>NW_020648748.1:549342-860006 GCF_003573695.1 Papaver somniferum
TAAGATAGATTCAAATATCCAAGATAACGTACTGATACTAAAGAGTGTGGGATCTTTCCAGATAAGTTGCTGAAACTCGAATCCAAGGACTCCAAACCGCTCATGCTTCCAACACTTGGTGGCATTACGCCGGAAAAGCGATTATGTGACAGATTAAGCGTGGGGAGACCTTTTAGTTGACCAATCTCTTCTGGGATGTTTCCTTCGAGATCGTTGCATGATAGATCAATTCCTGCACTGTAGCTATACAGTTTCTGAAATTGCATCATGTTCCCTTTCAACGACATTTGAAATAGTAAACCAATTTCACCGCCAATAGGGAACAACTCGGTAGGTTTACTTACCAGCCTTTGTAAGTTCCCTACTGTCCTAGGAATTATCCCTGTGAGATTGTTTTGCGATAAGTCTAATATTTGGAGATTTTGTAAGTTACTAATCTCTTTAGGGATTGACCCGTTGAACTTGTTTGACCGCAAAGAAAGAATCCGTAGCAGCGACGAATTAAACACAGTGGGGATAGTCCCTCCGAATTTATTATTCGCTAAGCTTACAACTCTGAGATATGCAAGTTTACTAATGAAGTCAAGAGGACAACCACTAAGATTGTTGTCATTTAGTTGAAGATGATGCAACACTGAATTTTGTTGAAGAACCTCGATTGGAATATTTCCTGTGAGATTATTTCTGCCAAGGTTAAGAGAGAAAAGATACCTGCAATACCCTATTCTAAAAGGTATAAACCCAGATAATTTGTTGTTTGAGAGGTCAATAATAGAAGGACCTGGTTTTTTTTTCTTAACATAAAGAAAAGGGAATTGAACCTGAAAATTCATTTCCACCTAGATTAATGGTATCAAAACTAGAAAGTCTTTTTCCACTTTCTGTAGAGATTTCACCACTCAGTTTATTATGGGATAGGTCAAATGAAGTACGCGAATAGGTATCGAGAGCTTGAGGTGGAAGAGGCAGAGAGCCACTAAGTTGGTTTATCGACCAAGGAAATTGATAGGGTTTTTGGCAAGATAGTATGTAGACATAATAAAGTTGGTGAATTGTGTTGAAATTGATGAACCGAAATTCGAGTAGGAGAGATCAAGATGAGCAAGTTCTGTAAGATTAGAAAGCTGAAGTGGGATTTCTGAATCTTGGAAATTGTTGTAGGCAAGATCAATATATTCGAGATGGGTAATGACGTTGAAAACGGAAGGACATAACTTACCTGTTAATGAAGTGTTTGGGAATTCAAAAATAAAATTATTTTCTTCGAGGTAGTTTTCCCTGGCTATGTTTCGAAGGTTGATGGAGATGACACGATTAGAATCGTATGAACATACAACTCCTTGCCAATTACAACAATTTTGATGTTTGTAACCATCTTTCCATGATGGCAAACGATTTCCAGGATCACTCAAAGGGAATTTGAAATCTAAGAGTGCTCTTCGCTCATTTTCATGGCATCCATGACTCGCTAGTGGTAATTGACCCATGCTGATCAATAAAAAAAAAACAAGAAATAAAGATGGACAAGAAGATGACAGAATAATGTCAGTTGATTACTCTTACAGAATGTGTTCATGGTTTATTTATCAACTGAAGTGTTTGCTTGATAAATGTGTGCCGAATAGCACAGCGTATGAACTGGTATTTATAGTTTTTAACGTTAACATTTCAATTTTACCAGTCCATTGAATTTTCAGTCATTGACTACGCGGTAGGTCCTAGCATAATTACATAGCTTTGACGTCCATTAAAGACTTTTTATCAGTTTACTGAAATATCTTGGGGTTCAAAATTCGAATGGACATTCACGTTCTTGAAGAAGTCACAAGTGATCAACATACCATGAACTTCAAGTGGTTTAAGTTTCTAACAGTTGCAGCTGCCAAACTGAATTTTCCTCATAGTCTACTAGTAGTTTTAAAGCAGAGAAAAAGACATTACAGAGGGCTAAGCCAGTAGACATACAAAACTGACTATCAACATTAATCTATTATATCAATTTGAGATCTCTATTGAAAATACATCATAGCATAATTGTTAAGAAAAAATCAAAACGAAATTCTAGAACAAAAATGAAAGATTTTTCCCTAGATTACAATCTGAATCAAGTGCATTAAGCATATTCATTTTGCATAGCCTGGTTCTTTTCATCTTTTCCATAAATACGTTGTAGCTCACGAGTCGCTGCTTGATATGATTCTGAATGAGATAGAGATGAAAAGAGAAGGAAATAATCAGTCCTGGATAACAAAAAAAGACTCCATATTCGATGCAATTTGATAATGCAGCACAGCTGTAACCACAAATATGTTGATGATGTGATTCCCAATTAAGGTTAAGCCAGTATACTTTGTTTTCTTAGTTGTCATGACCATGGTTTCTCAAGGATTTAATGTCTAAAACTGAAATTGAATGTTCTTCAGTTGGTTTTAGGTGCAGTGCTTTACACAGCAAAGATGGATGGGGTTCATTGTCACTCTATTTTCAGGTGAACTGTTTTTTTGCTTGATTAACAGAAACCGACTAAAGTGTGTACAGTAAAGATCATTTTACCTTTCCAAAGATTGAACGACTTCTGATTGATAGGAGAACCAGTTACGGTTTGAATCACTTCAAATAACAAGTTCTGAGGAGTGCTCCTTAGCTCTTGCACTACTGCATAAATAGACTTCCCATTCTCGAAAAATATATGATTATTAGGGTGCTTAGTTTTGCAATTGGCATGGCGCTCAAACTCAAAAGCATTGAGTACCTGCATATCCGGATTCATTTAGTAAGAGGCAATCTCAAAGAAAAAAGAGTACCGTTTAGAAGATAAAGTACCATCTAATTTTAATTGTACCCAGTACCTTAGAAAGACCACATGATTGACAGCTGCATAAATATCCTGAACCTTTTACAATCCCGTGCAGCTCCTTTTGACATTGCAAAATTGGATGTTAATAAAACTTGGCAAGACATATCTTTGAAAATAGATTGGATGGACTGAAATAAATTTACCTGCTGTGACCAGGCTATATATTTCACTGGTACTCCATCAAGCATCCCAGTGGATAGCAAGCTTCGGACATTTGAAGGAAAATTGTTGTTATTAGGAGATACCTTCTTTGACGTTTTAGGCTTAGTATCATTTCCTGACTTTTTGGTTCCGCTTTGGGTGGTATTATTTAGAAGTGTCTCGGCTTGTGGAACAACCAAACCGCTCTCCTCGGGCTTCATATCTGATTGTTGTTCAACTAAGGAATGCTGACCCATCATCAAGTCGTAGTTATTAATAAGCCTGTCTGAGGTTCCTGTGACAGGCTCCTCCTGATACCCACCGAAAGATATCATATTTTGGTCCTCCTTAATGAAGGAGTGAGACATCGAATGGTACATGGATACAGGAATATCATTGCTGGACTCCTTCGTCTGATAACTCTCAGGTGGAGGCACAGAGATGCTATCATCCTTGTGAAGATAGGCATGAAGCATTGAGAAGGGCATCCCATCGCCAGATTCATTGACCTGGTAGTTGTGTCCCATGGAGATAGAAACACCACTTTCTGAGTCTCGTACCTGGTTAATTTTAACTCTTCTAATTCCACCATAGTTAAGTGAAGAAGCATTATAATCCTGGGACATGGACAAAGCAACAGAAGCATCATTTCTGAATGGATCCTCCACACTTCTTCCCATATTTAGGTTATCTGAACCAGTTGAATGCACATTGCTTTCATCAAAGCTGACATCCCTAGCAGGTTCCGAACCAAACACTCGGTCACTGAATTGCTGGCCAGTTCCTGGTTCAAAATTGGTACCATTTTCCCAAGGAGGAACATTTGCAGTCATAACTCCTGGATACGATCTGCTGTCTGTTGTATCTATAGCCTGCTTCTTACTTGGAAAGAGATCCGCTTCCGTAGGATCGAAAAGCCAATTATATTGGCGCTTGGATTCTATTTTGGAAGGATTGTCATAGGCTACCTGATCATCAGGTAAACCTCCATTGTCCTTTTCAGCCCAAAGGGCCTTATTTTTGAATGACTGCACAGAAAGACTGTTATTACATGACGAAGAAAAACAAATGCAAGAACCAGATGAAGAGCAGTAATTGAACTTCAGGGGTTCAGAAACTAGAGCATGACATTCCTACCACCCAACGGTAATACAGAGCGGGCACAATCCCAACGCATACATCATTAACAGTATTTAGTTAGAATCTAACAGGCCATCATGTGTAGCATAATTTGAAATTTTCTTAAGATAAAATTGAAATTGGAAGGTGTAAGTTAGTTAATGTTCCCAAAGATGCCACGAAATGATTGACGACTATGGCATTCAATAAAATACAGTCAACAATTGAAAACAACAAATTACTTAAGGAATTCCTTCCACTAGCGATATATGCAACTTGCAATCAGAAAGTCCTATAAACCAAAGAAGAATCTTCAAAACATTCTCTTCTTGGTAAAACAGGTCAGAGCCCTTAACAAACACTTAAGAAATTAAGAAACGGATTTGAAATACAGATCAGTCAGACCTGATTTTTCTTAATTGCAATTTTCTAACAGCCAAGTAATGCTGACATATCCCTTCCATTCATTGCTTAATCAGTGTCATTTTTCCAGAACCTCTAGTTCATAAATCAATGCCATTATGATAACCGCAAAATTCAAATCACCAAAACAATGACAAACAAACCGCACCACAAAACTACCCACATTCAATTATGATTCACAGAAACTGTGGCTGCGCAACTACAGTCATCCCCAAGACACTCCGAAATCTACAAGAACCAAACTTTCACATCTCATACACAATTCAACTACCATGTATTAGCTTCACCCAAATTCTGTGGTTGTGTAACTACAGTCACTCCCAGGACACTCTGAAATCTTCAAAATCAAAACATCCACACTTGATACACAATTCAAACTACCACACATTTGCACCCAAAATTGTAACTGAGTTCTCTTTCGCTAAAACAACTATAACACTCACAACTACTCAAAAAACCCTAATCCAATCCAATGCGGCACCACAATAACTAATCAAAATTTCACCGTAAAAACCAAAACTGAACCCGGAATTTCACTACAATTCAACACCCAAAATCAACAAAATAAAAAAACACAGAACAAATCAAACTACCACACAACCAGTGCATACATACCATCAATTTCAGTTTGACTTCCTTCCAACAAAATTCGTACTTCACCTACTCCCCTCTTCACGTTCTGAAGCTCAATCTGCAGAAATCAAACAGTTAAAGAATGTAAAGGTCATAACTTTATCACTGGAAAAGGACATTAGAATCGAAAAGAAGTAGTTTCGTCTGATGCCCTAACCTAAGAGAATCAAAGGGGTTTGTGATTGTGATTTTGGTTTCGATTCTTGAAGTACCTTTGTGAGTGTGATAGTTGTTGGGTAGATGATGATGTTGATGATCTCAATGTTAATAGATTTTAGCCGCGATGCACTGTGTAAACCCTAGAAAAAGCGATTTTGAAGGGGGCGTTGTTTTTTATCTGAATAGGAAGTTTTTTTGGGGGTTTTATTCGGTGAGTTTGGATATCAAATGATGCGTTTCATGATTTCAGATCTATTTGTGCAATCGTAACCGTCGATTGGTTGATCGTTATCGTACCAGAACTTATATAGTCATGATGACGCGTGGCAATCTCATTATTCACTGATTCTAGACGGATGGTGTGAAATTGTGTGAGAAAATCTAGTGGTTGTCGGAAAACCATTTCATTGTTCCGATGCGATTGAGGATAATTTGAAATCGCAAAGGCACCAGTATGGAATAGTTTTCCGATTTCTAAAAGTTAAAAGATAAGAAATTATGGGTATAAATTTCCAAAACAATTTCTAGAAACAAGAAATTATCAATTTTTTGTAAAACGTTTCAGATTTCTGCTTTTGATATCCAAGTGCGTTATAAATTTGGATCTCAAATAAATTTTATAACCTTATATTTGCCTAGTGACTCAAAATCTATCATTCACTTAAAAACTACCGTTGCAATCCAAAATATACAAATTTACATTGGGATTATAAGGACTCACTCTACACTGTAGAGCTGGTTACCAAAATTTTAGAAATGATGTGGGTTACTTGATGGGCAACAGGAATCTGAAATTCTGACTAAATCGCATTCCACTACACTAGCCCCAACCTAGCTACTTTCGGTGGCGGAAAACTGCAGAGGAAGGGAGTCCAGCCCCCGCGATGCTAAAATCAAGCAGTGGCGGAACCAAGGCCTGACTAACCCTAGCTCTAGCCCTCCAAAAATCTTGAAAATCATAAAAATGACCTTCATTTTTTCCTATGTTTAGTACTTAGCTCGTCAAATATTAGTATTTAGTCCTCCAAAAATTTTATGAATTTTTTTAGACCCCCTCCAAGCTGTTTTCTGGCTACTCCACTGCTTGCAAGGATCAGAACCTGGCAAAGTATATGATTTTCTATACAGAATTAAAGTTGGTAACTTTTTTTTCTATAATTAGATATATAGATTTTAGACTCTTTACATATTAGATATACATCATACATTGACACTTAGTCCTTTTCCTAAGCCTTTCATTTTCGTTTAGGCTTTTAGCAGCAAAATTATAATAAGAACAGGCTTTTAGCATTTTTGTTGACATCAAAATTAGATATAGAGGTACACCACATGAAGCATGCTTGATGTCTTGAAAGTTGATTTTCCGCTCAAGTCTTGGCAGCATCACACCTGCAAGCCTCTCATTGTTTTTCATCACAATCTCTTTACAGAGTGGAGTGATGCAGAATTTAAAATTATGACACACCACCCCTGATTCAGTACAACATGTATTTACAAATTTACCTCCTGTCATTACTGAATCATGTTTCGAGTACCGATGTTTAGTTCAGAAACCTGAGCTGGAAGCATCTGTTGCAATATTAGGTAGTATCAACAGCTCTTCGGCTTGGATTTTGGCAACACATGCTGTTTCCAAATGCATTTCCTTTGTCGAAGCTGTAGAAGTTGTACTTTTAAGGGAAAAAGGAGGAGTTGTTGCTGTTGTCGTAATTGCAGAGGATGAGGCTGAGTAGCTGCTTGACTTCTGTACTTTATTTCCGTAAATTGGGGTGTCCAGCTGCACTGAGAACATGGAGTAGACAGGCCTATGATCTGAAAATTTTGATTCACCTCTTACATACCACATCTGCTTCATTCCTTTGCCTTTCCATAGTATTCTGTCACACCTGCATTGCCCAACCAACAAAGATCAATTTTTTTTTGAAAGAACCATTACGCAAAACTAACCAGAGTAGATTTGGTACACGCCTTGGGTTTGAAACACGTAGACCAAGTAGTGCAGAATGAAAAAAGGAGAAGAATTTTACCATGCAGGTGTTCTCCTCTTCTCTTTTGATTTGGATGTTTGGTTTTGGGCAACGTACTGGTCAGAATTATCAAGGTATTTGTAAGTTGGGGCAAAACTTATGCTTCCTTCTTCCCATCCTTTGAACACCCGGCCAGCTCTTTGTTCTATCATGAGCTGCACTCACCATTTCTAACCAATTCATCGAAAAATACTAAAAATCTAATGTCGCACAACAACAAAAGTGTGTGCCACATCTTTATTCTATTCTAATTTTTCTCACCTGGTCTTTCTTGAGAAGGGTTTCCCAATCTTTATTTTTCAGAAGTTCATCTGTGTCGCCACCAGGAAAGGCGAGTCGGTAATTCAAGTCTCCAAGCCAAATAGTATGACTGCAAATCATCAAAGAAAGGGAATCTCAGACATTCATCGTGTTATTTCCCCAACAAAATCACCAAAATTTGCATAGACGCTTACTCATGTTCTAGAATGCTAACAGGGGAAGGTGTGAGTGGTTGTCCAGATACTCTCTGAGACTGAGAGAACTTCGTTTTCTTCAATATCTCAATAACATCAAAATTTCTCCGAACCTCGTCACCTTCTTTCTCGCCTGAAGTTAAATGGGTGCACACAAAGCAAAAACTTGTTTGATGCAATGTCATACTGATCGATACAGAACCCTGCAAAAATTAAACCCCATCAGCATCTTGTCTACCTCGAATGTAAACAGTAATTCGGAAACTTTCATTTCATTAGCATCTTGTCTAACCTTATTTCCAAGATACCCCATAATGCCTCTTCCAACACACGAGACTTTCAAATTGCTAACATGTTGGTTAAGATCAGTGCGAACCCACACACACAAAAAGATGCCAATCATTTGCTTACTTGCAGCTAAGCAGTAACGACTACTAGTATTCTTTGGAGATTTACGCCTCATTGAAAAATTAGAGGGTTCATCCTCTATGTCTGCGTTTGAACTAGAAGTTGAATGTCTTCCTGAATCCTCTTTATCCAATATATCATCTAATGATATCAGATCAGAGAAGCTAATTCTAGTTTTGATATTCTTATGTTCTTTGCGACTTAAAGGATTTTGGGCGAATTCCGTATTCTTATCAGTATTATTCAGAGCTTGGCGTATAAGTGAAAGCCACTTCAAGGCAGGAGCGTAGTCCTCTGCACCTAATACATTCCCTGCATTCAGTGGTACAATTTCCTGAAACCTGGCACATGGAAAAACAGACAAACCGGATAAGAATTCTTATGGTATAAAGTATAAACATATCCTATTTATCGAATTTGCACGACTGAAAAACACAAGTTATCATGGGTGGCGGAAAGTTACCCAAGAACATAAATGTCTGCAGGAACTGGAGTTAGTAACCAATCCTTTAAATTCAACCTTTCGTGGGGACATTTTCCTCCAACATTCCATGTACCCACAAACATCCTACACCAAAAGTAAGCCAAAACAAAAGCTGGTGAGTTAAAAAATGGGAATTTGGATAAAATGCCCCCGTTTTTTGATACAAAAAAAAAATGCCCCCATTTTTTTAAAATTTATTAAAGTGCCCTTACCGTTTATTTTCACACCTTGGACCCACATAATTGAGTCAATGATCGTTTACCGAGTCAATGCTCCAGTGGTTGTGTGCTTGAATTGCAGAAGAATAGGTGGTGATGGAGTTGAAGTAGTGGATGTTGTGGGTTGCTGCTTTAGGAATATGTAGGTGATTGTATGGAGATGAGCACAGATCTGTGTGGGTGCTGAGATGAGATGATATTGAACCTGCAATTCATTGCACTAATGGAAGGATGTTATTGTAGGAGTCAGTGTTAATGCTGGACAGAACTTGAGGATGAGAAATAGTAATTAAGAACATGGTATTGATGGTATGAAACTTGGGTTTGGTTGTCACTCTTTACAGTGGTAGTTTTATGAACTCAGGTGATTGAGCTGGTGGCCATTTACAATTAAATGTATGTTAGGACAGGGTCTTGGCAGTGGCAGGTATGAGTCGAATGGTGTTGCAGAGAAGCAACTGGAACTGATATTTGTAGTTCAGTTTTGATTGAATTTAAGAAATATATTGAATTAGTGTTAGTGGTTTTGTAAGTTACAGAGATAATGGAAGTGGTAGTAATGTTGCTGGTATTGACTCGACTCGAAGCGGCGACTCAAGTAGATTAAACTCAACTCGGTAGGAAGGACCTTTTAGACATTTTGACGCTGCAACCTAAGCGTTGAAAGCTGCTAACTATGCCAAAGTAAGGGTACTTTAACAAAATTCTAAAAAAACGGGGACATTTTTTTAATGTGATGTGAAAAATGGGTTTATTTTATAAAAAAAAAAAAACCTTAAAAAATTCAACCAAACGAAACACAAAACGGGGGCATTGATGGCTACTGCTAGAATTTAGTCTTCATAGAGAAAAGTGGCCTAAGTTTGAAAGAACAACAGGAACAGAACAAAACGCAACCAAACAAAACACAAAAAGAGTAAATAAATTAGCAAGTCAACAAAGACTGACTTTCATTGACTGCTGGGATTACTGCAACATGGTCTAAAAGTAAAGTTGGGTACCTTTTGTTTAGAGATGCTGGATTGTCTGATTCAATCCTCGGACGTTTCAAACTCTCTGGGGCAGCCTCTGTCAGCCAAGTTTCTGAATCATAATGATCTTCTACTGAATTATTTCCAGTCATATCTAGAAAAAAAAAGTTCGAAATATTCGTACTGAGCAAAATAATGATCTTGATAATTCATAAACTATCATGTCCTGAATTATACTAGCCAATCACGATATAAATTTATCCAAGTCCTTAAAAAAGAATCCAGAGTCCCGACCCAGGAAAATAGATTTACCTGTAATTTCATGATCTGAATGAAACTCATCAGCTCCACTTTTAATGTTTAGCCATTTTCTCACAACCACTTTTGGCCAAGATGACTATAACCACCACCACCACACACAAGAACACCAACAAAAGAATATTTCCAAGTGAGTTGCAATTATTCATGAAATGAGCTGCTAAATTAGTCACAAAGTTAAGAAAATCCATACCTTGTAATTCATACTACTACCAGTAGAATGTTCTGTTCTCATTGATATGTGAGTTAGGCGGAGATCTTATTCCTTCTTCTTCTCCTTCTTCTTAGCAACACGTTATGACTACAGAAGTATAAGTAAACCCAGAAACAATGCGAGTAAAAACAAACCGAATTTGCAATAAAGTTGTTGAGAATTTGACAGTGTAAGATAATATTTGATTTGTTTAAATTTTTCTTCTAGAAATTAGATTAAGTTAGGTTTTTTCTTTAACTTGAAGTAATTAGCAAAGGTTTTTCAAGTAATTGGGTTTCAATGAAAACAGAGCACACAAAACAGCGGAGTACTGTATGATTGATGCAAAACAGAGGAAACTAACATGAGAAACGGAGAAAGACACAAGGAAATGATGAACTGGATTGAGAAGAAATGGAAAAGTAGCTGTTAATTCTGTTTTAGTTGTCCTTTTTATGTACTTTTCTGCAAGTAGACTAAAAAAAAAAAAAACGACGTTTTTGTGAAGTGTGAAATGGACTGTTCAATTTAGAGGGAGACTAGAAGAACTTAGAGGGGACGAATAATTTTTTGTGGAGAAGGTTAGAAAATGAGTTCGTTTATAATGTTTGTGCTCAAAAAGGTAAGTGGTTGTTTCATGGTTGGTGGAGAGTGAGTGGGGTGCATTTTCCTTTTAAAGATGGGACATGTTATCTTGGATATTGCCTCTAACATTTTTCCACTGCAGCAATGAAACGGAGAAGTTATCTAACATTTGAAGCTCCGTCAACAATTAGTTTCCCTGTAACATACTGCATATAAAAGAGCGATAGTAACTTTTTCCAGATAGTAACTTTTTCCAGAAACGAAAGGTGGTGTATAACATTTAGGCACTGACAGATCTACAGCTGGGCTAACCTGGGCTTTAGCCCAGATAGCCATCACAGTCCAACAATTTAGGCACTGACAGATCTACAGCTGGGCTAACCTGGGCTTTAGCCCAGATAGCCATCACAGTCCAACAACCTAAAAAAATGATATGCTATGGTCGACAAGCCTAATTACCCGGAATGGAAAAAGAACTCAGACGTTTTGGGTCCGTCCCTGCATTTAGGGCTACGGTCCTCATCCTAGAAGAGCACTGCTAGTACAAATAGGTGAGCAGGTGTTGCCGACTGACCTGGTAGAGCGTGCAATTTTTAATCAGATAGTTAATGCTTCGACCCCTTAGTTTCGGCGGTCGTTTAACTGGGATAGATAAGTAATAAAGTCGGTTGTGTTTCTTATGTAAAAAAATTAAAAGAAATAAAAATAACCGATTAAGAAATGAAATAACAGATTAAGAAAGATCATATATATTCATGATGATGGTACCCGTAAGTTGAGCCGGAATTATCAGAATTTAATGCCAGGGATGTGACTTAAACCATGACACTACTTTTTAAATAATAATAAAAAATCTCATCTATACGCAAGTCGGATATCGTACTAGACATTTTGATGTACTACATCTTTATCTGTATCAGCAAAGGTTGTTGATCCCTTACTTCTGTATCAACTATAACTGTTGATCCTTTGCGAATGTATCAACTATAACAGTTGATCCCATCTGCATGTTTCAGGTTACTTGCGTTGCAAGTCTTTTCTTTCCTAATTTGTTTAGATTTCCTTTTCTTTTCTGTTTAGTCGATTCTTGTGAACCTATTTAAAGGCTTTTCCTTCTTGTTTTGAGAGACATCTTTTATTATTAATATTATTGTCAAATTTGATTATCAATCTTATTATCTTAGAATCTTGATTCTTGAATGAGATTTTAATTAAGTTTCTAACGGAACTTAAATTATCTTCACAACCCTAGCAACTAGTTTGCTGTCTTCTTATCTAAGTTTCTGTTTAGATTTTTATCTACAAACAGATCTTTACAAAGCTTCCGCAACTCAAATAACAAACCCTACCTTTTTCTCAATGAGAGAAAAGTCGTTTTCCCAAGCTGATATTGATGCACTCTCAAAAGAACTTTTGAAACCTCTTTCAACTGCCTTCGTCAAAGATATTGAAACAAAATTTGCAGCAAGTGTCAAAGCTATTACAGATAATTTTGATATGAAACTTGGAAGTTTGAAAAGTATCGAAAATAGATTAACAACGCAAGGTGAGTAGATAGACAAATCATGGGCACGCGCTGGTCTTGATGACACAGACATGCCTCCTTTAGACGATAATAAGAAAGAAGGAGAAAAGAAGACAGGAGAAAATGAAGATAATGAAACCAAAACTGGTTCTTTTGTTCAGAATTCTTCTATTCCTGACAATGTTTAACATATCCTTCAACACAAAGAGTCGGTGGAAGGTTTTTTTAACACTCCAAAAAGAACTGTTAATGTGATTATCAACAGTGATGAAGAAGACAATGCAGAAGAGATCAAAGCACAATAGTGGACAGACGATAAATAGTTAAAGTCTAGTCTGAATCCTTATGGAAGTCTACCAGAATATAAATTGAAGGATGATATACCTAACTTTCACGGTGGTTTACAAATTGAAGACTTACTCGGTTGGTTTTATGAAGTAGAATCATTTTTCAACTTCATGGAAGTCCCTGAATCTTCTCAAGTAAAACTAGTAGCTTATAAGTTCAAAGGTGGAGCTGCATATTGGTGGGAAACACTCTGTGATGATCGACTTAAGTATCACAAAACTCCTATACGTACCTGGACTCGAATGATAGGTTTATTAGGAGATAAGTTTTCACCAAGAGATTATAAATAACAATTGTTTATCAAACTTCAAAATTGTCGGCAAGGAGCTCGATTGGTTGAAGAATATGTAGTTGAGTTCTATGGTTTAGTTGCTCGTAACCAATTGAAGGAAACTGAAGAGCAATTAGTTGTACGTTTTTTAGACGGTTTGAAAAACTTAATTCAATAAGGGATAACACACTGCCTTTAAAATGGTTGAAGCAATACAACAAGCTATTAAAGTTGAAAGGCGTGTACTCAGTACTTCCATACAAGCAACTCCACGTCAATCTCGTTATCAAAAAATTTATAAAGCTTCCAGACCATATTGAAAATGCGGGGGTCTAACAACCACACCCAACAATTCGTTTGTAAATTTGAGAGGACTTACTCCAATACAATTTCTAGAGAATCAACTAGATAGTCAGACTCAATCTAGAATAAAGTATATCAAAGAGTTTAATATCTCTAACTCTTAATTCAATCCGCAATCAGCAAATAGAAATCTTCCAGCCCGATTGAATATAAGAGGAAGTACTTGAACGGTACCAAAGACCAATGTTCAAGTGTCAATCAACAACCCAAGGTTGGATATTCCAATTGATTGATCTTGACGCATAACCTGTGATATTTCAATTATATAACAAAATATAATGCGGAAAAGAACTATCATAGACACCAGAATTTTGTTAACGAGGAAACCGCAAATGTAGACCTAGTCCAGATTGAACACCATACTGCATTAAGCCGCTACAGACACTAGCCTACTTCCAATTAACTTCGGACTGGACTGTAGTTGAACCCTAATCAATCTCACACTGATTCAAGGTGCAGTTGCGCTTCTTACATCTTTGATCACAGCAGGATATTACACACTTGATTCCCTTAGTGGATCTCACCAACAACTAAGAGTTGCTACGACCCAAAGTCCAAGACTTGATAGACAAATCTGTCTCACACAGAAAAGTCCATAGGATTGAATAAATCTGTCTCCCACAGAAATACCCAAGAGTTTTTGTTCCGTCTTTTGATAAATCAAGGTGAGCAGGAACCAATTGATAAACATGACTTATATTCCCGAAGAACATCCTAGTATTATCAATCACCTCACAATAAACTTAATCAACTTGCGAAACAAGTTATTGTGGAATCACAAACGATGAGACGATGTTTGTTTGTGATTACTTTTCTATCTTGCCTATCAGAGATATAAAATCTCGAGCCAATTATTTCAATTGCACTCAACACGATAGAAACATCAAGATAATATCACAACAACTACAAAGATAATAGTTGGGTCTGGCTTCACAATCCCAAAGAAGTCTTCAAGTCGTTAACCTACAGGGTCTCGAGAAGAAACCTAAGGTTAAAGGAGAATCGACTCTAGTTATGCAACTAGTAACACACTGGAGGTGTGGGGATTAGGTTTCCCAATTGCTAGAGTTCTCCTTTATATAGTTTTCAAATCAGGGTTTGCAATCCAAGTTATCTTGGTAACAGAGCATTCAATAATAAATGTTAGATGAAAAACCTGATTCAACCAAGTTAATATCTTTCAACCGTTAGATCGAACTTAGCTTGTTACACACAAATGAAATGTACCCTCATTTAGGTTTATGTAACCGTACATAAACGTGCACACCAGGTTGGTTCACAAATAGTTAACAGAGGATATCCATATGATTACTCTCATATCAACCTTATTTATTTTAATCATAACTAGTTCAAATGACTCAAATAAAACTAGTTAAAGAGTTGTTCAATTGTTTACAAAACACAATCCAAACCAAATCGGTTTGATTCACCTGAATCAATCATGGACATTATAGCCACGGTTTGCAAAGATTACATTCCTTATGATTTAAATGTTTAAGTCCATGAACTGACCGATTTGAAAAAGTAACCAGCTTAAGCATGTGTACGTATATGCGTACTTAAGCAACCGGTTTTGAGTTTTTAAAGTTCCCAAACTCAAGGTGACTAGTTAAGAGTTTGTCAAGATCCAAACTCAGCAGAAATTCTGGATTCGAGAACTTTCGCCAGTATGCGTACGGGTACGCATACTTAACCTCTCCTTCACCAATTTCGTATATACACATATACATACTCTTGGCTTCCGGTTTATGGATTTATACACTAATTTGCGAACACACTATATATGCTTATATCCAAAGATGGTTATATCATCAACTCTTTATTTCAATCATTGAAACATTCTTCTATAATGATAATAGCCGTTTTCACACACTATTAGCATCAAAGCAATTTTCAAGATATTGAAATAATCATTATCGAAACATTACAAGTCTACATCAAATTATTGTATCACACAAATCATGTAACATTTTACTCGACAATTTTCTCATGATATAAGACGAACTTGGTTGAAGTGAAAGCTTACCAACACATATTTCGAGAAATATGTGAGAGAGATATACTCAACTCAAAATCTCAAATGTGTATAGAGAAAACTATATCGTAACACGGCTTATGTCTCAATATAGGAGATAGTATAAATAGAATTTCCGAATGATAGATGAGTTCAAGTCTCCACATACCTTTTATCGAAGAAGTTCCACAACCTCCCCTTAGTAGTTCTTCGTCTTCAAGAGATGAACGTCGAGAGATCTAAGCTCAACTATACTATCTATGTCCTAGCCCGACATATGTATAAATAGGCTAGAACTCAAGACTTATAGTTTTGATCACTAACATTGACAAACATGCTTGAGATAGCAACGCATGCGAGTTCGACCGAGCAATGATCTAACAATCTCCCTCTTTGTAAATTTTAGTGACAAAACTATCAATACATATGGATTACAAAAAAGATAAAAGAAAAAGTAGCTTCTCATCCACATGCTTGATCTCCTTGGCATCTTCAACGCGACTCGAAATCTTCATCACTTTCAAGTACTCCATGATCCTAAAGGTTGTAAGTTCAGCATCACAGTTGTTGAAGATCCGTAGCTATAACAATGAGAAAACAAAATGCTCTGAATCATTGTTATACAGTGTCATAGTATTATTACACAACATCAAAGTTCAATTGTATCACAACTTTGACAACAATACTATGGTGATATGTATCAAATCCCCCTTAGTCAATACATATCTCAACATGAAAACCGCTCCCCTTACATAATGATCGATCCGTAAATCATATGTATTTGTAGTGTGAACTACACATTAGTTCTCCTGCTTTTTATCAAAAAAGTTGGCAAAGGTACGAAAATAAGTGGGATCCTAATGAAATTTCCACGGAGATACTTCATGACCAAAAGGTGTATTAACATACCAACAAATTTAGATGCAATCATAAAGCCGAAGCTAAATGCATTCATCAAGGAGTTAATAAACATACAAGATAACCCCTAAATATTTCACAGCCGCCCTCCCCACAAAGGTTTGGCATTAAGCAAAGTTCAAAATGAACTCTCCCCCATTCAATGTCATCCCCGAAGGAACAACAAAGGCGACCTTAATTTCACAAGAAAAAAAGGATTTCTTTTGGACAAACAAATTACATGAACAACATGAATTTGAATCCAAAAATATTCAATTGAAACAACCACAAGAGAACCGAAGGTTAGTTCAATCGAAAAATACAACCAAATTAATCACAACAAATCCCATGATTAGTTTAATTGAAATACACAACCAAATTAACCAGAAAATGATCAATTCAATTGGTCATGCTCGACATAAGAGAACTTACGGAGTTACAACTAACATAACCAAAACAAAATGATTGATTTTGTTGGTTATTCTCGACATAGGGAACCTTACGGAGAAACACAGTATATGCACAAAAATATGGATCGGAGATCGACCAAATACTGCGGAATAGACAAGGATTCATCCTAATTTTTCATCACTATTTGCACAATGACATACAATAGGCTTAATCCTTGTACAGAAAATTTTTATCCTTTCTTCCATCAAACTATGACATAAAAGGCTTTAACTTTTGTAATGCCAAAAGTTTATTCTATCTTCCATCAATACATTCATATCTACATAATAGAGATAACTTTTGAACAAGTATGGGACAGTCACAGGTTCACGGACGTAAACAACATATCACATAACAATTTGCAATATATAAAATCATAAAGATTAAAAATTGCAAAAAATCATCTTCCAAAAAACTTAGAATTTAGAATTTAAATAAATAAATTTAAAAACATGAAGATGAAAAAATCGTTGGACATCGCTATGTGTGCTCACAATAATGGCTGTTCCAAACCCTAGTTATTCTTCTAAACACATAACAAAGAAGATTTATTATACATTGTAGGGCTTTTTTAGGGCATCTACGGAGAATTCCTTCTCATTATTCAAAAATTAAGCTATTGATAATGGGATCATTCAATTCCTCTAAATCTTCACAAATATCAATTAACTCACTAAGTTTTATTTCAATTCATGCAGAGTGTTCTTTGTTAGAGACAACATTTGTTCATAGTGAGAGATGTCTCTTATAGAAGAAATGATTCGAGATTTTAAATCATTTCTTTTCCCGATGAAATCCTTCACCATATCCCTAAAGTAATTATCAGAATGACAAACAGACAATAGGAACTTAGAGGAGGAACCTGGATTATCATTTGTGTCCTTCACCTTCTTTGCGGAAGAAATTCCTTTACACGGATACACATTAACTGCTTCTATAACATCTCTTTTCGTGGTGCCTCTAGTTATAGGAGCCATGAGATTGTATCTTTAGATAAGAAGGTAAAAAACAGTAATATCCACAAGTGAATATAAATAGACTCTAGGATAGTAAAACCCTAAAAAACCCTGAAAAAGTCTCCACGGTTCATGATCCATTACTACTTTTTCAAAAAGGAACAGAAAAATCAACAAAAGATTTACAAGACTTGAATCAAGCTTGAAGTAATCCTTATTTTTCAAGTCCAAAAATAAGGATACAATCTATTACTATGGTTTAGATAGTAATGGAGTGAACAAGGTGTTCACATCTTGTATTACCGAATGACGTTTCAAGGTTTGTTGAGTAAACGGACTTACCTCGTTTAGCTCTGATTCTTTTGGATTTCTTCTTGTGGCCAGGCGTCTCTGACTGATTCCCCCGAGTCATATTAATCTTTTGCATGTCATTTTGAAGTTTGGTAATTCTTTTGCAGTTCCACTTGAATTTCCAACACTTACTTTGTAGCTGCTGCTGTTCTCCTCTTTTAATTTCTTTTACTTATTCTCGATCTAGTTCTTGGCAATAACAGCTGCAGCAGCTGCTGCTCTCCTCTCTCAATTTATTTGTTCTGCTTTTCTCCTAATTAACCATTCACAAATCTTTAAGGATTGTGAAGGGTAAATAGGTAATGATGATATATTTTCTTGACTTGTTCAACGCATATATACGGGTTTGGTAGGACCATACGGAATATATAATAGTTGTGCCATTTTATTAATTCTTAAAAAAAATGGTAACACCTTATTAAACTAGAAATTGGAAATGTGGCATTTTATTAAAATTCCCAAAATTCTTCTATTCCCTTTCAATTTACAAATGTTCAATAAATGGCCAATTGTTCACTCAAAGGTATTGATTGGATGATGATTACGTACATAATTATCGAAAATTAAACAATATTAGAGCAGCCATAATCGGATAATCACATGTGCTTAATAATTGCAAACAGCCAAACGTAACTAATCCCGTACGGTGATACAGATAAACAAGTCCCTGTGATTTAATTAAAAAAGCTCCGCCCAGCCAATAGTGTTGTCTTTTGTCGCAAAAGCACCCAAAATCCCAACTAATATACCCAAGTTAAACTCACTTACGTAGACCATACTAGTCGTTAGGCACCTAT
This sequence comes from Papaver somniferum, assembly GCF_003573695.1. Lineage (NCBI taxonomy): Eukaryota > Viridiplantae > Streptophyta > Magnoliopsida > Ranunculales > Papaveraceae > Papaver > Papaver somniferum. The sequence continues at coordinate 568,306 of NW_020648748.1, forward strand.
CCTTCAACAGGAACTACGAAACCCCCTCAACATTTCGGGAAAAACAAAAAAGTCCTTTTATCTGTTTTTACCATTTATCATTTCATCTGTTTTTATCTGCTTGAATGAGAGGCAAATCCTAAAAAGAAGTTCCTCTTGACCATACCAATCCAAGCTAAACGGAGGGAAAGACTCAAAGAGACTGAATTTTGCTAGGTATTCAAACCACTGCTAGATGTAATTCCAAGAGCGAAACGGGGGAGAATACCACACAGAAAAGTTAAGACCGGTCCTAGTTTTTTTGACCCTGATCTAAGGATTATTCGTGTCTACGACCTGAAGCAGGTCACACTTTGGCCAATTTTCTGCTGAGAGAATTGGCTCGATCACCAATTTTCTCACGAAGGGACCATTTTCTTTGAATCATATTAAGGTTCGGCTGATAACTTTTCAGCCGAACTTAGACAGATGTATGCCTCAAAATATTTGAGTATGTCTCAAAACAGGTTTCTTTTCTTTTTGAAACGTGTTGTTCTCACTTAGTTGACATTAGCCTAATTAATGGGCCCCCAAGATAAGTTGCAACCCCGTCCGCAAATAAAACATACAAAAAGGCAAGCATCTCAGCATCACATCATCTTAACAAGATACATTATTGATATCAAATTCAAAAAAGTTAAATAATTATTGCAAACAACACTGGGATACATTATGCACTCATCTGCAATCCGGTGGGAACCCTTTATGACAACATGGTTGTCAAGGACCAAGGTTATTTATAGATATAAAAAATATCTTCGCTACGTATAATACTACAAGGGAACGTATCCGACGGTCAAATCTCGTTAGAAGACATTACTACTAAATATTCAGACCAGGTATACCTTATGAGTCGAAACAACTGACAGGAGAGTACTTTAAGTTGCGAAGTACCAGTTACGAAACGAAAAGATTAATGAAGCAATGGTGACAAGAGGAGCGAAGCTATCAAACAAAGAAATGAGAATCCTTCTAACCTATCTAACGAAGAATATCCGAGCGAAAAAAGAATGACTTTCGGTAAAGAAAAATTGTTGAACAAGAAATAGTGACAGTTGTACAGACAAAAAACCGAGGTTATCGCCGATATAGTAGTAGTGTTTCCTAATGAAAATAGGAGTAGCGAGATAAAAAGTTATGTCACATGAAATTTGTGAATACTAACGAAATAAATATGAGTTGTATTTCACTTTCCTATAAAAGGAAGCCTTAGCGCATTGTAAGAGAGGTTGAGTGATTTTGTATGGTGTGAGTTATACTGTGAGAAAGATTCCTTAACTTCCGCATTAGGGTTTGTGCTGTAAGCCTAAGAAAATATCAATAAGATCATCAATAACTCATCACTTCGTTTCCTAAATTAGCATCATGTCTTAGATTACCTTCCATTTCGATACTCTGGGTGTACAACTACATTATCAAGCACCGGGTATTAGCTAGATGGGAATTGGTGCTCAGTGGCCGTTTTTTTTTTGATGGGTGTGGCCGGTTGACTCTTACGTGAAAATCACAATCAAAATTTAATTTATCGGAAAAACCTAACCCGTAAATGATTTGCTTAGGCAAACTAATTGCATTAATTAGGCAACCATTAGACTACTTTCTGGTTGATATAGGTTGAGCCTAGAGATTTGCTGTCGTAAGCATGATACTGGTCTAGTTTCACATTACAGATTAAGACTGCTCTCTTTATGCAATGCATATTTTTGAACTTAATTAAGCACGGATCAAATTTAATTAATGGCACCGTTAAAAAGGCACAACACTGATTAGGCGATTATTATAAACCTTCTTTATCGTCCAATATGTATTGAAATTGAATATTGACTGGCAGATCAACAAACTAATGATCAAATAAATTAATCCATCATTAACAGAATGCGGTTGGCAGGGTTCGTCTACTTCATTTGTTTCTATTTTTTATTTTTTTGCAATGGAATCTCGTACGGTTTTGTTTCTAGGAACTTCGATTTCCTTAACGACGAAAGATCTTTTTATATTTAAATGTATATAGATTGATCGAACAAATTCTATAATGGGGAATGACGAAAAGTTGAAAGCGTTTGTTCATATATGAACAAGCTCGTGTTTCACGTAAAGGGGTCAAAGCATCGTTAGAATTGGTGTTTCACTTAGATATTTGTGGTGCGTTGCGTCGTAAGAGGTTACGATTGCCAATTAATCTAGAGGGAGACATAATCTTTTCGTTTGAACGGCATCATAGTTAAGTTAATCAGTGGTTAAACATCATTTAATCACAACAATAATGCACTGATTGAAGTAGTGGAGTTTCATCGTGTTTTGGTCTTTGTTTCTGTCTTTTTCTATTGATAATTAATTAATTGCCGATTTTATTAACTAGAAACAGAAATTACAAATTGAAGTTGAAATATGAAATGAATTCATTCCAACTTAGCAAAAAACAGTGCCTTAATTTGTTCCTAAACACACTTGGTATAAAAACTTATGACACTTAAAACTCTAACTTCCTTTGCTAACTTATCCAGTGAACTTCTATTTCTCTGGAGAAAACACAAAATTATTTTTAGACACAAAACACGATAATTTGATTATAATTATTGAGAATTAGGATTAAAGAGCGAATTAAAAATAATTAGAGAAGACAAGAATTTAACATGGTTTGGCGAGTGTTGCCTACATCCACTGAAAAACAGAGAAATATTTTATTGGTCGTAGGATACAAGAGTTTTTTCCGCGTTAGCTAACCTAAAATTCCATATCTTTTTAGGGTGTAGGATACATGTATTTATATAGATTATGTAACCATAATTCTGATGAAAATTTGATGTGCAAACAGCTTGGGCAACAAAACTTCTGAAATCTTCTTTAATGGGTTAGATGGGCTTGATTAATGGGCCTTCCGGGTATTTCTTATACACGGTACAAACAACTACTAAATTAAGCAAGTCTTGGCATTTCAACACTGTTTTGCACTCTCCAACGAGGTGAACGATATATCTCCATTAATAGCAGAAATCATATTCTTTAAGTCGTTTAAAAACAAGATGAGGTAATATTCAATTCTTTGAGCCATATGAGTGATTGTAGGAACGCTTTTGCTTCTGTATTTAAGGGGCTAGCTGCCCATTCAAACCCGTCTATGAACTCACATCTGCATGCTCAATAATTATCAAGAAATCCCGTTGAGTTATCATGTTCTTTAATTAAAGGAAGCATCAAATGTCACAGTACATTCAAAATTTTCTAACTCTTCCAAGTCGGCGTGTAGTTACTAGCGGATTAGGGTTATCCGTGTCCAAACCGTCAAAATTGCGGATCTGGAAAATCCAACCGTGTCCGACCCAATCACCTGCGGATTTGATATTCGCGGATCAGCGGGTGTTACGGGTCGGATGCGAATTAACCAGGAATTTAGTCTGAAAAAATATCCAAGTTGCATTTGTGCTGGTAATCCTGTTGTTGCAGTTGAAGTGTTAGCTGTCTACAATCAAAAAACACTAAAAGATGTCGAAATTCATTTGACGAAATCAAAAAACAAGATAAAGGGTTTCTTTAGTCAGTTGGTGATTATACCTTGGAGACATCGGAAATCCATTCAGCACCAACACCAAGAAAAGCCTGAATACCTTCCACCAATTTTGGCAATTTCTCAACACCATCCATAAATTACCGTATAGTTTTTAATAATTCAACAATCAGTGGAGTAGATGAATCTTAATTGATGTAAATTGAAGTAAGAAATTGATTACCTTGGAAACGAGATGAAAAATCCTGGTTTGAGCATAACGAACAAACACAGAGAACCAATTTCGTTTGCTACGACCACCAATTGAGACTGGGTTTGAAATTGGGATTGGATTTTCTGAGAAAGTACTAGTAATATTAGAAGTGGGGTTGTGCAAATGATTCCATCTTCTTGTTGTTGCTGTAATTCCACCTCCTCCACCACCACCTCTCCCAACTCCGACCACCCTCGAGGCTGAAACAACCACAGCTCCTCCTGCTGCCATTTTGACTCCTCTAGGTTTCACAAAGATAAGATGTAAGATCCAAATTATCCCTAATAATTTAATTAAATTCCCTAACTATTCTAGGGTGTGGGTGATCCGCGGTTTTTATTGTCTAACCGCAGCCGCAATCGCACCGCATGCGGATTTGGGATTTCACCCGTAATTTTGCGGACGGATACGGATGAAATCCGCGGTTTCGGTTTTTTTGCACACCGCTAGTAGTCACCAACCCAAATTATGGGCTTGAACCCTAAACAAAATTAAAACATTTATGGGCTCGCCTCCTGGGCTTAAGTATGTAAGTTTCCTGATTCAATAAATCTTAAACAATCTCAATTGCCATCATCGCAACTATTGATTTGAAAATTTATGACATCTACCTTCCACTGGAAAAAAAAAAGTCCGTGCCTTTCTTCTGTTGTCGTAGTCTTGCAGAAGCATTCTCAAATAACTAGCCAAATTATAGGGGAATAAATCCTTTTGGTCAATCGGTATAAATTATTCTACGCTGAAGCTGCTTTGATTGGATACACTGCTAGAACTCGTTAATCTTCCAAGATTCAAACTTCATGGAATAGGACAGCCGCTCATTATGCTATTATTAGAAACTCCCTGCAGTGTCTCGTCTGGATATCATGTCTACTAAAGCCATGTATCGCAGATGTGCACCAATATCCAAAGCCAGATGTGATATATTGTCAGACTGATTAGGTAACAAAGTTGCAGGATCCTTGTCGGAAAATTCCATGTATTGCAGCACCACTTGCATCTAACTGGAGCAGCATAGAACTACACCAACAATGAACCATCATGGAAGATGTTGTACTATTCACCTTTTACTCAATACTGTTTTTGCTATCATAACATCTTTGTCTCGGACACTCCTTTCGGTTTCTCTATGGTATTGTTTAATTATTCCCGGCCGAATCGTGAACTAGTGGGTTTCTCTTCTTCTTGTAGATTTGGATCATTTGGTTGTGTGATGACTTGACTAACAACTCTTCAGCTCTGATTTTGGCAGCACTTTCTGCTGGGAAATGCATTCCCTTTGTAGAAGTAGAAGTTGTCGTGGTCGTAATTGCAGAGGATGAGGAGCTGGTTGTGGCACTGCTGCATTATTTCTGTACTTTAATTCCGTCAATTGGGGAGTCAAGTTGTACTGAGAACAAGGAGTAGACAGGCCTATGGTCCGAAAATTTGTTCTCGCCTCTTACGTACCACATCTGCTTCATTCCTTTGCCTCTCCATAGTATTCTGTCACACCTGCATTCCCCAACCAACAAAGATTAGCTTCCTCAAAACAACGATTATGCAAACTAACTGGAGTGGATTTGATACACGCCTTGGGTTTGAAGTGCGTAGACCAAGTAGTGCAGAATGAAAAAGGAAGAAGAATTTTACCAGGCAGGTATTCTTCGCTTCTCTTTGGACTTGGATGTTTGGTTCTGCGCAACGTACTGGTCAGAATTATCAAGGTATTTGTAAGTTGGGGCAAAACTTATGCTTCCTTCTTCCCATCCTTTGAACACCCGGCCAGCTCTTTGTTCTATCATGAGCTGCACAACAATTCTAATGTCACACAAGAGCAAAAATGTGAACAACAACTTTATTTTTAATTTTGTGATATTGGCCTCTCACCTGGTCTTTCTCGAGAAGTGTTTCCCAATCGTTATTCTTCAGAAGTTCCTCCGAGTCGCCACCAGGAAAGGCGAGTCGATAATTCAAATCCCCAAGCCAAACAGTATGACTGAAAATTATTAAAGAAATTGAAGGTCAGATATTCGCCATGTCATTCTCCTCCACAAAATGAACTAAATTTGCATAGCCACGCTTACTCATGTTCTAGAATGCTAACAGGGGAAGGTGTGAATGGTTGTCCAGATACTCTCTGAGACTGAGAGAACTTCGTTTTCTTCAATATCTCAATAACATCAAAATTTCTCCGAACCTCGTCACCTTCTTTCTCGCCTGAAGTTAAATGGGTGCACACAAAGCAAAAGCTTGTTTGATGCAATGTCATACTGATCGATACAGAACCCTGCAAAAATTAAACCACATCACTCGTTTCATTAGTATATTGTCTAACTCGAAAATGTTAACAGTAAAATGCTCTGATACGAAATCTTTCATGTCATTAGTGTCGTGTCTAACCTTATTTCCAAGATAACCCATGATGCCTCTTCCAACACACGACACTTTCAAATTGCTGACATGTTGGTTAAGATCAGTTCGAACCCACACACACAAAAAGATGCCTACCATTTGCTTACTTGCAGCTAAGCTGTAACGACTACTAGTACTATTCTTTGGAGATTTACGCCTCATCCAAAAATTAGAGGTTTCATCCTCTATGTCTGAGTTTGGACTCGAAGTTGAATGTCTTTCTGAATCCTCTTTATCCAATTCATCCTCTAATGATATCAGATCAGAGAAGCTAATTCTAGTTTTGAAATTCTTAAGTTCTTTGTGCGGGTGAGGAATTTCAGTCAACTCTGTACTCTTTTCAGTATTATTAAGAGCCTGGCGAATAAGTGAAAGCCACTTTAAGGCGGGAGCATCGTCCTCTGCACCTAATACATTCCCTGCATTCAATGGTACAATTTCCTGAAACCTGGCACATGGAAGAAACAGGCCAACCGGATAAGTATTCTTTGGATATATAAACTTATCCTATTTACCTGATTCGCACGTTGTAAATCACAACTTGTGATGGGTGGCGGAAAGTTACCCAAGTACATAAATGTCTGCAGGAACTGGGTTTAGTAGCCAATCCTTTAAATTCAACCCTTTGTGGGGACATTTTCCTCCAGCATTCCATGTACCCACAAACATCCTGCACACCAAGCAAGCCAAAACAGAAGTTGGTAAGTTGCTAAATTCAATACAGAAAAATGCAAGTTGGCACACGGCTGCTTCCTTGTCAGATTGCAAACCAGAGTTAGACCCATGAGTAATTTTGTGAGGCTGTCCTAATCAAGTCGATATCCACAGCGCGGTGGCGTGGCGGGTACGATATTCAATTGGAAAATTAGTAGGCTCAGTTTGTTACAAGATGCAATAACTCAGATCCCCAAAGCAACTAAGTTTGCAGTTTATATGTATCATCAACAACTAGTAATTTTAGAAAATTTTCCATTGCAGTTAATGCTCGTAGTTGCTACTGAATATGCGATTTTTTTAGGACGAATTGAAGAAACAATCAATAATTTAGGTAGACATAGCTGCAATTTTTTCAAGTAAAAGGCTCTTAATTTCAAATGTATTGATGGCTACTGTTAGAATTTTGATTCAGTCTGTGTAGAAAAAAATGGCCAAAGTTTGAAAGAAACACAACAAAACAAAACATTAAAAAAAAAAAAAAAATCAGCCAGTCAACAAAGACTGACTTTCATTGACTGAATCCGGAGGGATTCTGCAATAGTAGGGGTACCTTTGGTTTAAGGGGTCTGAAACCGGTGCCGGTGAGTCTGATTCAATCCTTGGACGTTTTAAACTATCTGGAGCAGTCTCAGTCAGCCATTTTTCTGAATCATCATGAGATTAAGACATCCAATTAGAAGAAAAATTTGCATGTAATTACCAATCAAATTTTTAGAAATTTGGTGAACCCATTTTGGTGGTAACTGAGCAACACCATCCATAGATGAAATGGGCGTCGAGCTCGATAGCTACCACCAGAATGAGTATCATAGTTTCCTCTTTCATTTTCTCATACCTGGTGGTGATTCTTCTAAGAAATCATAATGATTTACCACTGAATTTGTTCCAGCCATTTCTACAAAACAAAAATCCATCCAATACAATTCAAAACCCAATTCAGCAGACTAATAAACATGTGGTAAAAATTTCAGACCCAAGAAATTACCAGAAACTTTATAATCAGAATGAAACTCTTTAACTCCACCCTGAATGTTTAACCATTTCCTCACAACTTGCTTCGGCCAAGAAGACTACAACAACACCGAGAACAATAAGAAAACAAACCCAAGTGAGTTACAATTTTCTGCATCAAAATGAGGTAAATTGAGTCGCTGAAAGTTCAAAAAATTTATACCTTGTAACTCATGGTATCACCAGAAGAAGACTCTGTTCTCATTGCTCAAACTGTATGTGAAATATCAGAGAGAGAAAGATATCTTAATTTCTCTGCATTAGGGAAGAAGATCCCACTTCTTCTTCTTCTTCTTCTTCTTCTTCTTCTTCTTCTTCTTCTTCTTCTTCTTCTTCTTCTTCTTCTTCTTCTTCTTCTTCTTCTTCTTCTTCTTCTTCTTCTTCTTCTTCTTCTTCTTCTTCTTCTTCTTCTTCTTCTTCTTCTTCTTCTTCTTCTTCTTCTTCTTCTTCTTCTTCTTCTTCTTCTTCTTCTTCTTCTTCTTCTTCTTCTTCTTCTTCTTCTTCTTCTTCTTCTTCTTCTTCTTCTTCTTCTTCTTCTTCTTCTTTGTACAACGTTAAAGGAAAACAACTATAAGTAAGCCCAGAAACAATGCAAGTAAAAACAAACCGATTTTGCAATAAACAATTAGTTTATGTCTCTGTTTTGAAAACGGTAACAAATATAAAGATCTAGTGTTTTTTAATTACAAATACTTGCAAGTTGTTGGGAATTTGACAGCAAAAGATAATATTTGATATTAATAATACAAAATTAGTTTAGAAGATATTTCAGAAAAATTGATTATGTTAGGTTTTTTCTTTAACTTCAAGTGATTATCAAACAGGAAAAAACACAGCAACAACAGAGGATTTCTGTATGATTGATGCAGCGCAGAGAAAAGGATGTGAAGAGAATGTTAAGATGACAAAAACATAGAAATGGAGAAAGACACAAGGAACTCATGAAACTGGAATGAGAAGAAATGGAAATCACTCTCTGTTTTTGTTGTCCTTTTCTGTAGCTGCCGTTAGTAGAATGGACTGAAAACATCAACGTTATTGAGAAAGTGGAGAAGATTAAAGAATGTTTGTGCTTAAAAAGGCAAGTCAGTGTTTCATTGTTGGCGAGGTGCATACTCTTTTCTTTCAAAAAGGGGCATGAATCATATCCATCTTTTTTGAGTACCAAAAGTTATTTTGTTGATTGATGGGCATCATGTGTTGGAGATTTTAGATTTATGGTCGACAACCTAAGTCGGCACTTGACGCTTGAGTGGCATGGTTTTTCCAAGAAAAAATCTTAAAAGACATTAAAAGTAGAAATACGTATCAGTTACCAAGTTATACACAATCCACCCCGCTAGAATTCCTTTGCATACTAAAATGAATTTTTGTTTACTTACACCGGTGGCAAGATGAAAATAAATGTTTGGTGTGTTCAACTTCTTTGTCTGGTACGAAATCTAGGTGGGGCCGTGAGTCCGTATAACAAACAAAGCCCACAAAAAATGTCTGAATGGCCCTTATCTATAAAGAACGCAATGAAAAAGACCACGTACTCGGACCTTGTTTGTTTGCAGCTGACTCGGTGTTTGGGTCTGGGCCAACTCCTGACTCGCACCGAGTCAACAATTAGATCGTTTGTTTTTCTATTTTGAGTCAGATCTGACTCAATTTCTGCCCAGACATAACTCCTGGTCCGGATCCATGTGAATCAGGTAACAAAATACAACTGATTCATGGGACTAAATCACTGACTCACAAATTTTTAAGTCAAATCTGACTCAAAACAAGCATATCGAGTCAGATCCAGATGAGTCAGGTAATTTCACTCAGATTCAGACGACTCAGATGAATCAGGAGTAAATAAACATGGTGTTAGACTTGTGAAAATCGACGTGAATAAATTTCGGGTACTATCCCGAGTGAGGTAATCCACTCTAGAGTCCAGCCTTTTATAATCAAACTGCTATAAATTTTTTCCTAATAACAGCTATATTTCTCCATGAGATTATATATGGGGTTTTTCACGAAAAATTATCCTTGAAAAAATGTCTAACTGGTGAGGGGTGTGTGTATCGAGCATCAACGTCGGAACCCATGATTTTAGGTTTAAAATTAGAGAGAAGCGCTTGAAAGCGTGACGATGTTAGTAACGAAGAGTATGACACTAAAGTAAAATAATCAAATGGTGGTGTATTAGTGGGTATTAGTCGGTCATTTGGTGTTTAATTCTAGCAAAAAAAAATCAAAAGACAACCACTGTTGATCCAAATACATCAGCAGATATTCCCGAGTTAGCTCAGTGGTAGAGCACGTGACTTTTAAAGTCGAGAGAATGTCAGTGACACGTAAAACGAAAAATCCATAAAGTGTTTGGTTCCCCTGGTCGGCGGTAGAGAAGCTTCTTTCATTTTTCAATAGGTGGCATATGTTTCTAGACTTTTATGTTAAGGCCCCCCAATGACTATCATAATGTAAAGCTTAGGTATCAAAAAGCAAAATCCAGCTCTTTCTTCCTCCTTTGGTTGGGCGAAAAAATGACGAAAATGCTTATACTCCCTCCGTCCCGGAGAAGTGAGTTTCTTTTAGAATAAGAATTTTTTTTAATTTCTTACATTTCCATCCTCTTTCCTGTTTTATCCTTTATACAATTTCCAATACTAAAAATATTAATTTAATTATGGTGATAACTACCTATAATAAATAAGGGCAATATATGAAAAAACCCATCTTGGAATTGAAAGTCTTGTCTATCTAATGAGACTACAAATTTTTACAACTCCGCCTTTATAATAGGGACGGAGGGAGTATTCCTGGAGAAAATCCCGGAATATCTATTGTGACTCGCAACCGCTTGGACCCATTTATAATCTCAATGCTGACAACTTTTTCCTCGTTTATCGGATCTCCTTATGGAATTTTTCTGTTTTTTTTTTTCTTTTTTTTTTTACGTCATCATTTACAAAAATGAGATATATTTTGGAGAACATGCGCATATGGAGTTGTGTATACTTTGAAGAACATGCCCATATGTTATATACATGATTTGATGAACATTGGGTTGGATATTATCCCGTCATCATCCTGTACTTTCACACATACATGCTTTCTTTCAAAAATCAGTGTAGCCATAAATGTTTGATTCTCTCCTTTGGGGAAGAGTAGAAGGTTTTCTCAAATCATTTTTAGATGTGAAGAAATAGTTTTAATATGCACGAATTGATGGAGATGTTACAAATTGTACAAATATTTTAAAATTATCCCGTAAGATTTCTGATTTTCTAAATCGATGCTATGAATATATGTCATGAGGTTAGTTTTTTTTTCGAAAAAAAAATAAAAAATTAACAAGAAGAAAATAGAAACTTAACGGTCAAAAATTGAGATTAAGAAGATATGGGTATGATGATGGTATTTGTAAGTTAGCCGAAAATTTCAAATTTAATGCCATGAGATGTACTTAATTGAATCATGACTACTAATCTAGTGGTAGATAGTATTACTCTCCTTCCAAAAATTTGATGTGAACCCAAAAAAAAAAACTACGACAAAATCGCACCCTCACGGACCTTTCGGTGGGCCTCATTAAAAATGACCAAAATTCTTAATGCACCGCTCATTGAACAACAATAAAACAACCACTCACAAAACTTTTCTACCGGGTCTCACGGTATTCTGCTTGGGACCCACCACTGCCTTTAAATGAATTCAACATTTCTCATATAGGGGTTATTTCGGGGTTTAAATTGTTTTAGTGTTGTTTTTTTTTGGTTGTTCATGCGGAACTGCTTTAAAATGACCTCCTCCTAATTCTTTGTGGACGGAGCCCACCCCAATGTGAGGAGGGGGTTTTGCCAAAGTCTGAGGAGACCGTTCTTACATAACCATTGCTCTCCTTTTTAAGTCCCAAATAATGCAACTCCCCATCCCATCTAATGTGGCTGTCAGGTGTAGTACAAAACTATGTAGTACAGAACTATAAATGCTAGTGATTATAGTGATCATTCATCATTAGTTATGCATCTTTCTTGCGGTCATCCTTTAACCTGCAAGATAATGATAGCAGCTAGCTACACCGACTGCATGCTTCACCACCCTAATGAAGCCAAAGGCCTACTTCTGATTAATGCTTATGTGTTGTTGTATATGCACAGGCTTTTAACAGGGAAGAAGAGTGAAGTTTTAATGCACGTATATACTAAAAGTATCTACGCCTTCATGGAGCAGCTATTCTTCTATGAATCTATTTGACTTCCATCTTAAGTGAAACATGTTGATTTCGAAGTTGAGAAATCTCGATTTGTAAAAGCAGCTGGTCAGTAGACCAACTTTACTTTATCTGATGCCCCCACATTTTTTTCCCCATAGCTGCTCGGACTGCTCTGGTTGAAACAACTGAGGTAAGTACTGTCATGCAGGAACTCGGGGGATGAAGCTTGTCATGCTCAAGTACGTGTTAGGTTGAGAAGGTAGTGAAGATTAAGTAAATCTCCTCTTTTTACTTTTAGTTTCTGGATTCACTGTCAACCATATCTTACTCTTATTAATTACCATGAATAGACTATCTTTACACCCCTGACTACAAAATTACAACGTTATTCTTATTTTATCTGGTAGATAAGGATGTTAATTCAAATGACGTACAATATAGCCTATTTGCCGAGATAAGGTGCACCCCGTCCGCTAATCACCAAGCGGAAACATACAAAAGGCAAGTATCACACTATCACGTCGTCATAAGATTACAAGTGGTATATTTTTTATGTTTCTATAACAATATTGGAAGAAAATAATGTGGATGAAACTTAACCACCTAAATTTTCAAAGCAAGCCTTTCGAGTATATTATCTCTTGATTTTTCATTGAGCTGGAAACACGTCTAGAAAGACATAGCGCAAAACATCAATCCGTAAATTCTTTGTTTTTCTTTTACTAAATGTTAATCCTAACGGGGCCAATCGTTTTTCATTCACAGGTATTACGTATTTATATTATTATCGAAAATTAAATAGTATTATAGCAACCATTATCACATGAGGATTTTAGTTGCAAACAGCCAAACGCAACTAATCCAACACAGATATACTAGCTAGTACTACCAAACCAAAGTATTAACAAACCGATAATGAAATAAAATCGTAGTTGCGTAGTTTGTTCTACTTGTACTTCCTTGCGATTTAATTAAAAAACATCCGTCCAGCCAATAGTGTTATATCTTTTGTTGCTAAGACACCCAGATTGATACGCCTACCTTGGCTGCATTTAGAAGTCAAGCGGATTGGTAGTTGTTTTGGAGATGATGTAGCATCCCCAATTGGACAATAGATTGTCGTTTCATTCCAAAGTCAACTAATTTTATTGCTATATTTTTTCATACATTTTTTCATCAGTTTTGCTAGACCCACCCAAAATCAAGCACCGAATGAGCACCCAGAGGAATCAACAGGACCCGATGCAGCGTTCCATTGGGATAGGAAAGGGAAGGAATGGGCCCACACCCCTCTCACGGTGTACACTTCGTTCTTTTTTTGGTGGATAAATTATTCTCGTTTTTCTAAAGCATTATTTGGGATGTTACTGTGGAAAGATTGCATTTTTTACTCTTTTTTTCTTTGATTTTATTATGAGGAAAGAGTATTAGAAGAAAAACTTAGGAAATTCGATGCAAACAGAATTTAAATCTTAAATCCAATTGAACAACCCCTTTATTGTGCACCAGCAACTTCTGGAAAAAGAGAGAACCAGTCAAGTTTTTGGAGGAAGAGGGAAATCAACATCAGAAACAATTGAGTTGATCAAACAGGAAGTAGTGTTAGGGAGCTGTATTTTAATCAAATAAACTACAAACATATTAATTAATAACAACTTGTGCTTGATTAAGTAGTCAAGACAATTATTCAAGTCCAGTGCTTATAATGAAGCTTGTGCTTACACAGTTCCATGACTTGTAAGACAACTACTAGGTTACATTGTGACTACACAAATTAGCTCGAAATAGTTGATTGACAACAAATAGAATTGGATTTTGACGCATATATGCTTCAATTTTATTTTTTTAATCTAGCGATGTCTTTCTCGTTTTCCTTTTCAGGGCTATGAATTCTATGATGCCTTTATTTTCTAATAAAATCTCTTCCGAAGTGCTATGATATGCATATATGATCTGGTAGCTTAAGCTTGTATTAAGCTTCTAGGTATCCATTATCCGTATAATATAAGTAGCTACTAATATAATGGAGCCGCGATATGGCCAGCAAGCCCAGCACTATCGAGTCAGGTGTATCCATAATATGGTGCATTGGTGATTAGATTAGTCAAAGAGAAGCGATAATCAATCACGTTTACAAACGAAAATCATAATTAGTACGAGTCATCATGATTAAGTTTTGTTGAGTTGCCATAATCATTCACACCGTAATTGAGATAGGTCCCTAAGAACTTGGGTGCCATGATCAGTATCTTCCAGTACCATGTGAGACTTCTATTTTATGAATATATATTGTCATAAACTAATCAACCTCAATAAACTAGTTACCTTCATAGCCTTTTCTTTTGTTTTAAAATTCTTCTTCATTTTTTTTGTGGAGAAATGGAAAATCAATCAGTTTGGAAAGCAACTTAAAATGGATTATTTACAAGAAGATGATTAATCCACGCTTATGTAACACTTTATTACAAAACCTATCACGGGCTACATTTGCGCGCAGTGATCAGTGAGTGTCTATAAAAGGCAGGCTTAAAAAATTTTATACAGTCATAATTGTATGCAATGGTATTTTCTTTTCTAATAAGATAGTGGTGTCTATATATGTATATTTTTCTGTTAAACCGTCCGGTCTGGAAATGACTCATTTTGGAACAATCGTAAAACCATCGGTTGTTCTGTTCGAAACTTGTGGTAACCTTGAAAATTTTGTCTTTTCGATAAAATTATCAACAGTTTTCAATTTTCCATGGTAGTCTATAACAATGTGAAGTGTGCGATCCTGATTTGTCGGACGCAACGGGTAACCTCGCCTATTAAACGAAGCCCATATCAGGTAATTACCTGAAACGTGGTTTGCCGTATCTGTTGAAACAGGTTTATATATATTTGCCGTATTGTATCTGTATCTGTTGATGCTGATCCAAGATCTTCAATTTATCTATATTTTTGGGTACCTGATACGAATCTGACCCATGAAATCATACATAATCTACTTAGTCATAATATTATTTTTCGGACTCAATGGTTCAATTATTTTCTTGTAAGTGTCGCTAAACGTCTAATATATGCAAATCAAATGTGATAGAATGACAATACCTAAATTAGATGTAAATACATTAATTCAATCAATTATGATCAACATTTGGCAGTGTTATGGTTTGTCATACATGTAGACGTAGATAAAGGCCCGCATCTGCCGTATCGTATCTCTATCTGTTGATACTGGTCCAAGATTTTTAATTATTTTTATCTCCGGGTATCGGATAGGTGCCGATATATACCGTATAAGTGTTGTATCAACCCATATGCCTCAACGCCACACGGATATGGAATATAAAAGACATACAAACAGGACTATTGAAATTTGATAATAATGTTAGAGACAACCGTTTTGGTGATAGCATATACCCCATGTAATCCTATATAGGTACTCAAGATCAAGATTATGGTGCTAGAAAACAAGATTTATATCCTTTACAGCGGCATATCACTACACCAAATTTAACGTTTAGCAACAGCTTAAGTATGTTGCTGACCGGGTTACAACAGATTTTTACCGTTGCTAAACACCCAGACGCAGTTTTTCGCAACAACTCTAGCTCTGTTGCTAATTTCGGTCAGCAACGGCGGGCGCAACAGATAAAGCTATTGCGAAACTAAAATTTATCAACAAGTTTAAGTTGTTGCTATTCTGTTGCTAATTTTAGAGTTATTCAGGGATATTTTTTATTAGAACGGGATATAGTTGTTCTGGTTCAGATTTAGGAACGAGTATCATTAGTTGCTAAATTTTGCAACAACAAAAAAAGAGGTCAGTCTTCGTTGACCTAGTCAACATCAATCTCCCTCCCGATTATTCTGCAATTACCCTGATTCTTCCCTATTCAGATGATTCGATTCCTCAATTCCTCACGTTCAACATTCAATTATAATTGATTCATCAGTTGTAATGATGCAATCTAATTACCCACAGAGATTCATAAGGAGATATGAATGTGTATAAGTATCACAAGAAACTACTGAGATGATGAAGAAGATTAAATTTTGTAATTGACATATAATGTTAAGTGTTGAGAATCATACATGGATGGGTGACCTAATTTATCATAACCCAATTATAAGTATACAAAAGTTAACCTGAACCAAGATCATTAAATCCAAAGCTGGAACTTTATAGACTGCTTCTCATCACTGGTAGGACAAGCATCATCAAACTAAAAATTACACAAACATGACAAATTTAGAAACCCACGTAAAGTTGAAGCTTGTTCTGGGTGCCAATTTCCTTAGCAAGAATGGATAACTAAATATAAATGGAGTAATGTGGTCTAAACTATAGAAGACATGGAATTGTTGTGATTGATGATTGTACCCATTGACGATATAAAATGAAATGCCAGACTAGGTTTACCTGGTTCAATATTCAACTTCCCTTCTTGTATTTTGCAGTCTGAAAGAAAACAAAGTATTTTGTATAGGTAAGAACCATTTATTGAAGAAATGTATATAAATTGTAAGCACATTGCTACAGAACAACAGATGTAACGTACCCAGCAACTCGTTTATTGAAAAAACAAGCGACCTCGTGTTCACTCCAAATACATGGTACACATATATCATGGTATCCCTGAAAAGCACATTCTCTTCAATGCCCGCACCACCTTTTTCAGTTTACAACTCCTACTGAATGCCAAGATGATAGGATTTCAGGTAACAACAAAGTTGTTTAGTAGCTTCAGAAGCAAACGATAATAGAGTTGAGGATACCTGAATATTAGTGCTCTGTATCCACACTCCGTAAGGTTCCTGTGATATTTAACCATACTTGCACAAGCCTCTACACAAATATCAAAACCCCAAAGAATGAGCAAACTAAAGATTTTTGAATAATTTCCTAGATCCTCAAATGACATTACATCAGAAGGCATATAGGCTACAGAAAGTTCTCATTACAGATTATAGAAAACTAAACCTGATGTTGTTGTTGCTGCATCTGTTGTTGTGGGTTCCCAGGTCTCCTCGCACTCATTCTTTGTCCAGGATGCCATTGTCCCTGGAGCGGATATGGCATCATAGAGTTTGGGGAAACACTTGGCCTCATCCCAAGAAATAGTTGGGGTTGGAAACGATAAGCTGCAGGTTATCAAACTAATCCAGGACCACCTTAACTAATATACATCTGTTGAGGATGAGGAGGTCAAGGTCCTCCAAGATGATATGCAGCAATACCTGGAGGTTGATGTGTCACCGCAACAGGTGTCTGAACTTAAGAAAATTGAGTCTACAGCACCATCTTTTCCCTAAAACAGATAAGAAACAAAACAAAATAGAAGTCAGTTTGTGAACCATGAGCAGGAAAGAAAATGTTTCAAGAGAAGTATGGGCTCAAACAATGGAAGTGGCTAGTTTTCATATTAATATTAGGGAACAAACAATTTCTTCACAAACTAAGGGGATATAATTCTAAAATAATAGACACTTGAAGCACCCTCAGTAAAGCATGAATTAGATACTCCTAAAGGGATACGAATTTTAAACTGAGGCCATGCAATAAGGGATATCCTATACCTACATTTAGGTTGCACAAACATGAGTTCGTGAAGGTATGATTTGTAAATCAGACACAACAAGACTCGAGGTAAAAAAAAAACACTTGAGCGCTAACAAATAAAACAACAACAAAATATGCAAGAATAACTTACCCAACATGAAGCAGTTCTCATTGATAATTGGAAGGGACTTGTAGAGGCTGAGAATTTCCTTGTTGTATCTGAAGTATAATATTTGCAACAAATTGCAGCATTGATTGATATCATTGGTTCTTATCAGTATCACCATCCGCTGAACCCTGGTCAGCACTTCAGAGAGCTGATTGCAGTTGTTGCACCTGATAGTTAATAAAAAATTCAATTAGTGACAAGAAAATTCCATCTGCGGTTGGAGCCTGGACGGAATGAAGTAACCAGAAGTGCATCTTGCTTTTAATAAGGGTCTACAATAATGCAGTCAAATGTTTGATAGTATTTAGTCTCAAACCTGAGTGTGCGAGGTGACTGGAAGCTTGAGTTGCTCAAAGCCTGGTATATGGAACTGTCCTGCAGCATTGGTTGCATGTCAACTGCCACCATAGCTTACCTGAGAAGTCTGAGAGGGATCAAACTGGAAATGTTGGTTGACCTGCTGAGGAATAAACAGTGAGCCCTTCAAAGAGCTTCCAAAATTACTATGTGCTCTAGAGATGACACCACCCTGGTGTTGTGCAGCGTTGAGAATGGGATCTTGAATTTGTGTAATGCCACGTAAGGTTTGAGAAAGGTTCTCAGGCCCATCAGAAACATTTGCATAACCAGGATGATCATACTGAGAAGACAGTGGTTGATTACCAAACTGATGCAGTAGATCCAAGGCTGTAAGCAGTAGACCCAAGGATGTAAGCAGTAGACCTTATACAAAAATCATGAAAACTCGTTACTTAAAGCACCTCACAAAAAAGAACATGAAACACAGAAAAAATCAATAGAGAAAAAATACCATGATGCAGTTAAACCCTTCTTTTGTGAAGTTATAGATGTTATCCTCCACCTAAAACACCAAAAAGAAAACCATCAGTTAGGGATATATATCAAAATAAAATATGAGTTATTATTCAGAATTAGATTTAGGGATTTTTTTTGTAACACCAGGAAAGAAATCTTCGACTAACTTGAGCAGCAGTAGAGCTCTCACAACATCAGAACTCATAAGTCCCAATTGCAGACCATAAAATATACTATGAAAGCAGCATAAATAATTTCACAAAGAAAATCATATAGACTCAGCAATGAATAAGCAACCCATTTCTTCGAACTACGCCCAAGCATTTCTGAATGTGCACATGCACCAAAAATAAGATTTCAACATCAATTAACCGCAACAACTATGCAACCAGGGACTGAAATAAACATTTAGCAAAGGGGTTAGAATCAACAAATAAAACCTGAAGTTTATGATTACTTGAAAAGATTTAAAAGCAAAACAGATGATCTATAGTAGCTAATTTAACGAGCTTCCCGTCGATTATTGCTAAAGCCATTTCTTGTAGTTCCTACAAAGTTTGAACCAAAGTAAAAGAATCAAAAATAGGACCTGAAATTGATGATTGCTCAAACCTGAATATCGTCCTTGTGTATATGAGTTCAACAAATCGATTTCAAAAGCTCTAAATTACAGAAAACTCGAAACCGTAATTGAAAATTTTGGGGAAAAAGGATAAAAAAAATAGAGAAGAGACAGTTACCCATATCACCTAGAATTTGGTAATTGCCATCCATTGATGATAATGTTTGAAGAGGGGTCCGTCGTCTGGGTTTTGGGGTTCTTCGTCGCTTCAAACAAACAACATGAGTCAGAAACAAAATCAAAAACTAAGTAAGAAGAGATAAAAGTAATGAGAGAGAACAAAATCAGAAAATAAAGAAACTGAGACATAAATAGTAAGAGATAGAGATCAACAGAAGCGTAAAGATTGATAATCTGTATATCTAGAGGAAGAAGGGGAAACGAGACTTCCGGAAGAGAGGGTCTCACGGCTGCTGAAGGTTCTCTAGGGTGAGGGAGTTTGTAAAGTGAAGAAGAAATAGATAAGTATAGGAATAGGGTTATAGGGGTGGAATAATGTTTCAGTTCCAAAAAAACTCCAGTTGACTGGCGAAAAAATACCTAAAAGTGTTTCCGGTCACACGGACTGCTGGCACGCCTATTTTCTCCGCAGTTGCTAATAGCAACAACACCCCAGCAATTACGAATTAAGAAACATAAATCAGTTGTTTCTAAACTTTAGCAACATATTTTCATTGTTGCTAATTTGCAACAACTCTAGCATTGTTGCTAATCTGGTTTGCTATATCCTGAATTTGGTGTAGTGTATGTTAGCTTTATTAGTTAACCTTGATAGTCAAGATGGTACACAATCTCAGTATCCACATGATGAATCAAGATTTGATAGATTAAGTGTAAGGACCCTCAAGCTCGTCAACGCTATTAGACCGGTCAAGAAACGATCTAAGCTGCTATTGACTCAAGACGAACGTTAATTAATAGAAATTAATCTAACAACGATCTAGACGCGAAACTAGTATCACTAGATATATCTCGGAAAGTTATGTGAATTAGACTAATCGAACGCGTCATTCGGACACCGGACAGAGAAGAAATCATCGGAATCGTGAGAAGCGCAATTTTTACTTCAGACCGACCTGCACTACAAAACAGAGGGCCTATTGTGACGGTTTCCAAACAGTCACAAATAGCAAAAAAAAAAACGGATTGATTTGTTTAAATTGAGATTATGGGTTAAATGGACTGTTGACAAATGAAGATTATGAGGGTTGGTGTTCAATTGTTAGGTAAAATTGTTAGGTAATTTAAATGGAGAGTCGGTTAGGTAATTTAATTGTTAGGTAATAACAATTAGATCGGTTAAGAGACAAATTAATCTCTGTTAAATGGGTTAAATGGACTGTTGACAAATGAATATTATGAGGGTTGGTGTTTAATTGAAGTTTGAAGATGTTTCGGCGAAGATTCAAAAGAAAGGTAATTTAGGGTTCTGAATTGATTGATTTTTTTTCTTGAAATTGCTTTGTGTTGATAGATTAAAGATGGGTGTTCTTTAAATTTTGAGTTAGAGTTTTGTATAAGGTTTAATTTTGAATTCATAATAGAAATTAGGGTTTTCCCCTGTTCTTTCCCTAATTAGTTAATTAGGTTTTCTTGAGTTGCTAGAAGTTAGAATTGAAGAAGAATTAGGCTGGTGATTCTTTTTGTATGAGAATTGAACTGGTGGTACTGTAAAAACTGAAAGGAAGATGGATGATTGGGTATTGCTTTGCTGGGAGTAATGAAGATGATTTGAGTATCTGGTGGTGGTGTAATGAGTTTCAGTTAAAGATCATTGAACTAAATTGAAGAGTATAGATGTTTGTAGGTAAAATTATTATTACAGAGATGAATTGAGATATTGATGGTGTATGCAGCTACAGTTGCTGGTGGTTTGTTTATCTGAGTTTGGAGAGTTGATGTTGAACTGATGTGGTGATTAAATCTTGAGGTATTATGTAAGGTATGGGTGTTTTGGTTATGAGATATTGAGTTCAGGGTTGTGAAGAAACTTACGTCTGTGTTAAACTGAACTGATGTGGGAGGTTGTATTGAAATCTGGTGGTGGTGGTGGTTTAGTAAAGCACATGATTTGGAGATGGTGTTGATACTAAAGTGGCTGATGGTGCAGGACATGGCAGAGTAGTTGATGTATGAACCTTGCAAGTGAAGTGGAGAAAGAAATGGGATTAAGTTGCTAGTGGTTGGGAAGGTTAATTGCAGTGGCAGGAATGGTTATAGGAATGGAGATGAGTTAGATAGTGGAATTGTAATTGATGTTGTTGGGAATTGGAGAAGCTTGTAATTCTGGTTCTTGACTTGAGATTGTGGAAGAGTTGAAATATGCTTCCATTGAACTGGTGGTGCTAGTGGTATTGTATATAAGGTTTTGTAACATAACTGGCATGGTGCAGTTGAGAGTACGGTCTTGTAATGCTGGTGCAGTTGAACTGAGTTGAAGCTAAGATGGCAGTGTTGTTAGAATTCAAGAGATATGTATGATTAGATTATTACAAGTAGACATTGGTTATGGTGATTGAGCTTCTGCCATTAGCTTTGTAATGGAAAGTGATACAAGTGATGTTATAGTTGAAAGTTGCAGATAGAATGGTTATAGAAATATGTTGCATTTGTGTTTTAGCTTGTGTTGTGTGATGTTGTTGCACCATGATAGTGCAACAGTTCCTTTTGGCCATGCAAAGGCTTTGGCCTATGCAATAGCCTGTTAGTCAGCCAGTCAGCTCAGCTGACTCACTGTGTCTGACTCAGAATAGACTCAGTGGACCGAGTTGGACTTTTCCCAGTTC
Organism: Papaver somniferum; assembly: GCF_003573695.1. Taxonomy (NCBI): domain Eukaryota; kingdom Viridiplantae; phylum Streptophyta; class Magnoliopsida; order Ranunculales; family Papaveraceae; genus Papaver; species Papaver somniferum. Next base: position 590,337 of record NW_020648748.1, read on the forward strand.
TCTTTTGACTTGACCTTTGACCTAGACTTATATGTCGACTGTTAGTTGACCTTTGACCATTAGTGTCTATCAGTTGACTCATATGGACCAGGCCTTAAGTTAATGGGTTTTTTTAATGGATCCGGGCTTAGAGTTAGTTTCCCTATTTTGATGAATTGGACCTCTTATGGTCTAAATTATCTTTTGGTTCCTTCTACAAAGTTGTAGATATTCATAAGACGTGTCCAGTGGACTATAAAATCAACCTAATTGAATTAATAAATCTTAGATATGTTAAAGGTAGAGAATAAAAAGGTGTAAAACCATAAATGGGATTCGAACCATTAGATAGTTCACTTACCCGTAACTGGAGAATTGTATGAAATTATTTTATGAACCTTGTATGAGCCTTTTGGCTAAACTCTTTGAGTGACTGCGTGATTAACAGTTAGTTTGTATTAACAATGATCAATTCAAAGGATGAACCAGCGGATTGAGGAATTCAAGGTAAGAGTGGCTTGTCATCAAATCAGGTGGGAACTCTGTAACCTTCTTGTAATCATTGAGTCTACCTTAACTGCGAGCATGATGATTTCTTAATTTCAGTGAAAATGATGTTTGTAATTGAATGAGTATGTTATGTGATATGCATTATGTGGTTCCCTGCGAGGAGTGCCTGTGATTCCCCATGGCTTCGTGCTAAGTTTTAGAAGGGCGGTAACTCATCTGTTTACAATATTACTTAGAAGGGCAGTAACTCATCCATTTGCAATATTACTTAATTTCTTGCTTATTAAGATAGAAGGACGGTAACTCATCCGTATGCAATATTAGTTTAGAAGGGCGGTAACTCATCCGTTTCGATAGTATATATACTATTTTATTTGGGGTATTCACTCACATGCATATCATACTTGATTGTTCAGTCTTAGTAGTATGACTGGGTTACTATGACCTTGACATAGGAAGAAATTCTAGGTTCATGACTGGAAATGGTCATTATTTGGAGACTTCGGTCTACGAATAATGATCGGGCCTTTTGTAAACCTGTAGTGCGGGGTCAGATCATATTAATCAAAACCTTATTATATTTTAGACTTAGATGGTGGCATTGGGATTTATGAGGTGTACGCATTCCATGATAATATCTTACGGTACCTGGATTCATGCTATCATTTGAGACTGGAGTTATTCCTAGCATCTTCTTCTCCATTGAGTGAGACGAGGTTAGGATAACATATGTTTAGGTTGTTTAGCTCAATTCTAGTTGATCCATCCGGTGGTGGATCTTTCATGGATATTGCCACGATGGACGCAATATCTGGGGAAAAGAGTTGAAGCAATCTTCTGCCTCGTGTTGTGTGTAAAAGGTGTTATCTGCTTTCTTCTATTGTTCTGTTTCAATTTCATTATCTTTTGGAACTGTGAAGCATGTTAGTGATTACCTGGAAGTTATGTGTTTCCATTGGGTACCCCTATGGGATGATGTGCTCACTTACTCCCACTTCAGTTTCAGTTTTCAGAAGAAATGGTGCACGCGAGGATATATCATTTTATTTGCTAAAAAGCTTTAACGATTCTAGAGATGTTGTGTTATCTTTTGTATGTATTCTTTGTTAATCTATAAAACTACACATTATCATATTCATATCACTCGAGAGATTTTCATTTAAATAATATCAAATTATATGGGTTTATTTTGAGACTAGTTTATGGAATGGTGATTCTTAAGACCTTTAATCTAGTTTTGATGCTTCAATTAGGTTGTAATCCTTATTAGCTAAGCATTTTTAATATTTGAGGAGTTACATTAAGCAAACAAATGCATTTAGTGTCATTCAATGATCTATCATTTCTTAGAATGGAGAACAAATGGAATTTCGATCAACAATCTCAACATCTAATCAATTAGTTTTGTAATAGACGAGAAGGATTCTTTGAAGATTCATCTAGTTCCCATGCGTATCATATCAACTAAAATACAAATCTCAACCGTCCACTAGAATAATTTAATATTTATTGAAGTTTACTCGAACTTTAATATTGTTTCACATAATTTTATGAAAAATAGAGACAATGAAATAGCCTCGTGATATCTAATGTGATAATATATTTGAATTACAACATTTTCCGGATTTATTACTTCAATCATTATTCTATTTGAAAGTGTATTTGAATAAATGATATATGCAAATTTATATTATTATAATGACATCCCAGCTCGTCAATCCTATTTGAACAGTCAAGAAACGATTTAGTTGCTAATAACTAAACTAATTAAATATTTCCCTCAGTTTCAAAAAGACTGTCCGCTTTGACTTTGTCAAAATATTAAGAAGACTATGGTATTTTACTCGACTACCCTTAGATACTTACCTATTTTACTTTAATAAAAATGCTAGCAATAAAAACTACCAAAAATTGTTAGGAGGATTATAAATACGAAATATAAAAGGAAAGTTAAAAGATATGAAATTTATGGAGTATAAATTTTATAAAATTTTATATGAAATTTTATATTCTCTTAAAAGCAATGAGCGATATATTTGTTTCTTTAATTATATAGATTTCTTTAATATCTTAGATCAGGTCCCGTTAAAGATAACTTATGAATATAAAAAAATTTAAGGGTATATTAGAGAGTTCGTTGGAAAAATATGACTGTAAACAGAAGCTGAACACAATTTTGAAATGGACAAAAATGGAATAAAAGACGGTCTTTTTGAAACGAGTGAGGAGTGAGTATGAAAAGTAATCACTCTCTCCGCTCCAAAAAGAATGTCCTATATTCCATTTTCGCAAAATTGCATCCATCTTTGGTTTACTATCATATACTTCCAATGATCTATCTAATATACCCTTAAATTTTTTATATTCATAAATTCATTTTTACGGGACCAAATCTAAAATATTAAAGAAAATTTGTGTAATTAAGGAAAAAATATATCATCCATTTCTTTTAAGAGAATATATATTTAGATCCAAAAAATAAATTCCTTAGAAAACTTATACTCCATAAATTCAATATCTTTTAATTTTTCCTTTTATATTTTGTATTTATAATTCTTATAAATCTTGTAGGTATTATTGCTAACATTTTTATTAAAATAAAATAGGTAAGTAAATAACTAAGGGTAGTCAAGTAAAATACTACGATCTCCTTAATATTTTGATAAAATCAAAGCGGACAGTCTTTTTTTAATAGAGGCAGTAATAAATACTCATCGAACAATAATTTGGTCATGAAACCACCAACATTGGATACATCTCGGAAAGTTATGCAAAATATACTACTAAAACGCGTCATTCAGATATTGAGCGAAACAAAGAATCATCCAAATTGTGCAAAGGGTAAAATGGTCAGTTCATTGGAAAATATTATAAAAGCAGGCAAGTTAGCTATTATGGGTGCCCGAATGAGATACCCATTGATCCGGGTGCCTTGGTATTACTATTTTGGTTGTACCCAAAAAAAAACAGGTCAAAAAGAGACTTACTTTTCTTTTTCTTATTCTTCTTCTTCTTTGTTCTTCATTTTTGTTCTCATAAGCGTGATCTGATAATTGAGTACTTTAATCATGATGATATTAGTCATATTATAATCAAGAATGGTGTTGAGAAGATTATAGATGCAATCAAGTTGAGGTCTGGTGTTAACTGAAGAAAGAGGAATTAGAGAGAACTAGCGTTAGAGTTTCTGCAATTGATTGAGGATTTGTGAGAAATTAAGGATAAAATCAATCAACTGGGGATGGTGATGTAATTTTAAAAGTGGTAAATAAGATGTTTGTTACTCAAAATTGTGAACATTGACTTTAGACTTAAAAACTAAAACTAAAAATAACAAATCTAAATAAAAGTTGATTCCAGGTTTGTTGGGAGGACTGAGACTAAGGATTCCACTGAAAACCAAAATTAATAGATTTAATTTAAAATAAATTGTGTAACTCTAACGTTCAAGTTGATCTTAATATTTCCTTAGATAATTTAACTTTCATAGTTTTAATCGTAAATCTTAAGAATCCAACATAAAAAATCCCTACACCAAGCATGTACCATCAAATTAAATCATGATTAATCAATAAAAATCATACAAATAAATTAACACGAATATTAAAAATAATACCTCTTTATTATAGAAATTCGGCTTCCTACGTCGTCCTAGAAATTGGACTTTAGCTCTTCATTATTGCAAAGAATGAAAGCTAAAGACGATAAAGAAAAGAATAAATTAAATTCTAAGCTAATTTTCCTCATACTAGCTAGCTACCTCCGCTTTTCATCTTTTTCCACCACCATTTATATATCATTTGAAGGTAACCACTTTCTTTTTCCATATCCACTACCACATTATCGTCAATGAGAATGTGCCACGTGTCATGACAATATAAAAAAATCCTCCAATAAAGATGTGTCACGCGTCAAATAATATAAACCACATGCGTCAAAATATTCTTTATTTGGGAAATATATTATTCTTTATTAATTTCAACCATAAAGAATAATATTTTTCCATAATGTTGATTTCCTTCTTTATTTTGCTTATTTTCTTCATTAAACCAAATATCCTCAAATATTCTTTTATCATAATTATATCTTGCAAATGGTTTCTACATTTTCTCCACATGACGCTACATGCTTACCACAATCCTATGATGTCAAATAATTGAGCCAATAAAATAATTCTTCATTTTTTTTCTTTTAGGCCTAGCCCGTTAAATCACTCAATTTCCTCCATTTACTAGCGAAATTCCTCATTTTACCCCGTCGAGCTTTATTTCCTGAAAACTGCAAAAATAACCAAAATTATCAAATATGTAAAACGATAGAGAGCTAATAAATATGTAATAATAAAGCACTTATCATATGGGTATCACGTGTTAAGATCAAGGAAAACGCCTTAGCTACTGATTCTCAACTCAATGTAAAGAATCAGTGAGTTAGGGTTTCTAAAATAAATAAGGAATTTGATTAGTAATGGATAAGAAGAAATTAGAGGATAGGTTTTGTTGATTTGACGACTTGAATGGATGTCTTGTGATCGAGTAAAAGGTAAAGGAATTTGGGAATTATTTTTGGGTTTGACTGAGTATTGATGGTAATGATGAAGATTTTGAGTAATGGTTTAATTTAACTGATGGGTAGGATGTCTTATGGTGAATTAAATGGTAGAGATCCGAAGAAGAAGATTACTTAAATTTGTATGAGGGAATTGAGATGAGTTGCATGTGAAAAACATGAATGAGTTGTTGATGCTTAAGTAAGCCTTTAAATTGTTAGATGTGGTAATTTAAATTCAATTGTTCAAATTGTTGAGTTTATGTGATGGTAAATGAAATGGTATAGGTAATTGTACTTTAGGGTTGTGTCAAGTTCACAGGAAGGAAGAAATGATGGAATAGTTGCTGAATATTGAATTAACAGAGCTAGATGGATGCTAAGCTATTATAGGGAAGAATATCTGAAGAAGTATAGCTGATGATGGTCGCCTTAACTGGGGTTATAATCGAAGAACTGAAATGGAAGTGGTAATGTTGTGTAGAATGGAAACAATAATAAAGATATAGGATTTAGGTATATTGGTGGTGATAGTTAGAACTAGTGGTGTTGCGGGCCTTCTAGGAATGATGGTGGAGTGGCTGTGTTATGGATGAGATTGTTTCAGAGGATGAGATTTATAATAATGGTGGAATAGTTATGATATTGACTGAGTCTTTGACCCTGTTTAACCTTAGCTCAGTCTGAAACGGAATTGGCTTACCTGACTCGTTTGATAGTTTACCACACGTTGACCATTAGTTGACCTAATTGATCCTTAATTTGACTGTTAGTTTACGAATTACCTAAGTTAACATTTCTGGAGACTTTCCGACCTGTTTCCGGGCATTTTTTCCTATCCCTTTGATGACTGATTTGGACATAAAACTATTAATGGAAATTTAACAAAGAAAGAGACAGCGAAATAATAGAAAGAACACTGAGATAAAGCAAAGGATATGGACTGGGTTCTGAAAAACCATTTGTGTATCATTGTCATGTTAATTCAGATGATAATTACAAGTTTAAGATGATGAGGATGGTGATGAGCGGTATTTCAGACTTGTGGATTGGGATTCTCGAAGTAGACGTGATTTGTCATCAAATAAGATGGAAACTTATATACCTTTCTTGCGATCATTATACTTTCTATTAGTGAGCATGACGTGTCTTTGCTATCTATAAGCATAATGTGTGCAATTAAATGAGTATGGTTTGTAATATTTGTTAGTCTAAATTTCCTGTAGCGCCCTCAAAGCTTTCGCTGAGCAACTCTGATCTGTCTCTGAAACTGAAAGTGGGAATGGGTGAGCACATCATCCCTAAAAGGAGTGCTCAGTAGAAATAACATTTAACTTTCAAGAAATCATGGAAAGACATGGAAAACAATACATGCTTTCCCAAACATTAAAATTTACCAAGTCACTGTAACAAACAAACATGTATATGGACAAACTCCTTCTTCAAACAATGTATAATATGGTTGTGCAATTCCGAACTCGCAAATACATACCTAAACGTATGTATGAATGTCGACAATTCCGAACTCGCAAACTGTCGACCAATATATCATAAAAGCTCTAGGTATAAATTTGAAGGAGCAGATCCTATATACCACAGGTGGAAATTCTTATTTCCCATAACAATTCATGACGACAACAAAACATTACAAGTCCTTTCCAAACCATGGAAAGATTAAAATAATCAATAGAAATATCATGATACAAACTAAACAAAGCATGGAATGCAAAGAGAACAATGGTTTCAAAAGAGTTAAATATAAATTTCCACCTCTTTTGATGACAGTCCACGCCTACCTCGAAATCCACGATCCACTGGTTCGTCCTTTGAATTGATCGTCGTTAATAACTAACTGTTAATCACACAAGAACTCTAAGAAGCCAGCCAAAATGGCTCACAAAAGTATCATACAAATCTATCTAATTGTTCTAAGCCCATTTATGGTTCCACACTTCTTCATTATCCATCTCTTGTATATCTAAAGGTTTAACTAACCAATTAGATTGATTCTATAGTCCATAGTTAAGTCTTATGAATATCTACGACTTTATAGAATAAGTCGAAGGCTAATTCGTACCATAAGGGGTCCAAACATCAATCTAGGGTAACTAGTCATAAGCCCAAGTATATGAAGCAAGCCCAATACACAAGGCTGGTCCATCTGACGGTCACTAATGGTCAACGACGATCAAATGGCTCAACTAACAGTCAACGTCAGTTAAAGGTCAAGGTCCTGGTCAAATGAGTCCAAGGTTCACTGATTCAAACCGAGTCAACTCAGGTTAACGGTTCAACTCGACTTAGTAATATTAACTGAGTCAGCAAAACTAGTCAGCTAAACAAACATCTGACTTGGATGACTAATATTCAAACTTCTATTGCAGAAAACCTTAAACTATGTTTCTTACATTCTCATCTCCTATTTTATCAATTCAACTTGAATTCAAATACTAAACAACATAGAATTTCATTTACAAATAAAAACTCTTATTACCTGCAATTGCAGCTTTTAGCAACACATACCACTAAACTGAATCACCACTAGTTTCAGATAACTACAACTAAAATTCAATACCACCACTACTTTTAACTCATTACATTTATCTACAACTGCAAATCTACTTTATCTGGCCACTTGCAGTTAATCATTCATCACAGACAATACCATATCCAGTTCCAGCTCTTTACAATTAACACCAACAGTTCATTCATACACAATCCATCCCAACAGTACTACACTAACTTACCACCATTATTACCATTATGTTCAATCTTAACTCAACATAATCAATCCTAGAACCACTATGAGCTCTTCCCTGGATTGCACAATCAAACAAACACAGCAGCACCATCACTATATCAAGCACATCTTCTCTAATTACTACCATCTGCATAATAACTTACAGTTTCAATTACACAACTCCAGTCCACCAACAAACCCATTTACTCGAGACTCTCTTATCCAACTCCACCAACCAAACATCATCAACATTCTCTGTAGTTCACTTGAAACCACAACTTCCCAATTCCACAATATGATCAATTTCTTACCACCACCAGCTCAGCTCCTCCCTGCAACTTAACAATCTTTCTACTAGTTCAACATCATTATCCTTAGATACTACTTCAACTCCAAACATATTCTCTTCTCAGTCACCACCTGCAACCCTTCTAACACCACCATACCCCATAATCACTACTTATGTCTACAACCACAATTGTATAACTTACTTAACCAACTGAATCTATTCAATCACATACAAACTAACTAATTTAACTTCAAGGGTGAGATTAAGCAACAAAGAGGCTTACCCCAACATTAGTCTTGTTGAAGCAATCAAGATCAAACTCTTCTTCATGATAAGCACGTATGTACTACATTTTGTACCCATATTTATATTAGTTAGGACTCGATATTGTTGCTAATAATGCTATTTTAGTGCTTTTGTAGAAAGTACGAGTGAATTCGATCGTTCGAAAAATAAACGACTAAATTGAAGCTTAAATGGCGTTTGCGGCAAAAATCACCAAAGTGGCTCACAGATGGAGTTCGATTCCGAGTAATTGTGTCACGGAAACCTGCTTGATTACTTGATTCCCTGGCCAATAAATTATCAAGAGAAGCAAATCAAGATAAGCAAAGAGATTGTCTTTGACCAAAAATGCAGTACGTGTACCACACCTCCACCTAGCCATCACGTTCAGTGATACCAAAATGAAAGTCAGTTTCTTTTAGCATTTTTTGTCACATGGAGTGCACCTAAAACAAGTCCAGTAGAGGATATAAGCAAGTGACGTGTCCACCTATCCCTCAAATTTCATACTGTTATATCAAACAAAAGAAAGTCTCAAGCAGGTGGCCATTATGAGGAGCAGTTTTTGTCTTCATTTCTTGGTGGAATTGAAATCAGTAATGGAGCGAAAACAAGACAGAGATACTGATGATTAGAGAGTTTTACTTCAATCCAGTGACAACAGTTTCTCATGGCCAAAGTTTGAGTGTTCTAATGGCTTCAGGAAGTGCAGGGAGTAGTGGTTGTTAGCAAGAAATTTATTTGGGGTTTGTTTTGTTTGTTGCTGCCATAGCCGCGATGGAGAGAATGTATTGCAGCAGTAATGGTTGGTTCGATGGTCTACAAAGGTTCTATCTAGGGACTTGTATCGACTGGTGGTGGCGAGCAATGAGCTATGCAGTGATAAATGGTTTAGAAGTGAAGCAGCAACCAGAAGAAACTAAGAAGCTGCTGCTGCCGGTGAAGAAATTCAGAAGACCGGACTGAATACGGCTGAGAGGTGCTGCGAAGTCTCTTCGTGGTGGTGCAGCTCGTGATGAAGGCATGTGGTGTTGCTGCTGATTTAAGGTGTTAGAAGGCATGAGAATACATGTGTTTTGCGAAGATATTATGCAGAGAGGATTTGCACGAGCTGGTCACGATCATTAATGAGAACATTGGGTTCAGTTTCAATTGTAAATTAAGGGGAGAATAGTGGGACTGTGATTAATTAATATTACTGAAGCTAGGATGAAGAATGAATTGCCGGCGACATCAATACTGCTGGTATTAGCTGGATTATCTGTAATGAGTTGGTTAGGGATACAAAGTCTGCAAGGAATGGTGGCGACCTGTAACCTGTTGCTAGTCTGGGGGTAGAAGTTTACGTTTAGTCCCAAAGTTACTGGGTTTGGGACGTTTTAGTCCACTCATCTCAGGCCTAGTACTCTCTAGTCCAAAAAATCCCCGCCTCCAACAGTTTAGTCCAAATATGGACGAGTCAGTCCAAATTCTCACCGATTCTATATTTCTTACCTTATTTTATTACCCAAAATATCCTTTAGTATTTCAATCTATATTTCAATACTTTTACTCTAGATCGGAGATTTTGTCTGTAGGAGAGAGCGTTAGAGAGAGACGATTTTTGATGGAGAAAGTTTTTCAGGTTTAAATTTGATTTTGGTTACTGTTTTTCGCTTATTTTGATCGTAAACACCAATCGATCTGATCTTTGTTCCCGAAGAAGAATTACTTATAGTTGATGATTATATTTGTAATCATCTTCCCTATTGCGGATGAAATCCAATGACTCACTAAAAATTGGTGAGAGAAATGTATTTTTTTCTTCTTAAATTTTTATTTCCTTCTAACCTAAGATTATCTCATCGTTATTTCATTTTGACCTATAATTTACGGGAAACAATTCATTTTTTAGGGTTCATGTATAAGTTTTGATTGATCTCTCAATCTGTTTTTCCGATCTTAAAATATGATTTCATATTCATAATCAGCGAATCTGAATCTTCATTACTCATCAATTAATTTTGAAATGAAATACTTTCAAACACGGGATAATTTAGAAGTTTTCCCCGAGAACTTGAAAACAAGCATATGGGATTAATTTAAGGTTCTTCATATGCACTTCATGTATGTGTTTCCATATTTGATATTTTTGATATGCCTCCACATGTATCGCGTTAAATTTGTAGATGTCGCACATTGGTGGATATTTTGATACAGAACTATCTCTTAATTTGTCAAGTGTTTTAAAATCTATTAACATTGATTTGTTTCTTACTATTTCATCCTAGAATGAAAAATAGAACTAAGGGGAATGACGGTAGCGGCTTGAAATTGTTTTCTTGCAATAGGAACAACACATGCTTGATAAGAAATGAAAATTTCTTTCACTTATTTGTTAATTTGTTTGAATGCTTTAATAGTTCCAATTAAATTCCTTGTGTGTTGTTAACTAACAAGAGCTTTTGTTGACTTTGTTGGTTATGAAACTTTTGTTTATTGTTAATTAATGCAAACTTTTTTATTCTTTAAATTGTATATTTAGTTGTCAATAATGAAAACTCTAATTGGTATTATCATGGTATGGATTCTCCATTCTCTGTTAAGCTATGAGATTTGTGAGTTAATATTTTTTTTCTCTTTTTTTTTCTGTTAGAAGCTCATTTTCTTTGGACCAATTTTTGGTACATAAATTCCCGATGGTTGTGAGTTCCGTTAGTAGCATAGATTCACTACAACTTTTGCCTGTTTAGGATTATGGTGATTTCGATTCGTTTACATAAAACAGTCATTTGTTATACTTGCATCCCCTTTGTATTTATATATGTTTGAAAATCATTTTTTAGAATTTTAGTAATATTTCATGATGGATGGGTAAATCATTTTTACAATCGTCATTTAATGAAAATGAGATGGTCATTGTTTTATAGGCAGCGAGGAAAAAATAACATTTTATAGTTTGTTTATTTTTTAAACATTACATAATTATATGAAAAAAATCCGGTTTGTACAGCATTAGGATTATCACTTTCCTATTTTACTCAAACTATAAGTTGTCGAGTGTGTTGTATATGTGTATATAGTTGTACCCATGTTGTATATTAATGTGTACATAGTTGTACACCTGGTTATTGTTAATGTGTACATAATTGTACGCCTGCAACTTCAATATGTAGAGTGGTGCACTTCTCAACACCTGAATCCATGTGTTATGTAGCTTATAGACAGAGTATGTGTTGCAGGTGATGGAGTTGCAGCAAAGAAAATATGACATTATATTTGATTTCTCTTGCAAGATTACTAGAACTATGTACTCGCAAGATCTCTGAAGCATTCAAAGGCTGACGGAGTTGATTGTTTTTACCCTGAAACACATTACTTCAGCTGTTGATTCTGTTGTCCAGATTTATTTGGCTTGTAAGTTATCTCTATCTTTCCGTTTTCTGAGTTTTAAACACCTTTACTTTCTTATTGTCACCGTCATACAATATAATTGCCACATTAAATGAAATGTCTCTATGAAATATTTAATCGGAATCTTTATCTTATTAGGTGTTGGTTGAGTCCAAACACTTAACTTTATTACTCGAAACCTGGGAAACATAACCAGTGTACAAGAAGATACATCGCAACATCAGGAAACATTTTGTTCACCTAAGTCAGTTCCTTCATCGTGGGAAGAAAACTGAATTTCCTCTTGAATCTGTTTGAAAATTTGAGTTATATATATGATTCGTGGGCATCTTGAAATGGTTTTAGTTATACTCATGACAAACATGGTTTTCCTCACGATGAAATGGGTATGTAACGATCTTTATGACTTATATTAGATATGTTACCTCATGTTATTGTGTGTTTGCATTAATGAGTTGGATAAATAAGGTTAGTTTTTTTTATTCATGTTTTTCCTAGCTAACCATTTTTGACAAAATCAAAACCACATATTTTTTCTTCGGTGACTTATACCTAACGGTGTCTATAACCTTTTTATCTGTAGAAAATCCAAATCTAGTAAAGGAAATGACCAAGTTTAGTGACCACCTGCAGATTCAAGAACACATCCTAGATTTAACTTTTTTATGTGCACATAATTTTGCCTTTGTAGTAATTGGTTGCATCTTAGTGGTATTTCTTTTCCCGCCTTATTTGGTTTGCTATTACAAATTCTCCAGAAGAATTATCTTTGATACTTCTTGGATGACTTCCTAGAAGTTAGGTGTTATACATATTTCTTATTATGCGTATCCCTCTTTTTGTAATAATGAATTTTATGATCGTGATAAATAGGCTTGGTAAATGATTTTAGATAGGGCTGTTGCAAACTAGCTGTTAAGATCGCAAAAATACTTTTAGGAGATACCAACTAATGGACTTAGAAATGCATCTGATTAGAATATTTCAATTAGGCCTTACTTTTATTGTGTTTCATTCATTCATAAATGAGCATAAAAAATGTAGCATTTTTTTTATGGATGGTTTCAAATCAAACCCATAAACACCTCTACTTTGTAGCTGCAGTAATAATGTTTTAAACAAATTACACAAAATCAGATTTTGTTTATGAATGAATCAGGTCTCATGTAAAATTTGACTTTCAGTTGTTTTTATATTGAATTGTTAATGTGTACATAGTTGTACATATGCTGATTCTCAATGTGTATATAATTGTACACATTGACTTTTTATGTGCACATTGTTGTACACCTATTAGTTAATGTGAAGATAATTGTACACATGTTGATCATTATTGTGCACATCATTGCACATAAGTATATTATTAATTTGCAAATAGCCGTACATCTGTATTGGGCCATAGTATGTATCAATCTGATTTGCAACATGTGACGGATTTGTTAGGAAGGGAAACTATGATTTTTATTTCTTATATGAATTTGTTTAACTAATTATTTCACAATTTTGCTTGATTTATCCTAGTAGTTTTCACTGCTATGCATGTAGTTGTGTTTATGTTGTTATTATGAGATATTTGTTCACCCATGGATGATTGAGCCTTGTTTTTATGTTTGTCTTTCACTTATCTTATATGTCAAACCTTTTGATGTGGATTGGATCAATTGATTGTGTAGGCATTAGATCATTAGTAAAATATATGTCTTTAATTCTGAACCTTTTTCTTTCTTTCAATTGTAAGGGGAATGAAGGTCAAAGATGATAAAGATGGGTTATCGCTTCATGCTGCTATGCTTGCAACCCAAGATGTTGCAACACGATGAAAGGTATTTGGTCTAATTGTATACTTGTTCCCTTTTTGATGCCCACCTTAATGATGGTCTCAGTTGATAATAGGATTTTGTGCATTAGGATATCTGATTTAAAAATTTTCGTGGGTTGTAGTAATGAGGTTCAAACTCTCGGACTTGTGAAGGATAATTTTTTAAACTTAATAAAAAAGATAAATATATACAATAAAAATATTAACAATGGTGAGAGGTACTGGGACTAAGAATTTCACCAAATTCCATTCATGTGATTCAAATAATAATTCCATACAGTTATAGCTCAAATATTAAAAATATGGACTCTTATTCTTTGCCAATTTAGATTCTCAAAATATTAGTTATAAATTGTAAGCATGGAACATCAAACATTTAAGCAAGCATGACCCATCAAATAAAATGATAAATAATTAATTCGAACCATAAATCAATTAAAAACAAGTGCAAAAGTCATAAAAAGAATTATTAAAATTACCACATGCGTGAAATAGGGCTCCATCCGTCGTCCCGGTGTTGGGATTCAGCTTCTCATATTAATCACTTGCTCAAAATACATGTTTGTTGCTCAAAAGTTGATTAAAATGATAAAAATGAGTAAAACAGTGAATGTACGACCCACAGAAGGCGTCACAAAATGAACGATAAGAGACAGGTGCTGCTGATGTTGAGACTGCATTGCGACCCTCCAGTGTGCGTCTTAGACACTGTTGATTAACGACTGTCTACGGTAGTCTGTTCTTCGTGTTCTTGGTGTCCTTCATCATCAGCAGAAGCAGAAACAGAGTTTGATCAACTCGTGATTTCTTGCTCCTGAGCTATCCTCTCGACCTCCAACTCTCAACACCCCTCTATGCTAACCCAAGAGTTATATTTATACACCTTTGGACCAAGAATAACTTCTCATTAATCCAAAAAATCTTTCCATTACTCGGCAGTGAATGAAAATATTCCCGATATTTTTTCTTTAATTCTCTGATTTGTTACGGATTGTTCCCTGTTTTATCTCTTCTCACGTGTCATCCCTGAGATGTATGGATTGTTTCCAGCCAATAGAATCAACCCATGCACGTCTCTTCCATCCAAGAATTCCAAGAATATAATATTTTTCCTATTTTAGAATATTTTCCTTGATTTGATTCCCACCGGTTATGTAACCAATTTTGACCGAATCCAACACCCATACCAGCTCTATCTAGGCCCTAGGAACAAACCCATTTAATTTGGGCCATTGAATCTCACTGGAACACCTTCAAATCCTCAACCCTAGTCACGGCAGTTCAAGAACAATTTTTCCCGCCAAAATTTGAAATTCAAAAAGGTTGAAGATGATATGCCCCCTATCCTGAACTGGGGTGCGAATAGCAGATGCCTTGGGGGTGACCTGGGGATGCCCCTTAGTAATTAGGTTACCGCTTATCCAAAAGTGAGAGTCCGGATAACACTTGTCCTCCGGGTGCCAAAATCAACTTTTCGAGCCGAATTTTCCAAAAATGTTTATTTCCTAAAAATACATAAAAACACAATATTAGTACAAAAATAGAGTTCCAACAATACGGACATTGAGGACAAATTAGACAAAAAAATGTGTCTATCAAATGCCCCCAAACTTATTATTTGCTAGTCCTCGAGCAAAAACTAATAAAAAATAAATAAAACCGAGTTAATCTCGGGAGGGTTTTTTCCAGAGGTGTGCCCACAAAACCATTACTCCAGACCCTAGCTTATCTATGCAGAACCTTGGAAGGAACTAAAGAATCTCCTTGGTTGGCATACTTACTGACTATAGGAGGAAGTACCCTGATCCGAAATTCCAATTGTTGTACACGAGTTTGCACTCAAGCATACTAAAATTCATATAAAGTGACAGAGCTCTACTCAGATAGTTGCACTATGGACATCATATTCGGAGTCAAACTAATCATATGGATAGAAAAAGGAGATGGAAATAGAAAAATGTAGATGGTTTTGATGTTAACCAAATGATCGATATTTCACATATCTGTCTGAAGGCCACTGCATGAATGAACCTATCCTAATGGACTGAGATACCGGTCTGACTAATATCAACACAACTTGCATATACAAGGGAACTAGTGGTCAATAGCTTAAATCTAGATCAACAAACTGGAAAATACAAGGGAACCAGCAGTTAACAAACGTCATGAATAGATCTTTTTGATCCAAGCGCATGCTTCTTGTCAGCAGATTACACGATAGTTCCCACGGGTCCTGCATTCCACGCTTGCTTAGGCTACGGAAACAGGGAGAACACACGCATATTGCTATCCAAGTGTTAATACTTATTCCGATTGGTCTAACTGGTCCGGTCTTTTTTTTTTTTAGTAACTCAGTCACTCTAATTCACCCTAGCAGTGGTAACAACTTGAATCGTGTGCCCCACCTAATCACTTAGAGAAACATAGTGAAAAATAAAATTAAAAAAAAGAAATGAAAAGTACTCAACGAGATATGGTGCAACTATCATGTTATTTCTAACACCTGAGCTATGTGCTTTTATGAATAGACTCTTTCGATGTTTCCATCTAATCAGATTGGTTCCTCAAATCCTATAACCAAGATGTTCCCATCCACTTAGATTGGTTAGTGCAAACCTTAATAGGCATAAATTTCTAGGCTCTGGAGTTTAATAATTGCAACTAAAAAGTTTCTCCCATACCCCCAAACTTAAATCTAACATTGTCCTCAATGTTCTAAAGATGAAACTAAAAGCATGAACAAGGAGAAACTGTTACCATTTGAAGCGAAAGAGTTAAGGAAAGATATTACCGTGTTGCATGAGAATGGGATACCTCCCAAGAAGTGCTAAGTTTAAAGTCTTCATCCAGACTTAGGAAAGGATTATTCAACTCGAACCATAAAGTAACAGTCGAAATAACTGTGGGTCTTCAAAACTAAATAGAGCTGACCAAAGGAAACTGCAATGAACCAAGAAAGTGAACAAGACTAGCATGCCCTTACTTAGTTTCCTGATTCAGAAATTTATATCTAATTGTAGTTCAGGTTCGGGTTCTATGAAAGGGTCTAAATAGAAAATTTTCATTGGCTGCGTTTCTTCATAGGTGGGATCCGAATCATTAGGTCCTAGAGTCTGGAAAAACTCAAATATGATCTTAGAAGCGCACAATAATAACCTAAATAACTGAGGATCCTCTAAGTCAATAAGATTTGACTTACATGATTGACCACAATGAGAGTAGTGGTCATTCTTAAGAAAATGTGTCGATTCTAATTTCCTAAAGCATTTAGGTTTAGTCTCACAACTTAATATTCGACACATTTGGAATATAAACGTTCCCACAGTTGGAAGAAAACTATTTGGTGGGAAAACAAAGTCAATATGGGTATCATAGCCTAGGCAAACCACATCAACCAGAGGATGGGTTTCTAACGACTGAACTTCTTCCTGGACATCATTAGGTTCGGGAAAACGAGTATGAAGGTAATCTTGTAAAATTGTCGAGGCAAAGATATCAAGTCCTAAGTGAAGGGACTTTCTAAGAGTTAAAGCACACGGAGAATGATAATCACCCCCAAACTTAGAGTTTTATGTGTCTCTAGAAAGACTAGTCACAACTTCCCTAATTTCTAGGTCATCAGATTCCTGGAAATGGTCAATAGATTCTTCTAAGTTGGGTTCATCCTCACTCATTTCTACGAGTTCGTATTCTTCGTCCTCTAAATCATTATCGCTAGACTCTAAAACATTATTCTCAGAATAAACTCGTTCCTCTAAATCATTATCGGCTTTGTAAACATGAAATACTACATCGTCTAAAACGAGGGTATCTCTAGTCAAATCCTCGTCCTTTTGAATAGGTGAATAATTATTAAAATTATTTGTATTTGAACTAGAAATAATATTATCATTGTAAAGCTCAATTGGAGTAACCATTTCCTGATCACTATTCCTACATAAGTATGATTCTCCATCAACACTATCCTCATCATAATAACATGAAAAAGATCGAACCTCATCAAAACAAGTAGTGCTACCAATTCTAACCTTGTCATCTTGATTATGAAAATAATTATCCTCATTTTTAAGGGTATTATTGAAAACACTATATTGGAAAGTAAGATTATTTCGAGCAAGTCTTTTGTTCGTCTCAGCTATCAGCTTGAGGGATTCCTCTATAGAAAGTTCACTCATTATTGTAGTTCTTTCTTCTATAATTACACTATTCATCTCAGCTAACTTACGCGTCGACTCAGCTAACTCCCTGAGGGACTCTTCTAAAGGAGGAATAGGAACAGAGGGATCATAAAAAGGACTACTTTTCAATAGTTTGATTGTATCCACTAGAGACGAAGAACTAGTACTATAATCTTCTTGCTCGTAAGACTGATGCATGTGTGGATAGTAATTGGGCTCACCAGGGTATGGCCCATATCCTTCCAAAGGATGGCGTTCCCAACCACTATTCCCAACATGGTCATAGAAAGGATGATGTCCATAATCAAATTCAGGTCGATAATCATTGTATTGGCTTCTATCATACCAGTTCGACATTCTTAATTGCAAGGGAATTCTACACAATCACAAACAAGGCTGAATCGACCAAATCAAACCTATAAAATCTAGCAAACAACAAGCATG
Source organism: Papaver somniferum (assembly GCF_003573695.1). NCBI lineage: Eukaryota > Viridiplantae > Streptophyta > Magnoliopsida > Ranunculales > Papaveraceae > Papaver > Papaver somniferum. The sequence goes on from NW_020648748.1 coordinate 608,522, forward strand.
ATGGCTCCACTTAGATTGTTTCTAGACCAGCTTCTAATCCTTCGAAAGGGAATTCGTTACAATTTAAGCAAATCCTTCTGGAATCAATCCGAGTCAAAGTAAGTTGAATTGAGGCGAGGGAAGCTCAGTGGAGCTTTGATACCCAAGGCCTCACCGCTATCACAAGGCGGCGCAGTCACGCATTCAACTCACAGAAACCATCATGAACTTCGAAGTATGCTAAAAAGAGTAACCAATATTTTTCGAAAGATTTTCCTACCAAGCTCGTTACCCTATCGGTCTCGTTCTAATCAAATTTTAATCTTGGGTTCGCGTTAGGTTTCGTTTCCTAAGGCGGGAAAGAAGGGAGCGGTGATGAAATCCGAACCCTTATCTTATATTGGCTAGGCCTTGCCCTTTACTAGGAATTTAAAAACAGTCCAAATTCGTCCTCAATCAGTGAATCACCTTAAGGAATACAGTAACTCTCTTACAGGAGATTCGCGAGTGTTTCGATGGACTTACCTCCCGTACCAGACGGGGGATGAACCGTTGAAGTCGACTCGGGCCACCACTCCTATGTCATGTGCGAACCCGAGGGGCCGAGACGATATAGTAATCGTCGTCCTTCCCTGCAAACAGTTTGTATTTAAGGGTACCCTTCTGTAGGGTTTAAAAAAATAAATAAAAATAATGTCCCGATTGTCCAGTCCAAAGAAAAGAAAAAAAAATAAAAATAAAAATAATAATAATAATAATTACAAAAATAAATAAATGGAAAGTCTCTTAAAAAAAATAATTCTCTCTTTTTTCTTTTTTTTCTTTTTTTTTTGCTTTGTCTTTTTTCCTTCTCTTTTAGCTTTAAGCTTTGATTCCAAGGTCTTTAGTATCCAACTTCAAACCTGTAATACAAAGACATACCAAAGAGACGTAAAACGAACAAATGGAATAATAAAAAAAATAATAAAAACCTAAAAATTCTACCTAAACACAAATCCGCGTCGGCGGCGCCAAAATGATTTAAAGTTTTTGACTCTGGTTTGTAGTAATGAGGTTCAAACTCTCGGACTTGTGAAGGATAATTTTTTAAACTTAATAAAAAATATAAATATATACAATAAAAATATTAACAATGGTGAGAGGTACTGGGACTAAGAATTTCACCAAATTCCACTCATGTGATTCAAATAATAATTTCATGCAATTATAGCTCAAATATTAAAAATATGGACTCTTATTCTTTGCCAATATAGATTCTCAAAATATTAGTTATAAATCGTAAGCATGGAACATCAAACATTTAAGCAAGCATGACCCATCAAATAAAATGATAACTAATTAATTCGAACCATAAATCAATTAAAAACAAGTGCAAAAGTCATAAAAAGAATTATTAAAATTACCACATGCGTGAAATAGGGCTCCATCCGTCGTCCCAGTGTTGGGATTCAGCTTCTCATATTAATCACTTGCTCAAAATACATGTTTGTTGCTCAAAAGTAGATTAAAATGATAAAAATGAGTAAAACAGTGAATGTACGACCCACAGAAGGCGTCACAAAAGGAACGATAAGAGACAGGTGCTGCTGATGTTGAGACTGCATTGCGACCCTCTAGTGTGCGTCTTAGACACTGTTGATTAACGACTGTCTACGCTAGTCTGTTCTTCGTGTTCTTGGTGTCCTTCATCATCAGCAGAAGCAGAAACAGAGTTTGATCAACTCGTGATTTCTTGCTCCTGAGCTATCCTCTCGACCTCCAACTCTCAACACCCCTCTATGCTAACCCAAGAGTTATATTTATACACCTTTGGACCAAGAATAACTTCTCATTAATCCAAAAAATCTTTCCATTACTCGGAAGTGAATGAAAATATTCCCGATATTTTTTCTTTAATTCTCTGATTTGTTACGGATTGTTCCCTGTTTTATCTCTTCTCACGTGTCATCCCTGAGCTGTAGGGATTGTTTCCAGCCAATAGAATCAACCCATGCACGTCTCTTCCATCCAAGAATTCCAAGAATAGAATATTTTTCCTATTTTAGAATATTTTCCTTGATTTGATTCCCACCGGTTATCTAACCAATTTTGACCGAATCCAACACTTGAAGATGCCAAAATTTGAAATTCAAAAAGGTTGAAGATGATATGCCCCCTATCCTGAACTGGGCTGCAAATAGCAGATGCCTTGGGGGTGACCTGGGGCTGCCCCTTAGTAATTAGGTTACCCCTTATCCGAAAGTGAGAGTCTGAATAACACTTGTCCTCCGGGTGCCAAAATCGACTTTTCGAGCCGAATTTTCCAAAAATATTTATTTCCTAAAAATACATAAAAACACAATATTAGTACAAAAATAGAGTTCCAACAATACGGACATTAAGGACAAATTAGACACAAAATGTGTCTATCAATATCTTAGCTGAAAAATTAGATTTTATACATGTTTTGCAGGGGTATACATATTGGTGCACCCGTAAAATTCCCAAATAAAAGTAGGTTTGTGTGTGGTTATGAATGATCGTTTTTGTGCGTGTTTTGTAGTGGTGTACATATTGGTGGACCTGTGTATTTTCCATGAAAAATTAGGTTTGTGGGTGGTTACGAGTGATTGTTTTGTGCATGTTTATAAGGGGTGTACATATTGGTGCACCTGTGTATTTTGCATGAAAAAGTAGGTTTCCCATGTTTTACAACGGTGTACATATTGGTGCACCTGTATGATTCCCATGAAAAATAGGTTTGTGTGTGGTTGTGAATTATCGGATTTATGCATGTTTCAAAGTTATGGTTCTTTTTTTTCGTTGATATTATATTTTTTGTGTTTTGGAAGTTGTATTGTACCCTAGAATATTTCACTTTAGTTTGCAGCATGTCACTGATATGTAAGAAAGGAAAACTTTGGTTCGTGTTTGCTGATATGAATTTTTGTTAGCATACTATTTCACAATTTTTCTTCATATACCTAGTTGTTTAGGGATATAAGCATGTAGTAGTGTTTATGTTGCTATTATTGGTGCTTAAGGTACAAGATTCTAGTTGTGTGTGTACAAATTGGTGCATCTTGTCTTGTCTCACGAATTCTAATGATTCGTTAACATTAGTGATCGATATATAGAAAGTGGAAACATGTTCATTTAATAATCTCATTTTCGGTAAAGTGCAATAAATCATTGTATTGGGATCGTATGAGGCCATATTAATTTTTGTGCAGTTAGGTCCAAATGGATTGTGTCTGTTTAAGTTAAGAATCGCCTAACTTTTTTATTTTGATCGTTTTCTTTCCTTTGTTTCTTATGTGGTTGTTGGTGAAAGGATATCACTTCTTTTTCAAGTTGTAGAAATTAACGGTTAGTCCCAGATCTGTTGGGATTTGGACGTTTTAGTCCTCTCATCAAAAGCCTGGTACTAGTTAGTCCAAATTTCAGCCGATCTAGAAAATATCTATTTTTCTCATTACCTCAATTACCCTTTCCAGGTTTCCGTATTCATTTCATAAACTTTTGGAGAGAAACAGTACCAAAGGCCATTTGCAGATTGGAGAGTAATGAAACAAAATGAAATCTCTTAAACCTTCAATGGCGGTAGTAGAAGCAGAAGGGAAGAAGGTAGAAATAATTGGATGAGCATCATCATTTTTTGATGCAGTGAAGTTAAAGAATATCACGACTGCTACGCGTAACTCAGGAGAAGGTCTTGGAAAATAATATTACATTCAACATCTTCACGATCTCCAACTTCAAGTTCGACCGAGATCTCATTATTTAAATCGTCTTGAAGCTCAGCATATTTATCTCAATTCTAGAGGTAATAATCGAATCGACTTCTCTTTTTAACATCACTACTTAAATGGCTAAACCTAATTTCAATTTTTCGTCAAATTAGAGTTCATTTTTTGCTTAATTTTTGTGGTTTTGTGTTAGGTTTAGGTGATTTTACTTGTTCTACACTAAATTCATTGTGGATTCCTTTTTTTTTTATCTTCAATTTTTTGCTGAACTACGGTTTTGATAGTTTATTATCTTATGAGTTTTGATTTTATTAACAGAAGAGAGATCTTAGAATTTCATGAGTAGGGTGGGGTTTTAGTGTATTTGGAATGAAATTTTCTCATATGATGTGTGTGTAGCTACGACAGTGTCACAGTGAGGATGCCCAAAGAATAATTATGGTTCCTTCAGGAGCCTGGATCTTATGTCGGAGAAGCGGTGAAAGTTATGAGGAAACTGAAGGTGTTAAGGTAAGTTAATGAGTTTAGATTTTTTATGTTCTAGTTTGATTTGGCGATGTTCTGAAAGTATGGCAGTAGGGTTGATGCACTACTAGGATAGATAGTAATAATCAATGTTTAAAGAAAGAGATTATATTAGAAGATGAGAAGAATACACAATGATTTAGTTTACTTGAAATTTAGTACATCGCAACCCTTGCAAAAGACAATCACTAAAGGCTAGATTTTTCATCCCAAGAATAATTATTAATTTGTTTACTACCATAACAGTGTACATTATTGGACATTCAAAGCGGATACTGTGCATGTAAGTGTGTATCTCTGGACAAACTGATCATATGGGTGTAAATTATTTACTACCACTTTTCCTTTGTTGCAGCATTAACAAATGAAGAGTAACTCATTTTAGGTACTCGTTTTTGTTTCTGCATACAAACTACTTCATTTTAAAATTTACATCCCAAAACTTCAAATACCCGCGTAACTCTCTTCATTCTTTTTATGGATTTTGACCTCTACCAAATTTAGATCTTGTCTACTTCAATTGTACCATCAACATAGGCATCTCTGAGACCTTCCATGCAGGATCTAGAATGACCGGATGATCTCGATTCTTGACCCTACTTTTCAACTAGGGAGCCATGTTCTAAGTTATTTTCTAATTTCAGTAAATTATACTCATCTCACGAATCGTATCATCATAGTTCTTTGTGCATGAAAATCTAGCTTTAGTGTATTGTCTTTCTCTTATTAGTACATAGCTAGTTAGCTGGGTTCTTTATTTGTTTTGCCTGTAATTTAGTACATTGCAAGCCTTGGAAATGCATTATCTTACTGCCATGAGAAGAATATTTCATAGAGATATTAAGCACGAGAATTTGTTGCTTGATCATGAGGTAAATGTTGACACCTTTTAAGTTCCTACTCATATAGCTTATATTGTTATTAGTAGAATTCTTTGTTAGGGATTATGAGGGATCGAGGGTTTATAATTTAGTTCAAGCATGGGTTGGTAATAGCCAATAGGTGTTGTACATGTGGAACTGTTTTTGTTTAGATATTTGTAGTATCATATTGCTTCGATGAAATTTTCATTATTTTTCTTTAGATAATTGACTAATACGCTTATCATGTTAACATAAACTCATTAGCAGGAAAAAGTTGCTCCTGGTTGTTGAAGCTCTTGAAGAACTCGGTTATGCAGATGAGGATGTCTATGGCTCTGGTAAGTATGAAGTGTTAGTTATTAAAGAACTCTTCCGTGTTTGTAGTGATGAATACACTGCTTTTATATTATGAAAAGTTATATAGTATCGCCGATAGTTAATGTAATCAGTAAGTCAATTACTCCTAAACACCTATTTAAGCTTCAAAAATTGGCATTACTGGACAAAAAAATCACATATTCAACTAACTGTAGTATGGTATCTTTACGTAGGTCACAAAATTTCTGTATTGGTAGTCTGCACATTAGATTTCTCTATTTTGGAAGAAATGTTATTTACTGATCTTTGGCTTTAGGGATTGCTATAGCAACTATTAATTTAGTATTCCATAGATTAATAGACGCTCTTTCGGACCTGTGTTCGATTTTATCTTCTATTACAAGTATAATAGTCTGACAAAAAGAATTCAGGTTTTGAACAGGCATAACATATATTATTTGGAAGTAGATTTCACTCATACAACCATAAATACCTTGCATTTTTTCAAGAAAGTATGTGTATCTCTCATCATAATAACTTTGGTCAGTTTTTTGTGTATGTTTTGATACTACTTCTATGTGAACCTTATATTGTTGGAGTTCGGGGAGAGTAGTAAGCCAGCATTCCCAAATAACAAGGATGTTCTAATGCTGTAGATTAGCATCTATTAAATTGTACATGTGTACATATTGGTACACCTATAATATAGGTGTACATTGTTGTACATATGTGACATATTGGTACACCTATAATATAGGTGTACATAGTTGTACACCTGTTGATTTAATGTGGACATGGTTGTACACCTATTGATCGTTAATGTGCTCATGATTTTACACCCGTTTATTGTTAATGAGTGCACATGTTGATTCTTAGATTATATATGTTATCTTGATTCTTAGTCGTATGTTTAACTTTACTGGTTTTGGATTACTGACTGACGCATAAACATTGCGGTTCTGGTATCAATATTATGGGATTCAAATACTCAGCAACCAAGCGAGGGAAGGTGGGATTTGTTGCGAAAAATTATCATGCATGGTCCCACCGACAGGTATGCAGTTCCCATCGCAGGTATCCGTTTTTCCTACTGATGGTTCACAAATAAACATGTAAAGAATCTGTAATTGTTTCCCTTAAAGTTAATTTGTTCGGTATCCAAAATGTTTAGTTTTTCCTATTTTTTAACGGTGGTAGTTTATTTCTACTATTCCTAGATGACTAGATCTTCTCTCATTGATTTCCACATACGTTGGACTGGACGTCGAGAGTAACACTTTAAAGCAAATTAATGGGTTAAGTTTTTCACTGACAGTACTCCTCTGTTTTATCCCATTCGTGAAGAATTGTGGACCATGTAATTTTAGCTTGTAAGAGGAATAGTTTTATTGGCGAATGTGTATTCAAGTTCATTCAGCAGTTGTCATGTTTAAATTTTTAGTTCCACCAAAATTTAACTTAATGAGATTGAAAGTAGGCATGGTTCTTCCAGTGGGTGCTTCAGGCCTTAGGCGGTTGGGAAGGTGAACTTGATTACTGTCACCAGCTTCTTGAAGACGATATTTTTAATAATTCGGCTTGGAATCAGGTAAGAGACAGTTTCTTCTTGAACTTTTATCTACTTTCTTTTAGAGACTGCATTAAATGCAGATCAGAAACATCCAACTTCATCAGTACATGCTGCAAAGTCCTCAATCGACATATACATACTGGGTTCAATTGCTAATACAATCTTCTTCTTCTTCTTTTTTTAGTGGACACTCCAGAGATATTTCGTAGTGACAAGATATCCTCTCTTTGGAGGCCTTCAAACAATGAGCATAAGGTTGTCAGTGACGGGATTCAAGCTCTTATTTTTGCAACTTTAGCCACTATGGTAAGTTCATATTGATTCTTAACGTGTACATTATTGTACACCTATTGATTGCTAATGTGTACATAGTTGTACACCTGATTGCTAATGTGTACATAGTTATGCACATATTGATTCTTTTTGAAGTTAACCATAGTTTTGTATGAAGAATTTGATCTGGTTTTCAATATATGATTACAATCCAAAATTGGACTTCATATTCGAGATCGATGCATCTTAGTCTCTATTACCAATCAAAAAAAACTTAATTTCATCTATTTTTAATTTCGATCTCATCTGAATAAATATATGCTTTTTGGAATGTCTTGGCATTTCTTATTTCCTATCAGATATTAGGCTTCCAAAATAAGAGTTAGCTTCGACAGCTGAAGTATAAGTGTACATTGTTGTACACAGGTTACAGAATTACGTGTGTACATAATAGCCCACTCTATAATTCTTAATCATATTTTAGTGAATATCTTTTTTCATTTCTTGGATTTATATGAGTCACTGACTGTTGGTTATGACAAAAGTTAACATATTAGTACACCTGTAATATAAGTGTATATTGTTGTACACATGTGACAGAAATTACATGTGCTTTTAGTAGCCCACATGCCCCACACTAGGACTCTTAATTAAATTTTAGCAAACAATCTTTTTTCGTTTCTGGGTTTGGATTTTTATTCTTTGTAATTTTGTATAAATGAGTGATTCTCTAAAATGAGTAGTGGATGAATTCTCATCTTACAGATGAAGTATTCATTGGAATGTCAAAGTGGTCTTACATGGAGGTGGTAATGAATGGTTTAGACTCCAACGACTCAGTTGATGTTGGTCCAATCTCTGCATTAGTGTTTCAATTCCAGGTATGTAATAGTGTTTGTATATTCAGTATATTCAAATTTTTTGTTTGGTTAGGATCCACCGACATTGGAAATAAGAGACGTGGAGTAGTTGATATTGACCTTTCTGGCAATTCTCCTATTGGGGTGGTACTTTCCCATCCCGGAGATCTGCAAGTAGTTGCTTTCATTTTTCTTTGTTTATATTATTTTTCTTGGATTTTGTTAGATTTTTGTATATGTGTACATACTTTTACTCCAGTGTGTTATGCCATGGATGAAAGTAGATCTAGTCAGTTTTGTGTGAGCATGGACGTTAAGCTTGTTAGATTTTGTAGATGTGTACTTTATTGTACACCGATGCATTATGTGATGGACATATGACATGTATTGTAGTTTTCAATGTTGGATATGTGTCGTTTCTGTAGGTGTACATGTACACTGATGTATTATGTCATACTTGTATACATGTATATGTGCACATGTTGTTAAATGTGTACATAGTAAGGTAAAACAATGTCTTGATTCTTTGTAAGCTTTCTGTAGGAGCATGATACAATAATAGCTTGAGTTTAATTACAACTTTTTCATTTCATCTCGGTGTATGCTTGAGCTTTCCTGATAACAAAATGTTGAAGAACCTTTGGCATACTTATAGCTTTATATGTTCTCAGTTCTTGTTAGTAGTCGTTGTTTCCTGGAAAAGTGTTCACTCTTTATCCAACATGTGTAAATAGTTTTACATATGTTTATTTTTAATGTGTACATAGTCGTACACATGTTGATTGTTTTTGAAGCTGACTATAGTTTTTAAATTATGAAGCCCTTGACTTGACTTTTATGATTATGGTCGAAAATTGGACTTCAATTTCATACATTGGGGGTGACTTATGGGATGGCATAACCTAAATATTGTTTTGTATATGTTTCTTTTCGATGAAATTTACAAAGAACATCTTGACGACATGTATGTAACTGCAGTTTTTCTTTACTATCTGGTTTTTTGTTATTTGTACAAAGTGATGCCTACTTTTTTTGTTTAATATTCGTATTTGTCTGCAGATGCTCAGGTGTTGATAAAATCTAAAATGTTTTCAAATTTCAACAATCAACTTCCTGCAGCTCTGAAAAATTGAAATTTGATAAGCAACTCGTGATGGAGAACTTATGAAAGATAATTACTGAAGCAAATGGTTACCAATTACATCTTATCGCCCCTGAACAAGGATATCGCTGTCTCACTGAATCTTCGTTAATTACTATTAGAGGTCATGCAGAAGTAGCAATTGATGCAGTAGGCATTACTTTAACTCACTGCAGAGGTAGCATTTGATGCAGTAGGCATTACTTTTAACTCACTGCCTATATTCCCTGTCAAACATAGTTGTACACCCTAGCGTAAATCAACATTTTTAAAAAATGAAAATTATATAGTCATATGGGTACTCTTTTTGTTGATCTCGGAAAGTGCTTTCCGAATATATAAAGTTTGTGAATTTTGGATGAGTGGTTCAAAAGATAAATTGGTTTTTAATTATTTTTATATTATTTAAAGTTGATGACATCACTATGAGTCACTTTGGACTAAACTGTAAATATTTGGACTAAATTGTAAACCAGGAAGGTTATTTGTGTATTTTCCATATTTTGAATAATTTTTGGACTAATATGTACCTAGTTGACTCGGCCTGGACTAAATTGTACTTTTTGACGCATTTTTGGACTAAACCATATTTTAGATGGTTAGGCAACACTAGTTGGCTGAGATGGTCGTAATCGGCAGTGGTAGCTAGGAGTTTAGCCTTGACAGACAGAAGATGGAATGGGTGTTGTAGTCCGATATGGATTTCGGTTTTGATGCTTGGGCTGGACTGGGCCTAACTATTGTGCTAGGTTTAGACTCATGCGCAAGATATAAGCTTCAATTGAGGAAAAGAAGCGGAGCGGGTATTGGAGTTCTGTTTTGGAGAGAGGAGGCCGGCTACTGGAGCCGTGAAGGAGAGAAAAAGATATCCGACGACTGGAAGCTGCAGCCAAAGTCAAGGGTTTGAAGTTTCATTTTCTATTCCATTTTGATTAATCGATCTCTCTTGGATATGTTTATGGATTTTGAAAAAGCTATGTTTTGCTAGATTTTTTTAGCTAGGGTTTATTTTGAAATCACATGGAGTTTAAGGCTATTTTGAATTGAATAAAATTGAGAAAAAGACTATTATGAATTGAATAGATTATCTCTTGATTTTTGTTTATTGATTTAATGATGATATGTGTTGCTGCTTCACCGGTTTTGTATACAATAACCTTTTTGCATAATTGTTAGGAACACAAATATATTTGTCTACTTATTTGATATTTCATTTTGGGTTAAATCCTTTGATGAGGTATGCTTAGAATAGCCAGGTATTATTTGTGAACCTAAATTTAGTTTCGTATAATTTTCTCGCTAACGCAATTTGATGGTGCATGCTTAGGTTTAATCCTTTGATGTGCCATGTTTAGGGTGTCCCAGTGATATTTGCGATTCTAATACTGATAATAGGTGATGTCGATAGAACGGATAATAGACAAATATTCAGGAGTTATGTATCATTTTAGTAATTGAATATAAATAGTGGTGGTTACTATAAACCCTGGTTACCGACATTCTCTGCAAATTTACTTTGTTAGTTTAATTTCATTTTATTGTTTCATTTTCAATTCTAAAAATCCAAAAATATCATTGCTGGTTAATCAATTAGAGATAATGATTACAGTATTTCCACCGCTCCTCGTGGGAACGACCCGTACTTTCTTCTGTATACATTGTAGACACCGTGCGGTTGCGGTTATCACATATATGCATCTCCAGATCCTATCACTTCACCTTGATTCAATTCAACAAACCATCACAAGCTCATCAATTATCCCCAGTTCAATTGGAACCCCAACTTCTCTCTGAATTATTACTTCATCACTTGAAACCTGATTCCATATTCAATTCAACTCAATTCCACTCGATCATTCAATACCCATCTCAATTCATCTCACCAGAACATCAATACATCTTCTAAATCTTCTATGAGTCTCTTCTTATGAAACCCTAAGTACTGATTCAATCCTCAAACAACGATCTACGGGTTCAATCAAACCTCAACCCTTCCAATCTCCATCCATCAGGAACTCAATACACTAATCAATTCCACAAAACCTCAATCAAAGTTCATCTTCAAGAAAACCCTAACTTCAATTAACAGCAGAAACTCAATCTTCTTCATCTCGTGCTCAATTAACCAAAACATCATCATCATCGTATAATTAACATGTTCTCCTTCTTAAATTAAATCTCTCAAATCGAACTCTCAAACTCATCTCTCAAACGTCGGCAGAAAAAGAAGAACAGGGGAAGAAGGAAAGAGAATAAGAAAAAAAGAGAATGGAGAAGAAAAAAAGAGAGATCCAGTTTATCTTCCCAACCCGGTCTAGATAAGACCAAAGGAAGTTTATGGAACACCCGTTGAATTGGATAAGGGTAGTCCAGGGTCTAATGGAAGAAATACTATTTTGCCCTTTTCACTATTCCGATGATTTCTTCTTCGTCTGGTAGTCGATTGACACGTTCGAGTAGTCTTTCCACGTAACTTTTCGAGATCTATCTAATGATACTAGTATCGTATCTAAATCGTTGTTAGATTAATTTCTATTAATTAAAGTTCATGTTAAACTAATCGAGTCCTTAGCGGCTTAATCGTCTCTTGACTAGTCTAATAGCATTGACGAGCTTGAGGGTCCTTACATTCTCCCCACCTTATTCATTTTTGTCCTAGAAAATCAACCATTTTTCTGGTCTTCAAAAACTCCCCACCTTATACAGAAACATCATCTTTTGTCTACATGCAAACAACATAAAACAAAGCACAAGCCTATATGGATTTTCTACAACTAAAATCTAAAAATTTTAGCTCTAAGTTCAACTACACTGATTTAGATTCTATCAGATAGGGAAGTTTAAGTTTCTTAAACTAATTTCTATTTTATAATATATTTGTCTCTAACTTCAAGGAAGATTCCTACAAGTCTTTCTAGTGAAATTGGAATTTCGGTTTCTAAAATAATTATAACATACTTCTATGATCAGTCATCTCTGAATGCAGTTGCCCTTTCAAGGTTGGCCAAGCCCAACAATGCCTTCCTACGAACAGAGAAACACAACCTTCACTATTCCCTAGTGCTGGATTATCTATTTATTAATTTATTAAGATTAATTAGTCTCTACACTTTTATTGTAACTGGTGTAATTCTGTTAAATTTACTTCGTAAAATATATAACTAGTTCACATCATTTTAAGCAATTTAATCATCAAATTTTTATTTATTTATTTCTTTTACCAATATAGGTAATCCCAATTCGATTTTACGTTAATTTATAATATTTCATAATTTTAACTTTACTATAATACCACACATAAGTTTTCCGAGTATTATATAAATACGACCAGCCTAATTATTCCTATACTATTATCAATTGTATTTTTATTCTCATTATTCTTAAGTTGCTAGTCCAGTTAGTAAACTAAGCCTTAATCTTCTAAATATAATTCTACATTCATGAAAAGGTTGATATAACCGATTTTATTCATTCAGATTGAATCCATATACTATATCTTGTTAAATTCTGGCGTTGGTAATCTAATATGACCTAAATTTGAGTCTGCATAAAATCATAATATATCATAATAATCTTTAGATTTTGCTTATCCTATTAATATATGAATTTATTTTCTTCTATTTATGATCTTACACTAAACATCTGAATACTATTATTACTACTTCATGTATATTTGTTTCATTTTAAAGATTTACAGGATCGTTTGCTAGACTAAAGATAATTGTGGTCTTCAAGATTACTAACAAGTTGAGTCTTTTTATTTTATGCATTATATCCTCACCTTCTTACGTCTAACGGCTAATAGATATTATATTAACTATCTAATTTAAACGCAAAACATACACTTATAATTTGTCATTAGTTTAAACCACAAGGCTTGTAGATAAGCGTTAATAATTTTTTGTAGCTATCGAATCATAATTATTATTTTTATCATTATATATCTTTATTGAAATTTTAGTTAAGTTAAGTTCGATATGATACTACTTGATAAATGTTATTCATTACTTTATTAAAATTATTATTACTGTTATTATCATCTATAATTACTATAATAATATTTTTATTATTATCATCGATGGTCGAACTATTATTCTAACTACTCTTTCGAATATTATTGAGTCCAAAAATATTATTAACATTTGTATAATTATAAACTGTTGATTCTTCATTTAAGTCAAGGAGTCATGCTGTGACGGGGTCACCCTCGTGATAGCTTCCATAAGGGTGCACCTCTTAACCCTTGGATATTTCATCTTAGATGAATTTGGATCTCGAGACAATATTTAAGAAATTATTATTTATTTTTTACTTTATCATTATTTTCCATTCTTTCACATCCCTTAATTTTATTTTATTTCCTCATCAGTCCCTCTAACAAATCATATTCATTCTCACGGTCACAATCAAATCATTATTATTGTCGTTGTTATTTCTTAAACCTAGAAATCATCTAATCGAAAAAAGAAAACCCTAAAAATCATAAAGAAAAATTCTTCCAATATGGATGAAGAAGAACTGGTTATGTTAGCTTGCAGCGACAGGAACTAATCAGGCTCAAGAAACATATAAATGTACGTCCTTTTTCTCTTTTGGTTAAACAACATAGAGTATGTGTAAGTTTATCTTTTTCTTCTTTGTAAGAAAGTAGAACAGTAAACATATAATATCCACTTATCGTTACATGAATAAATATATACAAAGTATAGTTAAGTTTTGGGCATCCTCTATATTAACATTAATTAGTTTTTAATTTTTGATCTTCAGATCATGTAGAGGAAGAAAGCAACAACGGTTATAACGTCAAGAACTCTATTACGGAGGATGAATGAATTTTGACAGAGAATCGACGAATCCATGCTTTAAATTATGATCCTTTATGATAATCCCTTGCTAATTTTTTTAGTTGTTTGTTAGCCGTTGTCGTAATAACTCTTTTCATGATTATTAACTTCATGGACATGGAAACATCCATGGATCGATCTTCTTATAGACGAAGAGAATTTGTTTGGTCATTTAAAGGGACTAAGTAACAAATAAAATAGAATATAGGAATTTAAAAACTTTTAAAAGATAAAAGAAAACAATAAAAATAAATTAATTAGTTAATCTTTGTCTAGGGATGTGTGCATATCTAAGATGAAATATCCAAGGGTTTAGAAGTGCACTCTTACAGAAGCTATCACGAGGGTGACCCCGTCATAGCAATAAGTTTTTTTATGTGATTTACAAGATCTCTCAATAATACTAATCTCATTATTTTCATAATATTAGATTGTCTACGTGATCATACTTTTTAGACTAACTACTCTCTAGCCTTTATTAACCAAAGTTACTAGTGTATCCTAAAATTTTAACTTCATTACATACACAAACAATCCATCAATCAATTAAATCTTTTAATTATTGATAGCTTTTAGTGATTAAGATTTATCTCACAAACCCAATCCAGTTCTAAACTAATCTAGTTCACTAACTGGCACTGGCTATTTATATTGTTTCCCATATAAGATATAATAGTGAGCTCTGATACCAACATTGTAGCGCTCCCAAAGCTATCAGCTGACTAATCCAAGTGATTAACAAATAAAAAGGCACTAACAGTCTAAATCATTTACTTAAACATTCAATTAAGAAATCTTCTACAACATTTAACCCAATAACTAACCCCGCTCAGAAATATATAAATAAGAACTCCTCTCAAATGATACATATACAATAGTCATTTGGTTTACAAACATAATATACAACATAGTAAACATAGTAGAAGTTAACCAACTAACAAAATCAACCCTTGAAGCTTTCGCTGTGCAACTCTGATTTGTCTCTGAAACTGAAAGTGGGAATGGGTGAGCACATCATCCTTAAAAGGGGTGCCCAGTAGAAATAACATTTAACTTTCAAGAAATAATGGCAAGACATGGAAAACAATACATGTTTTCCCAAACATTAAAAGTGACCAAGTCACTGTAAGAAACAAACTTATATATGGACAAACTCCTTCTTCAAACAATGTATAATATGGTTGTGCAATTCCGAACTCGCAAATACATACCTAAACGTATGTATGGATGTCGACAATTCCGAACTCGCAAACTGTCGACCAATATATCATAAAAGCTCTAGGTATAAATGTGAAGGAGCGTATCCTATATACCACAGGTGGAAATTCTTATTTCCCATAACAATTCATGACGACAACAAAACATTACAAGTCCTTTCCAAACCATGGAAAGATTAAAAGAATCAACAGAAATATCATGATACAAACTACACAAAGCATGGAATGGACATACAATAAATACATGAGTTTGTAAAACATAAACTTTTGTAAAAGAAACAACAATGGTTTCAAAAGAGTTAAATGTAAATTTTCACCTCTTTTGATGACAGCCCACGCCTACCTCGAGATCCACGATCCACTGGTTCGTCCTTTGAATTGATCGTTGTTAATAACTAACTCTTAATCACACAAGCACTCTAAGAATCCAGCCAAAATGGCTCACACAAGTATCATACAAGTCTATCTAATTATTCTAAGCCCATTTATGGTTATACACTTCTTCATTATCCATCTCTTGCATATCTAAAGGTTTAACTAATCCAATTATATTGATTCTATAGTCCATAGTTAAGTCTTATGAATATCTACAACTTTGTAGAATAAGTCGAAGGCTAATTCGGACCATAAGGGGTCCAAACATCAATCTAGGGTAACTAGTCATAAGCCCAAGTCTATGAAACAAGCCCAATACACAAGGCTGGTCCATCTAACGGTTACTAATGGTCAACAACGGTCAAATGTCTCAACTAACAGTCAACGTCAGTTAAAGGTCAAGGTCCTGGTCAACTGAGTCCAAGGTTCACTGAGTTAAACCGATTCAACTCAGGTTAACGGTTCAACTCGACTTAGTCATATTAATTGAGTCAGCAAAACTAGTCAGCTAAACAAACATCTGACTGGGATGACTAATATGCAAACTTCTATTGCAGAAAAGCTCAACTATGTTTCTTACATTCTCATCTCCTATTTTAGCAATTCAACTTGAATTCAAATACTAAACAACATAGAATTTCATTTACAAATAAAAACTCTTATTACCTGCAATTGCAGCTTTTAGCTACACATACCACTAAACTGAATCACCACTAGTTTCAGATCAACTACAACTAAAATTCAATACCACCACTACTTGTAACTCATTACATTTATTTACAACTGCAAATCTACTTCGTCTGGCCACTTGCAGTTAATCATTCATCACAGACAATACCATATCCAGTTCCATCTCTTTACAATTAACACCAACAGTTCATTCATACACAATCCATCCCAACAGTACTACACTAACTTACCACCATTATTACCATTATGTTCAATCTTAACTCAACATGATCAATCTTAGAACTACTATGAGCTCTTCCCTAGATTGCACAATCAAACAAAACACAGCAGCACCATCACTATATCAAGCACATCTTCTCTAATTACTACCACATGCATAATAACTTACAGTTTCAATTACACAACTCCAGTACACTAACAAACCCATCTACTTGAGACTCTCTTATCCAACTCTACCAACCAAACAACATCAACATTCTTTGTAGTTCACTTGAAACCACAACTTCCCAATTCTACAATCTGATCAATTTCTTACCACCACCAGCTCAACTCCTCCCTGCAACTTAACAATCTTTCTACTAGTTCAACATCATTATACTTAGATACTACTTCAACTCCAAACATATTTTATTCTCAGTCACCACCTGTAACCCTTCTAACACCACCATAACCCATAATAACTACTTATGTTTACAACCACAATTGTATAACACCACCATAACCCATAATCACTACTTATATATTCAATCACATAAAAACTAACTAATTTAACTTCAAAGGTGAGATCAATCAACAAACAGGATTACCCCAACATTAGTCTTGTTGAAGCAATCGAGATCAAACTCTTCTTCACCTTGATTCAATTCAACAAACCATCACAAGATCATTAATTATCCCCAGTTCAATTGGAACCCCAACTTCTCTCTGAATTATTACTTCATCACTTGAAACTTGATTCCATCTTCAATTCAACTCAACTCCACTCGATCATGCAATACCCATCTCAATTCATCTCACCAGAACATCAATACATCTTCTAAATATTCCCTGAGTCTCTTCTTATGAAACCCCAATTACTGATTTAATCCTCAAATAACGATCTACAGGTTCAATCAAACCTCAACCCTTCCAATCTTCATCCATCAGGAACTCAATACACTAATGAATTCCACAAAACCTCAATCAAAGTTCATCTTCCAGAAAACCATAACTTTAATTCACAGCAGAAACTCAATCCTCTACATATCGTTCTCAATTAACCACAACATCATCATAATCTTCCACTTAACATGTTCTCCTTCTTCAATTAAATCTCTCAAATCGAACTCTCAATCTCATCTCTCAAACGTCGGCAGAAAAAGAAGAACAGGGGAAGAAGGAAAGAGAAGAAGAAAAGAAGAGAATGAAGAAGAAAAGAAGAGAGATCGAGTTTATCTTCCCAACCCGGTCTAGATAATACCAAAGGAAGTTTATGGAACACCCGTTGAATTGGATGTGGGGAGCCCAGTGTCTAGTGGCAGAAATACTATTTTGCCCTTTTCACTATTCCGATGATTTCTTCTTCGTCTGGTAATCGATTGACACGTTCGAGTAGTCCTTCCACGTAACTTTTCGAGATCTATCTAATGATACTAGTACCGTATCTAAATCGTTGTTAGATTAATTTTTATTAATTAAAGTTGGTGTTAAACTAATCGAGTCCTTAGCGGCTTAATCGTCTCTTGACTAGTCTAATAGCGTTGACGAGCTTGAGGATCCTTACATTTCCCCACGAGGAATATATGTGTTTCACTACAGTTCCTTACTAAGCCATTATTAATGGGATTGAAAATATTATTGTTAGCGGAATTAGAAACTTTATTTAATGGTATTTAATTATTAGTCGAATTTGCAATATTACTACTAGCATGTGATGCTATGTCAATATTCATGTTATGTTTGTTTGTTTGATTATTGTATGCTTTAATAGTAATTTCAGAATCATGTTGGTATACAGTGTGATGTCTATGGTATAGTTTCCCCGCGAGAAGTGTCTGTGATTTTTCCGTTACTACTCGATAAGTCTTATTAGCGGGATTTGCAATATTGTGAAATAGCATGGGAGGCCGTATGATGTTATCTATAAGATATGAGCGATATTGGCAATATTATTATTAACGGTATTGGCAATATTATACATACAATATGTATATCTTGGGGAACTACTCATATGCACGTTATGTCGGTTGTTTGTGTCATGTGCATATTGTTGGATGCAAAATGTGTTTATTATTAGATTTTGATGCTTCAAATTTATATTATAACCCTATTAGATAAGCAGATGATTTAATTGGGACATCATAGTTATGGTGGATGACAATACTTTAATTAGACTGTAATCCTCGGTATGGTTTGTTTCATTTGGTATCACTAGCGCTCCAGTATCATATACGTATCTGTAAGGAACGATACGACACCGATACCAGATACACTACGAACCTTGGTCAGCATCACTGATAGGATCTTATTTTATCTGGATTCATGAATGCCATATATGATACAGATACCTCATACGGCGGACCACGTCTTGTATCGTACCCGAGATGGCTAACCAGGTCCTAAAAACGTAAAGTTAGGATTTGATTTTTCTGACCCATGTAATCATACCCAATCTGCCCTATGCTGGTCTCCAACCAACTTATTAGGTTGTTAAGTAATGAAAAAAGATCCATAAAAAGAAAAGCATTCTTGAATTAGTTTTTGTTTATAAGTATTTGAATTCTTAAAATTTTTCTATTAATCAAATACAAATTCCCACTTAAAGAAAAAGTTTGAATAAATTAGCCACTTAGAAGTTAAAACTTTTACTGGAGTTGACCCATCCGGGGATAAAGTGGTCGACCTTTTTAAATAAAAGGGTGAGTCAGGCCGTCAGGGTTAGCTATCACAACACTGAACAGTGAACCCACGACACGCCAAAACCATCTCTTAGGTCGATTTACGGGTGATCTACGACGAGTCACCATTTATCGGACCAACTGCTCCCTCTTTAAGAAGATGCATAACTGGAATTCTCGTGGAATGACAAAATGGGTTGTCGGGGTTATTAAGCGCGCACCAGGTATTGGTTAGGTTGCAATTGGTGCTCAAGGGCTGCTCCATTCTAAGTGAAATCTCCATTAGTTAAACCTAACCCTCAAATGATATGATTTTGCAGACTAATAGAATAAATCCAGGCCTCCACTAGACCACTTTCGGGTTCATATAGGTAGAGCCTAGAGATTCGCTATCGTAAGTAACATGTTATTGGTTTAAGTTCACATTGCAGATTAAGACTGATCTCTTTATGCAAATACTTTCAATTTTTTCGAACTTAATTAAACACGAATTAACTTTAATGAATGGCACCGTTAAAAAGGCGCAATCTCGATTATTATAAACCTTCTTTCTTTCGGTCGTACTTATTGAATATTGACTAGCAAATCAACAAATTAAATGATCAAATAAACTAATCCATCCTTAACAGAATGCTCTTGGCAGAATTCGTTAACTTATATTTATTTCGGCAAAGGAATCTCGTACAGTTTTGTTTCTTGGATATTCTACTTCCTTAAAGACGAAAGATCCTTGCATTATATTAAACCTTTCTTAACCGGTGAATTATAATTAATCTTCTTATATTATATGTTCGGAAATTGATGGAACAGTGACGAAAAGTTGAAAGCGAATGTTTTCATGCGAGCAAGAGCGTGTTTCACGTAAAGACTTCATTTTGAGTTATTGTTTTACTTGGATATTGTGGTGCGCTGCGTTCGTAAGACATTACGTCTCTACTAATATAAGTTATAATCATCACCAACAAATGCGACACAACTAATAATGCACCGATTAATGGTAGTTGAGCTTTGGTTGTGACTATTGATAATATCTAAGGTTATTGTTATTGAATTAGTTAACGTTGTTTAATTGCTGATTAGTCGATAGTAAGATAGTTAGTGAAAGATATTTAGATACAATAATATTGATTTAGATCCATACGTGTCGACATTTTGTTGGTTGACCCGAATAACTACCAAGGTGCATCCAAATTTGGTTAGCCCCTAATCTATGGGATTTTCCATTTCAATATCTGGCTGAATCCCGAGACCACTTTCACTCCTTTAGTCAAGCTGGGTTAAGGAGACCCAAAACAAACCGGAAAGAAAAATAAAAAAATAAACAAACGTAATTTCTAATAAAAATTTACCCTGCTATATCAACAACAAGGATTTAATTTGAACTCCAAGGTGGACTCAGCTGCATAAATCTTCACATAGTTTGAGCTAGGGTATAACCCATCAAGGTAATGAGCAGCCCTATTACTTTCCGTATAACAGTAACTTATCTTAACATAAGAAAATTTTCCAAAAAGCACCTTGACTCTTCTCCATATCTGAATAGCCTCACAGGGAGGCTTGGGATCCGGGTTTTGCAGAAGCAGACAAGTAGACATAGAGTCTACACACATGTGTATGCATTGAGCTTCAATCTCAAGAGCAATTTTTAAGCCTAGCTCAACCCCTTGCATCTCATGAGCACTGACTGATATAGGATAACTACCACCTGTAGCAGCAATCAACTGATCTCCCAAAGAGTCTCTAATAATGGCTCCAAACCCAGCACTAGTGTCAGAGTTTGAACCATCAGTGTTTAGCATAACATCATAACCAGTTGGAGTTAGCCAGGCACATAAAATTGGTTGTTTAAGAATGAAATCACAGCTTATTGTCCATCTTTCCATGAACTTCATGTTAGCATCAGAGTCTTCATCTTTTAGCTTATGGGCACTCAATTTAAGCTACACCTCTTGCACAATAAGAAAGCTAACAGAATCAATGGAATTGTACTTAGCTTCAAAAATCCTGGAGTTCCTTTCTCTCCAAATATTATAGATGAAGCTATTAAAAATCAGTTTCTTAATCAAAGCAACACAAGATTTTCCCATAAAGTGAGAAACACACCATTGAATTCCCTCCTGCCAAGTGCTGCAGATGTCTCTAAGGTATCCCATTTTAAGAATTTATCCTCTCCAGACCTGGCCAGCAAATTCACATCCATGAAATAAATGATTTTCATTTTCTTCAGCTGCACCACATAACAAGCAAGACGAAGAAGTGATGACATTCCATTGAAGTAGCTTATCTCTAGTCTTCAACCTACCATGGAGAGCAACCCAAGCAATAAGGGAGTGTCTGGGAATGTTAGAACTAAACCAAACAAGAAAACTCCAAGAAATATGCTCACTATGATGGAACAAGGCTTTATAAGTCTCTTTTACTGAATATTCACCATTCTTACTAACATTCTATATCACCCTGTCTTTCTCCAAAGCACAAAAATCAGCTGAAGCAACCTGATCAAAAACTGCATTTATGTTAGGGTCAGAGAAAGAAGGAAGAGACTCCATTCGTTCATATTAATGAAGTCAGACACTCTACATTCAACATTAGGAAAGAACTCATGAATAATAACTGGATCAATCCAATCAGAAAGTCTTCCCCGAGGATGCCACTTGTCATGAAGAAAGCTAGTATTAACTATATCTCCTAGAATAATAAAAATCATATCTTTTGCAAGTTGTCTTTGATCCAAAACTCCCCTCTAACACCATGAAGCATCTTGGGGAATAGCCAAGGACCAAATGTCTTTACCTTTAATGAGGTTCTTCTTGACCCAATCATTCCAGATAGAATCTTTATCAGATAACAAATCCCATAGACGTCTTAAGTTAGCAGAAACATTGTTAATCTCAACATCTCTCACCCCCAAACCTCCCCCACTATAAGGCATACAAATAGTGGTCCAGCTGTTAGGACAATGTTTTCTCCCAATCTCTCAACCATCCCAAAGAAATCTCTTAAAAATTCTATTAATTTTTCTTATCGTTCTTTTGGGAAGGATAAAACAAGAAAGCCAATAAAAAACCATGGCAGAAAGAACATGTTTTATCAAAGTCAATCTACCAGCAAAAGATAAATACTTATACTTCCAAGATTGAACTCTATCTTTAATATGAGCAATCAAAACATGGCAATCATAATAATAAAGTCTAGTAGAGAGCAAGGGAAGACCCAAATACTTCACTGGAAGTTTGTTTTCTTGAGAATCCATGATAGAGAGAATATCCTGCAGAATCCTATCAGCAACAACGAAAGCAAATAAAGAAGTCTTATGTTGATTCATATGAAGGCCAGAGCAGTCACCAAAATCCACAATACCTATCTTAAGACTAACAACTACTTGACTAGTACCTTTGAAGAAAACTATAACATTATCTGCAAAGTAAAGATGAGTAAGTTTAGTTAACTTGCACCTTGGGTGAAGACCATAGGCACCATCACCAACCTGTTTTTGAAGAATGAGACTAAGAATCTCCATCACCATAACAAACAAGTAAGGAGACAAGGGACAACCTTGTCTCAAGGACCTATAAGAACTAAAGAACCATAGGGTGAGCCATTGATGAGAATAGAAAATTTTGGATAAGTAACACATTGCTCAACCCATCCATTGAAAAGGTCAGGGAAACCCGTTTTCCTCATAGTAGTACTAACAACATTCCAGCTTACAGTATCATAAGCTTTCCTTAAGTCAATTTTCATGGCGCATCTTGGGCTACCAGATGATCTATGGTAATTCATGACAATCTCATGTGCCAACATTATATTGTATTGAATAGATATCCCTGCAATGAAAGCAGACTGGCATGGATGGATCAAATACTTCAATAAAATCTGCATTCTAAGAGATAAGAACTTTGTTATGCATTTATAAACCACCCCACAACAAGTTATGGGTCTATAATCCACAATTCTAGAAGGATTTTTTAATGACCCGTCCCTCCACCGATATTTTCCCCACTTAACCACTGCGGTTATCCGGCAGTGTGGGGTTGTCCACGGTCATCGCTGCGGTAATCTAACAGAAACTTACCGGATGGTCACCCATCCCTAGATTACTCCCGCCCGAGCACACTTAACTGCAGATTTTTCTACCAACTCTGGAGCCAACTATGCTGAAAAGGCCTCGGTGATAGGAAAGAACAAACCATTATTTATATTCCATTCGGCCAACCACTGTCGAATATTGGGGTATTACAATACCACCACCTTAAATTGGAGCCGTCCTCGGATCCGAAATATATATACAAGCCCAGATCTCCGACGTTCCTTGCCCCTCATGAGAAGCACCTGGACCAGCCCCGTCCAGCGTACCTTCTCACCCTCGACAAGTGAACCGTCGTCGGCTCTGATACCATTTGTAATGACTCATCCCTCAACCGATATTGTCCCCACTTAACCACTGCGGTTATCCGGCAGTGTTGGGTTTTCCACTGGCATCGCTACGGTAATCCAACAGAAACTTCCCGGATGGTCACCCATCCCTGGATTACACCCGTCCGAGCACCCTTAACTGCAGAGTTTTCTGCCAACTCTGGAGCCAATTGTATTGAAAAGGCCTCGGTGATAGGAAAGGACAAATCATTACTTATATTCCATTCGACCAACCACTGCCGAATATCGGGGTATTACAGATTTTCTTTTTTAGCTACTAAGGTTAAAAAGGTACTTTTCACTTCCTTAAGGAGTTTTGAACTTTTAAAGACATTCTGGATTGTAGCAACAAAGTCATCACCAATTATATTCCAACAAACTTTAAAAAAATAACTGGAGAATCCATCTGGACCAGAAGCTTTTCCAGAGCCTATAGAGGAAAGAGAAGCAACAACTTCATCTCTTGAGACAGGTTTGATAAGATCATTTTTAGATTCTTCATTTATCATTTTATCAAAATATAACTCTTCAATTAACTCAACATTAACAACCCCTTTCTCATCATAAAGCTCAGAAAATAAGGAAAATACATTCCAAAGCTTGGTCTCCTTATCATCCACCAGAACATCACCATCTCTTGAAGTGAGACCGGGGATATTATTCCTGAATCTCCTTTCTTTTAAAGAATTATGAAAGAAATGAGTGTTTGAATCACCCAAATCAAGCCACTCAATCCAATGAACTCTAGATCTTTGTTTTTTCTTAGACTCCTCATACCTTGCTACCTTTTCATAATGTTGCATCGCCTCTTTCTCCTTCCTAACCAGAATATGACAAAGGAGAGAAACTTGCACTTGCTGCTGAACAGAAATCATCTCAGTTTTGGCCTCCATAACATGCTCATAGAGGTTCTTAAATCTCAATCTTTTCCATTCAATGATAGGAGCCTTAACCTTTCTGAGTTTAGTCATAAAAATAAACATAGGATTACCCCTAACCTTGCTAATCCACACCTTTCTAACCAGATCAAGGAAATCATGCTCTTCAGTCATAAAATTAAAGAACCTGAAAGAAGGAGTACCATGTTTTCTTTTTTCAAAAATAGAAGCAACTCCAAGGGAGTGATCAGAGATACCAGGAGGAAGAAAATCTGCATTAGAATCCACAAATTGATCAATCCATTCATATTAACCATGATTCTATCAATCTTAGAACCAATTCTAGTCTCACTTTGTTTGTTAAACCAAGTTTTTTCAGTGGGATAATCTTGAATACAATTACTCATATCCTGATAATGAAAAGGCCTAATCTCATCACCAAAAGTTTTTTCAGTGGGAGACATAATAGAATTAAAGTCCCTACAACAATCCAAGGCCTAGTATTGGATAGATTGAAGTTACAAATATCCTCCCACAGAGATCTTCTATTAAGATTATTATTGTCACCATAGACAAAAGTAGCCACAAAAGAAAAAACCTGAACACTGTCAACTAACACAAAAATGCAATGGGAAGCAGAATGAAGAACACTGAGTTTAGCAATGCTAGGATCCCACCCAATCCAAATCCTACCCGAATCATCATTATTATAATTATCTAAAAATTGCCAATAAGGCATTATTTTATGTCATATTCTACTAGCAAAAATATCTTGCACATGGGTTTCAACAACACCAATTATTGATAAATTATTCAATCTAATAAAAGAAGCTACTTATACTTGTTTTAGAGGGTCATTAGTCCCTCTAATGTTCCAAGCTGCAATTTTAAACATTATGGATTTGGGTAAGATTTGATTTCTTACCTCTAGTAGATCTCTTAAGATCTAAGCTTTTGAAGCCAATGCATACTTTGAAGGTTTAATAATAAAATGAGCTCTGATGCCTCCACCATCACTAGCACAAAGGGAAGAAGAACTATCAGTACCCTTATCTTCACCACCAGAATTTTTCTTAGGCTGGGTAGGAAAAATATTAAGGTTTTGCTCACTTAAAACCTCCAATCTATTGATAGTCTCAGTAATACCATTACTCACTTCCTTCAATAAATCAGGAGCAACTTTATTCCTCTCGATCACAGGAATAAGATGTTCAATATCAACAATTTGACAATCCAAACTAGAAGATCCCACACCAGAAGAACCCACATCAGATGAATCAGTAATAACTGGATGGCCAGAACTGGCACCCTCATTTTCTATGTTGTCTCTGTGTCTTTTAGAACCTTTGACAACCCAATCTTCCTTATCAGGTACATTCTTCTTCTGAGGTAATGGAACCTGTTGAACTTGGGTAACCACAATAGAAGAATGATTAAAATTCTTAGAATGAGTACACATAGATGGCTTCCATGGATACTCAATAGTCACCTCAAAAACAAGAGCTCCATCCAAGTACACAGGAATAGAGCTAGGAAATTCACAAGAAGTATCAATCTCAACACATACACGAGTATAGATAATTTTAGTTCTATTCAAAGTCTCCTTATCAAGCATAATACGAACACCCACACAACTAGCAATACTACTCAGACCTTTTGCATTCCACATATATAGAGGAACCTTTCTGATGTTCATCCTGATAGGAATTGTACTTAATTCCTCTAAGTCTTTCTGAAGGTTTCTACTCCAAGGTCTAATGATAAATAATTTGCTTGAGATATGAAAAGAACTCCTTTCTAAGACAACAATTCGATCTTCTTCGGAAGCAAAATTAAATACAAAAATAGAATCACCATGAACAGTCATGTTAAACTCACCTTTAGGGTTTCATTCCCTTGTGACAACATATTTAACCACTAGGAACGATGATCTCTTACCCACAAAAGCACCCACCACCAGATCTTGACATTTCTGAATGTCTTCAGAGAAATTTGTGAAGGAATGAGAAACAAGTTTCTTGCAATTCACAATACCAAGGTTCCTAAATTTCAACTCAGCCTCTTTTGGTTGAGTATTCTTCTCCGAGAGAAAATACGACCAGGTAATTGATCCAAAATTTGGTGTATCTTCATTAAAAAATGGGTTATGAGTAACCTTCGGTGTACCGAAGACACCACTTTTAGCACCAGATTGAAGCAAACAATTGAGATCTCCTTTACGATTACCCTCTGCATCACCGGAACCGTTCAGTAGAGGTAGAAATCCACCCAACACCGTCGACATACCGTCGTCAGGGGCGGAGGGAGGAGGAAACAACCACAAAAAGGCTAAACCTAAAAAACGCCTTCAATCACACCACCTCAGAGTTTCTCTCTCCTCACGTGCTCTAAGTATTTTGTATCTTAATGTTTGCATTGGGTGTTATTTGCTTGTGAGAGAGGATGAAATTTAATTTTCCATAAAGGAATGACATTGGAGCTTTTATAACATATGGATACGGTCCAAGTAGAAAATTATTCGGAGCCCTAGAATTTTTTTTGACAAATATACAAAATAGAAAAGCTTTTAATAAAAATGATCTTTATAAGGCTTAAACTTGGATTCTAGATACCATAAAAAAAAGCTATACGGAATAGAAAAGCTTACAATAAAAATGATCTTTATAAGGCTTAAACTTGGATTCTAGATACCATAAAAAAAAAAATACATTATATTGTAAGTAACTTTTGGGTAAAATTACAAATTTTAGGGATCCCTAAGAATTTGGGCCTGAACATTTATGGGCCTTGGTTTCGATTAAGCATTTGCAGAGAAAATAGGAAAGAAACCTCCTAGATCTCGGTTGTTATCATACCACTGTACCATGATCTTGGTAGTTTTCATATCAATGACCTACTTATCTTCGTCAGAGGTTCTTTAACTCTTGAGGTGTTCGTCATCATCTTCATCACAATCTAATATTACGCTGCTTCTTTTATGCCTTTTGTTTTATGGTCTCTCAGACCCATCGTTGAGGTGGTGGACTCCAATAACCTCAGCTCTGATACTTTGCACCTCGTCACAGAAACCTGCCAGTTGAGGACTACGATTAGTTCTCCTTTCCTTAGTTTTCATATCGACTTCTCCATTTTGTCTCAGATTCTCCTTTCCCTTTTCCTATACGTCTTATAGCATTGTTTAATTACTCTCCACCAAATCCCGGCAAGTTGGCCTAGATTTCAATAAAAAGTAAAAAGTGGTGCAGAATGAAAGGAGGAGAAGAATGTGGGGTTTTTCAAGACAATTTCCAGAAAAAAGAAAATCAACTTTTTGGGAAGCCATACTTCTGCTTTTGATATCCAAAGGCGCAGAGGATATCAAAGGAGGGGAATTCAACGGTTACAGGATACGAACCTGGCAAAGTACTAGTAATTAATCTTTTATACCTAGATATATTGATTTTAGACTCTTTACATTAACCCTTTTCCTAAGCCTTTCATTTTCTTTTAGGCTTTTAGCAGCAAAATTATGATAAAAAAAATATTAAAACTAAAGCCATTCTTGACATCAAAATTAGCTATAGAGATACACCACATGAAGCATGCTTGATGTCTTCGTGCCCTCCAATAGGTCATGAAAGTTGCTTTTCCACTCAAGTCTTGGCAGCATCATACCTGCAAGCCTCCCATTGTTTTTCATCGCAATCTCTTTGGGGTCTAGTAGATACTCTTTGTAGATACTTATCCAGTGAGTGATGCAGAACCAAAATTACGAGACACCACCCCATATCCAGCACAACATATATTTACAAATTTACCTCCCGTTATAACTGAATCATATTTCGAGTACCGATTTTAGTCATGGGATGTTCAGAAACCTGAACTGAAAGCATCTTTTGTCATTTTAGGTAGTACCAACAGCTCTTCAGCTTGGATTTTGGCAACGGATGCTGTTGGCAAATGCATTCCCTTTGTAGATGTAGTAGAAGTTGTACTTTTCAAAGAAAAAGAAGTAGGAGTCGTTATTGTGGTCGTTACTGCAGAGGATGAGGAGCTGGTTGATTTCTGTACTTTGTTTCTGTCAATTGGGGAGTCGAGTTGTATTGAGAACAAGGAGTAGACAGGCCTATGGTCTGAAAATTTGTTCTCGCCTCTTACATACCACATCTGCTTCATTCCTTTGCCTGTCCACAGTATTCTGTCACACCTGCATTGCACAACCAACAAAGATCAACTTCCTCAGAAACAACCATTATGCAACTAACCAGAGTAGATTCTTTACACGCCTTGTGTTTGGAACACGTAGACCAAGTAGTGCAGAATGAAAAAAGAAGAAGAATTTTACCAGGCAGGTGTTCTCCTCTTCTCTTTTGATTTGGATGTTTGGTTTTGGGCAACGTACTGGTCAGAATTATCAAGGTATTTGTAAGTTGGGGCAAAACTTATGCTTCCTTCTTCCCATCCTTTGAACACCCGGCCAGCTCTTTGTTCTATCATGAGCTGCAGTCACCATTTCTAACCAATTAATCGAAAAATACTAAAAATCTAATGTCGCACAAAAACAAAAGTGTGTGCCACATCTTTATTCTATTCTAATTTTTCTCACCTGGTCTTTCTTGAGAAGGGTTTCCCAATCTTTATTTTTCAGAAGTTCATCTGTGTCGCCACCAGGAAAGGCGAGTCGGTAATTCAAGTCTCCAAGCCAAATAGTATGACTGCAAATCATCAAAGAAAGGGAATCTCAGACATTCATCGTGTTATTTCCCCAATAAAATGACCAAAATTTGCATAGACGCTTACTCATGTTCTAGAATGCTAACAGGGGAAGGTGTGAATGGTTGTCCAGATACTCTCTGGGACTGAGAGAACTTCGTTTTCTTCAATATCTCAATAACATCAAAATTTCTCCGAACCTCGTCACCTTCTTTCTCACCAGAAGCTAAATGGGTGCACACAAAGCAAAAGGTTGTTTGACTCAATGTCATACTGATCGATACAGAACCCTGCAAAAATTAAACCCCGTCACTCATTTCATTAGTATCTTGTCTAACTCGAAAATGTTAACAGTAAAATGCTCTGATCCGAAATCTTTCATGTCATTAGTGTCGTGTCTAACCTTATTTCCAAGATACCCCATAATGCCTCTTCCAACACACGAGACTTTCAAATTGCTAACATGTTGGTTAAGATCAGTTCGAACCCACACACACAAGAAGATGCCAACCATTTGCTTACTTGCAGCTAAGCTGTAACGACTACTAGTATTCTTTGGAGATTTATGCCTTACCAAAAACTTAGAGGGCTCATCCTCTATGTCTGAGTTCGGACTCGAAGTTGAATGTCTTTCTAAATCCTCCTTATCCAATTCATCCTCTAATGATATCAGATCGGAGAAGCTAATTCTAGATTTGAAATTCTTATTTTCTTTGCGCCTTGGAGGATTTTGGGCTAATTCAGTATTCTTATCAGTATTATTCAGAGCTTGGCGTATAAGTGAAAGCCACTTCAAGGCGGGAGCATCGTCCTCTGCACCTAATACATTCCCTGCATTCAATGGTACAATTTCCTGAAACCTGGCACATGGAAGAAACAGACAAACCCGATTAGTATTCAAACTTATCCTATCTATCGAATTCGCACGTTGAAAAGCACAATTTTTCATGGGTGGCGGAAAATTACCCAAGTACATAAATGTCTGCAGGGACAGGAGTAAGTAGCCAATCCTTTAAATTCAACCCTTCGTGGGGACATTTTCCTCCAACATTCCATGTACCCACAAACATCCTGCAGTCCAAGCAAGCCAAAACAGAAGTTGGTAATTAAGTTACTAAATTCAATTACGAAAAATGCAAGTTGGCACACGGCTGCTTCACTGTATCAGATTGCAAACCCATGACTAACTTTGTGAAGCTGTCCTAATCAAGTCGCGATCCACCGCGTGGGAGGTGGGTTATGACATTTAATTTGCAAACGTTGTAGCTCAATTTATTTCATGATGCAACAACTCAGATCCACAAAGCAATTCATATCTATCATCAACGACTAGTAATTTTAGAAAATTTTCCATTGCAGCAAAAACTCCTAGTTGCGACTAATTTGCCGATTCTTGCAGTAAGGGAGGACTAGTAAAATTAGGTAGATATGGCTTCAATTTTTTCATGTAAATGGCTCTTAATTTCAAATGCCTTGATGGCTATTGTTAGAATTTTGATTCAGTCTCTGTAGAAAAAAATGGCCCAAGTTTGAAAGAACAACAGGAACAGAACAAAACAGAACCAAAAAAAGCACACAAAAAAATCAGACAGTCAACAAAGACTGTCTTTCATTGACTGAAGGGTACCTTTGATTCAGGGGGTCTGAAACATGTGGTGGTGAGTCTGATTCAATCCTTGGACGCTTCAAACTCTCTGGGGCGGTCTCAGTCAGCCATTTTTCTGAATCATCATGAGATTAAGACATTCAATTAGAAGAAAAAATTGCATGTAATTATCAAATTATCAGTTGGTAACTGACCAACACCATCCATCATTCATCTGTTGATTGATGAAACACCACCAGCTCTAGATCATAGGTAGTGATAATCATCAAAATAAGTGAACCAAATGATTTTCTTACCTGGTGATTCTTCGCTTAAGAAACCATAATGATCTTCCACTGAATTTGTTCCACCCATTTCTACAAAATAAAAATCCATCCATTACAATTCAAAACCCAAATTCAATGAATTAGTTTGTCTTGGACATATAAAATCTCAGACCCAAGAAATTACCTGAAACTTCATAATCAGAATGGAACTCTTTAGCTCCACTCTGAATGTTTAACCATTTCCTCACAACCTGTTTTGGCCAAGATGACTAAAACAAGACCCAGAAGAACAAGAAGAGAACACCCAATTCAGTAACAATTTCTTCAGGAAATGAGCTAAATTGAATCAGTGAAAGTTAAGAAATTTTCATACCTTGTAATTCATAGTATTACCGGAAGAAGATTCTGTTCTCATTGCTAAAATTTTGTAACTGAAATATCAGAAACAGAGAGAGGTCTTAAATTCTCTGTATTAGAGAAGAAGATCCCACTTCCTTCTTCTTCTTCTTTGTACAACGTTAAAAGAAAACAACTATAAGTAAGCCCGGAAACAATGCAAGTAAAAAAAAAAACGATTTTGCAATAAACAATTAATTCCTGTCTCTGTTATTAAAACAGTAAAAAATATCAAGATCTAGTGTTTTTTAATTACAAATACTTGCAAGTTGTTGGGAATTTGACAGCAAAAGATAATATTTGATATTAATAATATAAAATTAGTTTAAAAGATATTTCAAATTTTTTGATTTGTTGGATTTTTTCTTTAACTTGAAGTAATTATCAAAGGTTTTTCAAGTAATGGGGTTTCTTCAATCAAACAGAGCAAAAATGGAGGAATACTGTATGATTGATGCAATACAGAGGAAAGAAAGGATGTGAAGAGAATGATAGGATGAAATTTACATGGAGATGGAGAGACACACAAGGAAATCATGAAACTGAAATGAGAAGAAATAGAAAAGTATGTTTGAAAATTCTGTTTTGTTTAGCTTTTCTGATCTCTGTTTTTGTTGTCCTTTTTGTGTACTTTCCCGTAGGTGTAGTTCAGAGACTAAGAGAAACAGAGAAAAATCAACGTTTTTGTGAAATGGACAGATGAGTTAAGAAGAGAGGGTGTAGAAGGGGATGAATGGGAGAATTTATGTGGAGAAGATTAAAGGGAAGCCTTAGAAAATGAGGTTGCAATTCATGTTTGTTTTTAAAATGGCAAGTGGTTGTTTCATTGTTGGTGAGGTGCATTTTCTTTTGAAATGGGGCATGAATGATATCCTTGATATGCCAATAATTTACTCTCATTTTTAGAGTACCAAAACTTATCTATTTGCAGGCTTTATCTAAAAGATTTAAAGTCATTTTGTTTTTGTAGGGGTAGCCTGTACTATAGCATTGAGATTATGGAAATCACAAATTTATCACTATCAAAAATCATACCCAATGCTATGCTGCGAAATCAATTTGCTTCTCAAAGAGCAGAAGTCAATAACAAAAATAAGAAATAAAGATAATTTTATTGATGTGTGGAAAGAAAATAGTCCGACATTGCTGATTAACTTAACTATAATAAAGAAGAGCCGTTCCGTTCATTGATGTGTGGAAGGAATAGTCCCACATCGTAGATTTCGTGTAATTAATTTAAATATAATATGGAAGGACCGCTCTAATCATTGGGGACAGGTTTTCAGTTGGACGCCCGCGGACCTGAACACGATGCTTTTGTTTTTAAAGCCATTATGAAATTGTGTATCAAATTTTCAGAACACCCTCTTGGACTCCAGTTCAAAGCATCATCTAGCTATATTACCATACCACCTGGTTTGACAACTAGGTAGCAATAAGTGACTAATAGCTAACATTTCAACTAAGGAAGCCTCCAGCGGAAATGAAGAGAGATATGGAACCATTAATGACTTGACGCCCATAACCAAAGAGGAAATGATTTATATCCCGCAAATTGTCCCGATTAAGACAGTCGGGGTGGGTCCCATCCTAAACCCAACTTGTGCTAAACCGTCGGATCGGAAACGACTCCCATCTACTCTCTCTGTCGGCACAACACGTGGGATCCAACCCGCGGGATGTTATCATTTCTGTAACCAAAGCGAATTTCCTTTTTTATATATACAAATGTAGCACAAAGAAGAGCAGGACCGGAAGAAGCAGAAGCAGTAGGTCTTCTACAAGCAACAAAATAGGAAAAAGAGCTTAATCTTTCTAACTACAACATACAAGAATTTGTAAGAATCTTTTTGACCATCTCAACGATATCCAGTAATCCATCTCCTTGAAAAACCAACAACTGTGGAAGAAGCAAAATTGGTAGTCAGTGACTGCAAAAATCTTTTAGGCACTTTCCTAATCCCTAAAACCACAAATAATATAGCAGAAATTTTGGCAAAAGAAGCAAAACACTTTCATATAATTTAAATTGGGATCTTATTCCCCGCTTGCATTTCCAATGCTTTAGAAATAGATAAATCTAATGCAAGGAAGACATTCACTGCTTCCCCATTAGATGGATCTACTCTTTCTGTAAACTGCGTTGCTAACCCCTCGTATTATCCGTCTTTAATATACTTTCATTTTGCAAAAAGGAGAAAAAAAATAAATCATTAAGAGATGTTACCTGCGACTTAAGTTAAGCTATAGCTTTTCAGCATCAAATTCTCTGGGGACTAAAAAACATGGTTTGTTCCTTTCAACCGATTTGCGGATCTAGCTGACCCTACTCATGTGTTCAAGTTCAACTCATTCAAACTTTCTTTTCCTTTGGTACAATTTCGTTTTAATTCAGTTTCGTACAAAATGTAGAGCACCCAAAGTGTCTAGACTATCCTTTATATCTAAAGAGAACTACGAAAACACCACATAGAATTTTCTTCATACGTTTGGAAGTCGGAGAAAACTAAAACCACAATTGGTGGGAATGTGACTGTCTTGTCTGTCAACTTGGAAAACCCATATTCTTGGTTTGAAATTAGACGAAATGGATACAGCGGTGAAAGGGTGACATAATCATCAGTAGAGTTATGAAAATGGACTACCTCAGCTCAGCTTATGAAGAGTATAATACACTCCTAAGGCTAAAAAGATATTCACATGGTGGTGCATTGCTGGATAATAGTGGGTATTAGTTGGTAATCTAGTGTTTAATCTTGGGAAAAGCTCGGAATATACTAATAGAAAAGCATGACCAGATGTTGCCGACTTAGCTCAGTGGTAGAGCGCGTGACTTTTAATCCCGTGGTCAAGGGTTCGATCCCCTTAGTCGGCGGTAGGTCATAAAAATCCTTTTTTTTTTTTTCTAAGACATATATTCCTGGCAAGATTAGGATATATTCATTTTATTCCTATCCAAACTAGTGTGCTAAGGGGTGTCTAAAAAGTGTTAAAAGACCAAATTGCCCATACTAAAAAACAATGCCGACCAAAACATATTAAAAAAATCAAAATCTTTCTTCTACACTCTAGCTATACATGTGAAATCAAAAAAAAAAAAGAAAACGAAGAATCAAAACGAACCAACAGTCGGCAGAATATTTTTTTGTCGATCTTGCCGACCAAAATATAGTCGGTAGAGTATAAGGTTGAATACCATGCCGACTTTTCATTTCTGAAATTAGCAGTTACAGGATCGGCAAGATATCCATCTTTATACCTTGCCGACTATATTTTAGTTGGCATGGTATTCTTTTATCGACCTTGCCGGCCATAAGTTGTCGGCATGTTCTTCATCCGCAGACCTTGCCGGCCAGATATAGTCGGCATGTTCTTCATCCGTAAACCTTGTCGACTTTTCGTACTTTCAGAACTGAAAATGTTGATTCCTTCTATAATTTTGAGTATAAAATCGCCCAGCAGCTCTACAATCCCATATTTATAAGTGTTTGGTAGTACGCTTTCATTTTCGTTACAAGTAGAATTTAAAAAAAAAAAAAAATCTCAAAAATCTACCCACATCCATGAGTTCAATCTAAAATAAAACCTAATTTCAAAATTTTAATCAATTAATTAACTAATTAAATTAATTATCCTAATCACATCTATTAGTGTTAATTAATCAAGAATATTAGCCATTTTTGTAAATATGTGGATAAGGGGCTCTGTGTTTTACTTCAAAATGACCTTATTTTGTCTTATGTGGTATACCCCAATCAAATCAGATATTTATTCACTGATATATAATAAATAATAAGTGGGTGTGTTTTTTATACATTTGTTTGTCGAGCCCCGTGGACTCGTGGAGTATCAAAATGTGAAGCAAATATCAAAACACGGAATCCATCTCTTTTTCGGGGCAAATTTTTTTTCTTGAGGACATTCTTATGGGGTTATGTATTTAAGAAAACAAATACAGAAACATAACCGTCGAAGACCGTGATTAAGAAGATAGACATGATGATGATGATGATGATGATGATGGTACTTGTAAGTTGAGCCGTAATTTTCAGATTTTTAACGCAGAGGGATGTGACTTGAATCATTACTATTAGTCTAGGAAGTAGTAGTAACTCTCCTTTTTTAAGACTTGAATAATGTAACATCCCATCCCATCTTATTGGCTGTCAGATGTGTAGTACATAACTAAATATATGCTAGTGATTAGTGATCTTTATCAATACGAACCTTTCTTGCGACCATCTTTTAACCTGCAGGATAATGCTAGACTGCATGGCTTCACCACCCTAAAGAACAGACAGCCTACCATTGATTAACGCCGCCAACACTCGTGTTGTTTGTGTAATGTCTAATTGTGTATGTGCTGCCATGCCATGCACTCATGAATATATCTAGCTTTTAACAGAGAAGTGTAGACTTCACTATTTACGGAAGATTCAATGTCAATCTATCCATCTGCTAAAAGTATGAATCTACCTCTTCATGAACAGCTATTCTATTTTACTATCTTAAGTCAAACATGTTTATTTTGAAGTAAATAGTGGGTAGACTCTCAGTACAAAGTACGCATAGGCATAGCTGCTCAGACAACAGCTGAAGTAAGTACTGTCAGAAACTCAGGATCATGAAGCTTGTCATGCTGAATTACGTGTTAGGTTGGGGAGTGAAGAAGATCAAATCTCCTCTTTTTACTGTTTTTTTTTTCTAGATTTACTTTCAACCATATCTTAGAGCAACTGCAGTGGTGCGAGTATAACCAAAGACCAAAGAGGAAAAAAAAGATCAAATTTTGGGTTTAATCTTATGTGTGACCCTACGGTGGAAAAACTAAATTTGGTCAGACGGACATTATACCAACGCCTGGTGTGGGGCGTAGAATATACCAACGCCTGGTGTGGGGCGCGGAGTATACGTTCGCCCGGTGTAGAAAAAAAAAATTAAACAAAAAGAAAAAAAGTGGGGCGGAGATATCATGCCCGCCCCATGCATTTGAAATTTGTAAAGAGTGGGGCGGAGGTATTAAGCCTGCCCCACACAAAAGAAAAAAAAAAAAAGACGGGCGTGCATTATACGTTCGCCTGGTGTGGGACGTGGACTATACGTCCGCCTGGGATGGGATGTGGACTATACGTCCGCCTGGTTATGGGGCGTAGACTATATAAACGCCCGACTATATTTGAATTTGGTCTTGGTCGCCCACCAAATTTGGTCTGGATTTTAGTCTTTGATCAAATTTTAATTGATGATCCGTCCCACTACGTCTATCCACTGGACACTATATTTGGGTTTAGTCGTCCATATCGGACGCTCTTACTCTTAGAGCGACTGCAATGGTACAACTAAACTCAAAGATCAAAGACCAAAAAAAAAGACTAAATATGAGTTTAATCTGTACTGTGACGTTATGGGGAGAAGACCAAATTTGGTCACGCGTAAAATTAATCACCGCACGAAAACGGGCGTAAATTTGGTGTACGCTTGAATGGGGCGTAAAATTGGTTTACGCCCGAAATTTGAATGGGGCGGATGGTTTGGTGTCCGCCTGATGAGTAAGTGAACGGGCGGATGGTTGGGTGTCCGCCTGATGAATTTCATTTTGAATGGGGCGGATGGTTTGGTGTCCGCCTGACGAAATGTGAACGGACGGATGATTGGGTGTCCGCCTGATGAATTTCATTTTGAATGGGGCGGATGGTTTGGTGCCCGCCTGATGAGTAAGTGAACGGGCGGATGGTTGGGTGTCCGCCCAGCAACAAGCGTACTTTAAATTTACGCCCGACTATATTAGGATTTGGTATTTGGTCGCGACCAAATATGATCTGGGATTTGATCTTTGGCTGGGATTTAATCTTTACTCCGTCCCACTGCGTTATGATCTCATCCCAAATTTTTGGTTATACTCGCCCACTGTGGATGCTCTTACTGATTACTATGAATAGACTATCTTTACTCCCACTGACCAAAATTTCCCATTTCAAATACTATATAATATATATATTTCTTAATTTTATCTGGTTGATAAAGATGTCAACTCAAATGGCAGCTGAGTAAGGTGCTTCCTTCCCCATCCGCAAATTACCAAAAAGACAAAAACGAAACATAAAAAAATGAACAAGTTGTCTATTTTTTATGGTTTCTGAAAGAAAAAAAATGTGGATGAAAATTAACCACCTGAAATCTTCAATGCAAGTTGAAGCCATTCAAGTGTATTATATGTCTGATATTATCTCTTGATTTCGCATTGAGGTGGAAACGCGTCCAAGCATAGCGTAGAACATCAATCCATAATTATTATTTTTTCTTTTTCCATTTGCAAAATGTTAATCTTAACGGGGCCAATCGGTTTTGGTTGTTCATTCAAATGTATTTATTGAATGATTACGTATATGATTAATTACGGAAAATTAAATAGTATCATAGCAACCATAATGTGATAATCACATGTGAATTTTTAGTACAAACTGCCAAACACAACTAATCCAATACCCTATACAGATATACTTGTACTACCGAGACATACGCTTAAATAATTAACAAGAATTTGTAGTTACGTAGTTAGTTCTACTTGTCCTTCTGACTTAATTAAAAACCTCCGTCCAGCCAATAGTGTTATACTGTTATATCTTTGGTTGCTAAGACACCCGATCAATAACCGGTCGTATGCTGTCGTGCAGATGCGCCTACCTTCTGCTTCATTTAGCTGTTTGCAGTAGGCCAAGTGGAGTGGTGGTTCTTTTTGGAGATAATGTAGCAGCTACATTTTGCCAATTTTATGTCACTTCATGCGGAAGTCAACTGAATTTATTGCTAAATTATTTAGTAAAGTCTATGCTTAAAAAAACAAAAAAAAGATGAAGTTTACGTCTATTTTTTCTTTTCTTTTTGACCTTTATTTGGGGTGCGTTCCTGTTTGTAACACGAATTTTACTAATGGTATCCTTCTAACTAGAATAACTAAATAAAATATGGTTAATGCAAAAATATTTACTTCTTCAAGTTTTTTTTTATAAATGTACCCCCTTCTCTATGAAAAGGAAAATTAATTGACATATACGGTAGATTAAGATTAAAGTCCACAAATAACTGGTGATGTTGTTATTGAGAACTTCAATAAAACAAAATCGTTCATGAGCAACAGCTGATCGATGAAACAATCTCCAATTTCATTTTTCTTGTTAACCCCATTAGTGGCTTGTAATTTTTGGAACCCATCATCACCATTAGATACAGAGCCAAATCCAAAGAGCTCTGGGTTTTTGAATGTTTAGTTTCTAAAACCTTGAGTTATTACAAGAGATTGATTGAGAGAGATAGCAAAGAGGAGAACCCCTTGCCTATAAGGAATATCAAACCGATCAAAAAATAGATAAGAGCAACCTTCGTTAAAAATAAATAAAACTATAATTGTGTGCACATATTTCATCATCAAACACGTGTATATAGGAACATACGTGGAGAGCATGCGGACAAAGTCATCAAAGCATGATGACATGTGCCCACCCATCCCGCCGACGTTGGATCTTT
This sequence comes from Papaver somniferum, assembly GCF_003573695.1. NCBI lineage: Eukaryota > Viridiplantae > Streptophyta > Magnoliopsida > Ranunculales > Papaveraceae > Papaver > Papaver somniferum. The sequence goes on from NW_020648748.1 coordinate 647,559, forward strand.
GCCCAAACAAATCTAAGGGCAGAAGTTAAAAAGACGTACCGGTAATACGATGTACTGCGGAGCACCAGATAACTCCCGAAGAGTTACTTTATCTCATCCCCAAAAGAAGCCAAGATCAACGGTGGAGAGAAGATGAACTGACATGGATGTGACAGGGGCAGAAGACACTTTTCTGACACGAGCAGGCACCTCAACTACCCGCATTAAACACTCTGAGCAACATACGTGTCGATCAACCCGTGGAACGAACGAAGACGAGTCTGCGTGATGAAGTAATAAACGAAGACCCCCGCGTGATGGACACAAAACACAAGAAGATAAGGTTCCAACGGTCCTCAGAGGTGGGTCCCACACTCTTACCCTATAAATACCCCCTCTCCACCAAGAGTAAGGGGATCAGCAAAATCAGGAGGAGAAGGAGAGAGAAAGATTGTGAGTGTAAGTTAGTCCTTTACAATATACAGACCTATGTAAACCCCAAAGTCACTCGACTATCTTTGTAACCATCAAGTACATAGCGAAACAACAACCCCGTGGATGTAGGCCTTAGTGCTGAACCACGTAAATCCCAGTCTTATTTACATTTCAGCAGTTTATATTTGCTTAACTCTCCATGAGTTTTACTTTTATGCTTCGTTTTCTTTATCTTCCCCTGCGTAAACGCCACTCGCGATGTTCTTAGATGAGGCTATGATAAACCCGAAGGTTTTGAGCCAAGGAATCAATACCATTGTATTATCAGCACGAGTCGGTACCTAGAGTGTGAATATTGTTTGTGAACATATAGATGCCTTCGTGATTTACGTGTTCACAATAATGATTTAGGGATTAAGATTTCCTTACTTCTAATAATAATTGCCAAATAACATACTTATTCTTTATCACGCCCTGGAGAGAGAGATCGGGGATTGTCGAAACTAAAAGATTAAGGTATACAGGTTCTCTATTTCTTGATGCGTTGGGTATTAAAATTTATATTTTTGATGGGGTAGAAAGAAAAAATCAATGGGTACATAGATAAAGGGATATCACTAGTAATTTTGGGGTATATACAAGAACTCCCTTACTTGGAGATTACAATTCTAAAACAATAACTTTTTGAATAACTTCCAAGATAACTTCCAAAACAAAAACAAAAAATACCAAGCCAAAGTAGTGATCCACAATGTTGTTTGCCGGATTACTTTTCTTAGATGGCAAAATGTGTTTGCCAAATTATTTTTCTCGAGTATTTAGTTGATGGTGAAATCAAAATACAAGATAATTCTTAATTCAAGTGACGCCAGACTAATAAGATGTACAAAAAGAAAGAGAAGAAACCGTGAATCGTCACTTGCAGCAGCAACAGTGTTAATAAATTTTTGTGGTGGCAGTTTAATCAATCAAATTAAACTACTAATCAATAACAACTTGTGCTTTAAGTAGTCAAACAATTATTCAAAGTCTAGTGCTAATGAAACTTGTGCTTATTCAAAGTCTAGTGCTAATGAAACTTGTGCTTACTGGTGCAAAATCTCCACGATTGCCTAGCATATATCGCATGTCTGACTCTTTTTCATATTTCATTTCCAGTGCCACAGTGCTTATGATCTGATAGTTTAAGTTTGTATATTAAACTTTTAAGCGTCCCTTAAATATAATCCTTACACCATAAGTAGTAAAGCGGCGCCTAAAAGTGCTATATGGCCTGCACTACTTAATCAGGTATATATGGTGAATTGCTGATTAGATTAGTCATATTAGCTAAGCGATAATTAGAGTTACATTTGCAAACGAAAATCATAATTAGTACGAATCATCATGATTAAGTTTTATTGAGTACCATAATCATTCACCCCATAATTGAGATAGGACCCTAAATTTCTATTGATCCTATATAAGAACTGGGGTGCCATGACCAATATCTTCCAACACTCTATGAATACTCCATATGAGAATTTTCTTTTATGAATATTCTCATAAAGGATCTTGATATTCCTATAAACTAATCAACTTCACTAAAATAGGTACGTTCTAAACCAAATATTGACCCCTTTTCTTGTTTAAAAATTCTTCTTATATTTTGGTAGGGGAATGAGAAGATCAACCAATTAGGAAAGCGAAATGAAATGGATTTTCTTTTCTTTTTTATTTCAAATGATGACTAATCCATGGTTATATGACTTTTTTTTTCCCTCACTAATCATGGGCTACATTTGAGTGCAGCCATCACTGGGTGTTTATAAATGTATTTCATATTATAAATCTATGCAGCGAGATCGGAATATGCGAGATTTTCTGAACCGTCAGGTCTCAGAATGGCTCCTTTTAGGGTTTTAATATTTGGCTTGGAAGTCTCCATTCTCCGGATCACCTGCTCCATTCTTGCAAGAATTTTTTAGGAAGAAATAATTGGTCCAAGTTATTACCACTACAAGAAAATTTACCTATTGTTACACTAAAAAAGATTCTAGTCACAATACTTTTCAGGTGCAGGTACAAGCTATAAGCTATAATTTATTGCTGCAAAATAAAACTTTCCCATATAATTATAGCAACAATATGAAAAGAGTGTGGCAAAAAAAAATTATCTCTTGCTACAGTAATTGAGAGTGGATGCAACAATAAACTTTTTGCTACACAGGTTATCACGGCACTAATAGGGGCTTATGCCATTGGGTACTACAATAGATTAAGTTTCCTGTAGTGTACGCATCCCGTATTGACTAGCTGGGTTCCAGGTGTTGCTCGAGGGCTGCTCGATTGTAAGTGATAATCTCAATCGAAGTTCAATTTATCTGTTAAACATAACCCTCAAATGATTTGCCAAATTAGGCAGACAAATCGCACTAATTCAGGCCACCAGTAGACTACTTTCCGGTTCATATAGGTGAGTCTAGGGATTTGCTATCGTAAGTAAACATGATACCTGTTTAGGTTCAAGTTGCAGATTAAGACTGATGTCTTTATGCAATATATATACTTAATTATGCACGGATTAACTTTAATTGATGGCACCGTCAATCCCTATTACTATAAACATTCTTTCGCTCGTCCAATAGGAACAATACTTATTGAATATTGACCAGCAAATGAACAAATTAATTAAATGATCAAGTAATAATAATCCATCCTTAACTGAATGCTCTTGGCAGGTATATCAACTTGTTCATTTATTTTTGTTTTTCGCAATGGAATCTCGTACCGTTATGATTCTTGGAATTTCGTTTTACTTAACGATGAACGTTCTTTGTATAATTGATCTTCTTATTATGTGTATGTAAATTGATCGAACGGTGACATAAGTCGACAGCAAATGTTTACATAATGCGAAGAAGAGCATGTTTCACGTCAAGACTTCCTTTTCAGTTAGTGTTTTACTTCGGTATTGTGGTGCGCTGCCTTCGGAAGAGATTATTACTTACCGTCAAACCCTAAGTTTACTATTTACTCAAGAAAGATACATGAAAGTATCTCGTCTTAGTGACCATAATTAAGTAATAATCAGTAGTTAAACATCATTTAATCACCAACGGGGGTAAGAACTGAAGGAAATGGGACATACATCTAATAATACACCAATTAATAGTAGTTGAGCATTGATTAGTTATTAGTTATTGTACGAATGATAAGTTACTGATAATATCTAAGGTTGTTGTACGAATTGAATTAACGTTGTAGAAGTGGGGAAAGACACAAGAAAACCATGGAACTAAAAGGAGAAGAAATGGAAAAGTAGTTTGAAAATTCTATTTGCCTGGTCTCTGTTTTTGTTGTCATTTTTTATGTACTTCCCTGTAGGTGCCGTTCAAAGACTAAGAAAAGCTGAAAAAAATCAACTTTTTTATGAAATGGACAGATCAGTTAGAAGCGAGAGTGTAGAAGGAGATGAATCAGAATTGATGTGAACAAGATTAGAGGAAAGCCTTAGAAAATGTGTTTGATTTTATGTTAGTGTTAAAAAAAGGCAAGTGGTTGTTTCATTGTTAGTGAGGTCAGTCAATGAGGTGCATTTTCTTCTAAACTGGATGGGTCATCAAAGATATCTTTGATACTCCAATAATTTCTTCTCATTTCTTCAGTGCATCAATGAAAAAGATAAAATATGAAGATGTTATCTATTGCTATCTATTTGCAGGCTTTATCAGAAAGTAAAAAAAAAGCCATTCTACTTGTTTGAGGGGGCGCCATATATGGGGGAGGAGCGAGACGGAAGAAAAGAGGAAGTGTACGCTGTATCCATTTGCCCTACCTATTGTTTCCGCCTCTTGAGCGTACGTTACAAGATGTTGAGATTTTAAAAGTCTCAAATTTGTAACTTCATCGAGATTCACTATCTATCGGAAAGTGACTAGACTATCCAACCGTTCAACTGAGGAAGCGTCAAGTGGAAATGTGGAACCATAAATGACTTGCCGTCCACAATTAAAGGATGCAAAGACATTTCCCTTTTCTTCCGTTCAAATTTTGATGTAACAGCAACTTCGGAAAATTTATCTTCGTCAAACCATTGTTTCTACCACTGGTTTGTATCGTGGGGCGGCATGAACATGTATATATGTATGTTTGGCGGGAGTAGATGTAGCCGTTGACCCCACTCACGTGTTTAAATTTCTTCATAGGAGTACAAGTCCATTTTAATTTTGTACCCGGCAAACTATAGAGCTCAGAAATGTCTGTTTCTTCTTTTATTTGTAACGGGCCGAAATCCCCTTTGATTTGGGCACCGTGGATTATCCCTCGTGAAACAGTCAAGGTTGCCCCAATCCTAAAAACCGCCCCAGTTAACTGTTGGGGGACACATGATGATTGTGTCACGCGGGATAACCCACCGTTAACAGTAAAATTTTCTTTGCATTTTTGGGAAAAATGAAAAACTCAAGATTGTGGAAAGAAATGTAAGCTGTCGACATCCAAACGGACCAAACCCATGTTTTAGGTTTGAGATTAGAGAACCTCTAATCGATCCAGCAAGTGAAAGCGTGACATAAACTCTTGGTATAATCAAATGATGCATTAGTGGGTATTAGCTGGTAACCAAACTTAGTGTTCATTCTTTGAAAGAGCTGAAGAGCATAGACTAATTTAGCTGCCAGATGTGGCCGACTTAGCTCAGTGGTAGAGCGCGTGACTTTTAATCCCGTGGTCAAGGGTTCGATCCCCTTAGTCGGCGTGCATATTAACTTCTTTTTTTTTCCAATTTCTTTTGTGTGTCAACCTTCCATGGAGTGTATTAAAATGTGCCCACGTATCAAAGAGATAGACTATCTCCTTTTTTGGGTATAAAAATGAGATATATTTGGGAGGATATGCCAATGGGTTATGTATTTAAGAAGACAAACACAGAAATTTAGCCATCGAGAATCATGATTAAGAAGGTAAACGATGATGATGGTACTTGTAAGATGAGCCGAAATTTCAGAATTTTAATGCAAAGGATGTGACTTGAATCATGACTACTAGTCCAGTAAATAGTAGTAGTACACACCTCTTTTTAGTACTTAAATAAGGGGAATGCTACACTGACCGAGCATTCCCTCCCGAGAAATCCGGCATACTCACAGCCCCTGAGGCCAGGGAGACAATGGAGGGGATGGGTTTGGGCACCACCAAAAATTCTGTGTCTTGCAGGATTTGGCATCGGTAACTTTATCATTTTCCCTTAAATAATGTAACTTCCCATCTAATGCGGCTGTCAGATGAAAGTACATTACATATATGCTAGTGATTGGTCCTCTCATTATGAGCTTTTCTTGCATCCGTCTTTTAACCTGCAGGATAATGCTAGTTTAGCTTCACTCTCATAAAAGCATGCCAACGGCCTGCTATTGACTAATGCCGCTAACATTTTTACTGCCATGCAGACTCATAAGTGCAGTGTGCATACGCTTTTAACAGGGAAGTGTTTGTGTGGTATTTAATTACTATTTACTATTTTAAGTTAAACATGTTTATTTTAAACTTCGAAGGATGCTCCCGTGGAAACAAGAAACTGAAGTGAAAAAGCACCCCTCGCTAATCTACGATGGGGAGAGGCGTCACCTCTTGCCCCATATATGTCTTCTCGAAGTAAGTATTTTGAAAAGTGTTCCCGAATCCGTTTTCTTATAAATTACTGTGAATGGCCTTCCCTCCACTGACCAAAAATTTCAAATGTTTTTCTAAAATTTCACCTAGTTGATTAGGATGTAAAACTCAAATGACATTAGCGAGCCTTTGGCCGCCGAGATAAGGTGCGCGCCTGTCCGCTAATCAAATATAAAAAAAGGAAAGCATCAGGTCGTCATAACTGAACAAGTGGTGTACTTTTTTATGGTTTCTACAAGATACAAGAAAAGAAATGTGGATGAAAATTAACCAACTATTATCAAACCAAATTGAAGCCATTTAGTTGTATTATATTATCTCTTGATTTTTGCAGTGTGTTGGAAACACGTCTAAACCTATCGTAAACAGTCCTCCCAAATCCGTTTTGGTGGAGTTTATTGATTATCTATTTAGAAGTGTCTAGCAGTTATGAATCTTTTTAAGCTAATGTCAGTTGATTTTTTATTTACTTTTCCAAGTGTCAGTTAATGTGCTGAAATTTAAAATACAAGGATATCTCCGGTGACGCCAGAATGGAATGACAAACAAAAAGAAAAAGACTAACATCGTGAATTACCTCACTTGCAACAGTGTTCATAACTTTTGTTGGAGGCTGCTTAATCAGCTAAACATATTAACAAATAACAACTTGGTCTGGATGACAATTATCCAAATCTAGTGCTGAAGATTGTGCTTACACACTACCATGACTTGTAAGACAGCCACTAGGTTGCATATTCTCTCACAAAGAGCAGGAAATAATTGATTGACAACAAATTCGAGGAAGAGTAAGAATATTAGCATCCAGTTATCTAAAAAGTTGGATTATATTTGATACATACTTCCAAAAATACCGAGCCAAAATCTATGTTGGTTTAAGTTTGAATCAAGCTTTTAAGTATCCATGAAACATAATCCATATAGCCGCGCGTAAAAGTGCTCCATGGCAAGCTTATTCAGCTAGCTTTATTCATAATACGGTTGGTGACTGGATTAGTCAAATCAGCCAAGCGTTAATGAATTACGTTTGCAAACGAAAATCATCATTAGTACCAATGATCATGATTAAGTTTTGTTGAGTGCCATAATCATTCACCCCATGAATTGAGATAGGTCCCTAAATTGCATAAAATTAAGAACTTAGTGCCACGAGCCCATTAACTAGTCAACCTCAGTAAGATAGGTACATTCTAAACCGAAATTTGACCTCTTTTCTTGTTTTAAATTGTTTCTTTCATTTGTGGGGAAATGGAAAATCACTCAGTTTGGGTAGCGACCTAGGATGGATTCTTTTTCCTAATGATAATTAATCCACGCTTGAATGACACTTTTTTCTCACGAATCTTGGTGGCATATGTATGCAACGATCATATAAATGCGAACTTAGAATATTTCAAACTCATAACTTTCAAAAAAAAAAAAAAATTTGTTGTTGTAGCCGTAGATGGTGAGGTTTTGCATTCTTCAATGAAAATTAGTAACATCTCGCATAATTTTTAGATTTTTAGTTTTTTTTTCTCAATGTAATAATAGGCTGTTAGAACCCCAACCAAGCTTTTAAATGACACATTTTGAATTTCAATGTTAATTCGAACCTAGACGTTTTTGAAATTTAACACTCCCTTCATTTATGGAAAGACATACTATCATTTTTATAGATGGCCTATATATTTTAAAGCTTAAATAAAAAGAATGATAATATCTCTTTTTCGGGAGCGGAGGTGATATTAGTTACATGGATGATTAATCTTTTAGACTCACGTGCTTTTATGACGGCCTACAAAATCATTAGTATAAAACAAAGTTAGGCTAAGTTAGTAATGTGTTAGTGGTGGTTAGGATTTGTCCAAACAAAGATAAATCAAGGGCTGTGGTTCTCCTGACCACCCCTACAACTCGCACGCGTGGCATTAATTTCAATATTACGAATGAAAAATGAATACTCAAATCAAGATATGGATTTTCAAAAATTATAATGGGGACGTTGGAACTCATGACCTATTGTGTCATAAGAGTGGCCTCTAACCAGTGTTCCACCTTGGTTGGAATTAATAGAAAAAATAAATCAACCATGGTGGTTTGTTCAACTTAAATATCATAATTGCTTTATTAATTAGTGTTTCACTAATTGCACATAATAAATAATCTATTCATTATCAAGTGTTTTATTAATTAGTGTTTCACTAATTAATCATAATAAATGACTAATCATATTTTAATTATAAATGTTTTCTTAATTAATTATAATATTTATTTCTATTAATAAGTAATTTTGATAAATAATATCAATAGACATTTTTGGCGACAATGAGTAGTAGAAGAGGTGGAAGCCGAAAGATTAGTGGTGGTTAAGGGTGGCGCCAAGCACAATTATATTTATTTTTGTTCTTTTATCATAAAATGGGATACAAAGTCCATTTTTCACATGTATCCAACTTTCCAAGAGTTTTTTCTCCCTCTTTCCTCAAAATCCTGGCTCCTCCCCTGGTTTGTGGTGGAAGAAGTAGTGACAGCGAGTGCTGGTGAGTAGTGATGGACAATATTAATTTTATGATGTCGTTACAGCATCGATAACATCGTAGTGTGGAAGATGTGGTTGGTTGTTTTTAACACTTTTGATAAAGGAAAGTACCATATATTTCAGTGATGATATCATACAAGATAATATTTTCATGATCGTAGTTGGATCACCCAAATTGTACCATACTATATCGTATAAATCATGATTTTTTAATGTTAAAATAAAATTGATTGCAATACAAAAAAGAATATATACACGGAAAAAAATTAATAAAACTAATCAATAGACGACATTTTGTTCAATTTAAACCTCATACAAGGCATTTGTAATTGAAAATTAGAATTGCGTCCAACAACCTACACGGGGTGAGCGGCAGTGATGGTGGCAGTGGTGGTCAAAAATTGACATTTAGGAGGCCTACTTTTTAAAAAAAAAACATGTAAACTTTGGTGGACTAAACCATAAATATATATGGACAAAGTACTATTTATAAAATAAACTAAAAAATTTATGTAGTTATTAAAAAGATTAAGGGGTTAGAGCCAGGTTAGTCAACTCTTGGCTCTGCCACTAGGTGATGGTGGATAAAAAAAATGGATTCATATGGTTTTATGGTGGTGGCGGGTATTGGTGAACAAAAACATATTATGCTAATTTCGTAACGCCATAAAATATATAACGTTATATTATAAAGTATAAAACGTGGTTCATCATTCTAATGTTAAAATAAAGAACTCACAATTAGTAGATATTCTCGTAAATTGGGGGATACTAACCACTATATGGGATTAGATTGTAGCTAAGGGGCCTTTTTTTTAGTATCCCCTTTTTTTCTTATTCTCTTTTTCCCTTCCTTGACCATAACAAAAAACAAGAAATCCCTAAAACATAAATCCATAAATTAAGTTTAGAAATGATGGCAATGAAGATCAACAAGTATGAAAACCGTCAACCAAGTCTATTATGAGTTCATACAATTTGACTATTCCTGTAGTACAATCACTATACCAATCTTGTATTGTGTTGGTATTTGAAAATAGTGCGTTTGCTAATCTTCGTTTGTATTAATTAGTACCAATTATCTCGTAAACCATTACTCAACTCGTGACAGGACATAAACTACAAAACAAAAAATTGGATTTTCAAATAATTTAGGCATCATGATTGTTGCAGCAATTGTAGACTTTCAACTACAGAAGCGAAAGTCTTTGATATTTGGTTTTCCATCTCCAATTAGCTTCAACCGAGTAAGCATGATGAGTTTTCATTTCAATTATTGATCGAGTCTAATAGGGTTTGTGGTTATGATGATCATAATTACAGTCGGTATTGGTATGTTTATTAAGACAATAGCGACTGTTTCAATAATATTGGTATATTGATGAAGCCAATACCTATTCTGTTTTGGATACGGGGTACTCTAATTACTTTGTAATATTTTTTACTTTTGAATATCTCCCAATTTCTAAGAGTATCCACTAATTATGGGTTCAAAATAAATTCGATAAAACACATATCTATTTTAAAAAATTGGTGATATCAATTGCCATGTTATGTAATAACTAAACGAACGATACGAATCAAGATCAAAACATATGAAATTATTTATTATCGATTTGTCTATATAAAGAGTGGTTAGGATTTTTCCTTGCCAAAGATAATTTTATCGCTGGAGTTTGTTTAACTTAACCATTTTTAAATATTTTTTTAATTAGTGTTTCATTGATTGTCCATAATGATTAATTAAATTTCTATTATAAATTTTCCTTTAATAATCTAACATAAATACATAATTTTATCAATAAATAATTGTACTAAAAGCTATATTAATTCTAATGGTGGTAGTGGAAGTAGGGTTAGTATAAACGGTGACGGGTGTTTGTGAATGGTGGAGGCGGGAACATTACTATTGGTGGAAGAAATAATGGCGGAGTATGGTTTTTATGGTGGTGGGTGTTGGTAATAGTAGTGGATAATAACTTTTTTGCTTTTTAGTGAGTTTTATTGACCGAGAAAAAAAAATCTTCACAAAACATGCAACATTGTATTGTGAAAGATGTAATTAGTTGTTTTTAGCACCATTGATAAGGACAAAAATCAAATATTTCGAGGATGATACCGGAACGTATAAGACAATATGATCATGACTGTTGGATCACCGAAACGGTATCCGTATTATATAAAGGCAATTGGTGTACCCGCGTAAGAGAACGATATCGCTCTCTCAAGTACTATTACATTTTTTTTCCTGAAAGACCATCAATGTCGAGTTGTTTCGCGACAACTACCTACAAAGACAACAACTTTCACTCAACTCCCGATATAAAACATTATAAAATATCTGTTTGAAAATTATGTTTGTTCATCAAAATTATCCTAAAAAACTCTAAATCATAAATTTAAATTTCTCCTCCGATGTTTATAAAATATATTTTATATTTTACATTCTCAAATCATACAACCTCTTGATTACAAATCAACAATATCAAATTACGGATCAATATGTATAGGTTTCATTCACTGGGTTAGAAGGTAGAGTAGATACAGATGTGTAGATCACACAAAACAGAACATGACTGAGAATACTTCAATAATTTGGTCAAGAAATAAGGTCAAAATTTTAAGATTAACTTTCTATAGGACTAATTAGATCGGCTTCGATAGGAGCCGACTAAAATATGGATTAATAATAATTTCCACGTTAGACAATTTCAAAAACATAGTTTGGCTAACTCTGCCTATGTAAAGAGTGGTCAAGATTTGTCCTTCCTCAATTGCTATGTTATGCGGGAAGAAGGTGATATCTAAGATTGAAGTACAATTCAAATCTATTATATTCGTACCATCTACAACTGGACGCCTTGAAAAAAAATGACGTGTTGTTATTATTATTACAGGTGAGGGATACATTGACCACACTTGCGTAAATAGCTCACTTCTCAAATGATTGGTGTTGCATGTACTGTCTAGAATGCAACGATGAATTTGAGGAAACAAGGCACCAAAAGCAGTGTCCGGAGTATTTTGGATATAGTAACTTAGACCCGATGTAATACATATGTTTTTTTTTGTAGTTTTTCCACAATCTATTTATTTAAGAAAAATGAACATTGCAAATACATAATATCAACAAAAATTAGACAGATTGCGTTTGATAATAATGGCTACCGATGGTCCGGAAACGACAAAAGAAAGGAATTTCTGTAGAAGAATTGTTGGGATATACGACGGATTACTTGATACGAATGAAAGAGGTATAACTATTTCGATTCTGAAATCATATAATGTTCACAGTAGAAGATGACATCAAGTTTAAAGTTATTAACAAACATAATATGGCTAACTAAAATGTTAAAAAAAACAGGATATATAAACTTAGAAAGCCGTGGTACTTGAAGAGGCCAATTTTGAAAACTACAATCTTAGAAAGCAACGATCCACAATATCATAATTTTTTTTATAAATATTCAACGTAGAAGATGTCAACTTTTGGTAAAGGATCTATTGACAACCTATAAATTTGAAATAGGATCAGGGAATACAATATGTGTTCAAGATTCTTTATGAGGTAATGTGTCGCAAGATTGTATTCTAAGTGAAGGTAGGAACATATGGAAGTGAAAAAATGTACAAGACTTTTGAAGTTACCAAATCCTTCGTTAAGACGAACTGCTGGGCACAATACTTTGTTGAAGATTTAATGGTAGAGGTTTGCATATATACAATCCATTCGAAAAGGTAATTGGTACACATTTTATACATTGTCATCTAATGAGTGTTGAAAAATTACAGGAAAATCATGTCATATTGGAGAGTCTGTATCATCCGTTCGATGCAAAAAAATATTATTCTCTGCCTATTTGGAGGATCGATAACATGACCATGATAGATGAGTAGCTGGAGCAAAATAGGAGCATGGGGAGACTTTTATGGACGATATTGATTAGTTGATTGCACTGAGATGAACGCCGCTGACGACATATTTCCAAAAAATATTTAAACTTCCATGTTCATGTAGAGCATTATCTCATTATAAGCAATTGTTTGAGAGTGAAAACGGTTTCTGCTGATTTCGGTAATTTCGAGCGTGTGATGAGAAACGAGTATAAACCCTAAACAATGTACTTCAAGGAAGTACTTTAGATTCAAAATATCAATCTGTACAAATCCGGAAAAAACCAAGAAATGACCGTTCCAGACTTGCTTCGGTCACAGAGAGGAAGAGAAGGGTTGGTTTTGGGGACGGAAGCGAAGAGAGTGTTGAGACCAGAATAGTTGATCCTGGAAGAGTAGTTGTTTTGTGACTTGCATCAGAAAGTGGGAAGCTAACAGATGGGAAATCTAACAAATGTTTTCTGAGTGTTATATACTCCTGACCAGAACTTGTTGTTCGGTGGAAATAGGTAAGACCTATTTATACAAGTCGAAGTGAAACGTACTCTGGTCTCGTAAGATATGGAAAACGGATGAGTAAATGGGAGGAGGTGGTAACCGATAACGCCTGAAATTGATGTTCCATAAAAGAAAACGTTTCACCATTAATCCCTGTATTTACTAACCTCCTCATCCTTGTGACACTGTCTTATTACGGGCGTAGTGTACGCCGCACGCTGTAAACCGCCAAACCAATACCCAATGACCATCCCCCAGTTTGTGACATGTGTTGATGTCTCGAGTATTTTCGTGGAAAACATGTAGCATGTTGTTGTTGTTCGGCAAGTTGAGCTTGGGATACTTGCCGGCTCGGTGGTGACCTTCGACGGTGGAGATTTTGCATCTTGAGAGGAAGGGTAGTCGTTGATTATTGCAACCCTTCATTTGGTATCCAGTGGCATGAAACCATGGCCGGCATGGATTTAATATGGCCTAGTTTAAGCGCGGCCAAAATCTAGGGTTTTGGCATTGTTTGGGCGCGACCAAAACTAGCGCTTGGCGTCGGGCCAAAAGGTTGCCCTGCATTAGCTGGTAACCTTGGACGGCTAAGATTTTCATCTTAGATGGAAATCTGGCCGTCGATTGTTGCAAGCCTTTGTTTTGGAAGCCGTGAAGGGAAGGCCGGAATGGTATGGTTTAGGCGCAGCAAGGTGGCTGGAACGGCATGCCACTGGCACATGTGGCATGGCTGTCATGCCTTGGCGCGGTTTGGGCGTGGCCAAAACTAGGGTTTTGGCATTGGTCCAAAGGTTACCATGCGTTGGTTGGTGACCTTGGACGTCTAAGATTTGCATCTTAGATGGAAGGATGGTCGTTGATCGTCGCCATCCTTTCTTTTGGAAGCCGTGAGGGGAAGGCCGGCATGGTATGGTTTATGCGCGGCAAGGTGGCTGGCACGGCATGCCATTGACACATATGGCATGGTCGGCATTCCTTGGCGCGGTTTAGGCATGGCCAGAACTAGGGTTTTGGCGTTGGGCCAAAGGTTACCATTCGTTGGTTGGTAACCTTGGACGATTAAGATTTGCACCTAAGATGGAAGGGTGACCGTTGATTGTCGCACGCCTTCGTTTTGGCAGCCGTGAGGGGAAGGCCGGCACGATATGGTTTAGGCGAGGCAAGGCGGCTGAAACGACATACCATTGTCACATGTGGCATGGTCGGCATGCGTTGGTGCGGTTTAGGCGTGGCCAAAACTAGGGTTTTGGCATTGGGCCAAAGGTTACCATGCGTTCGTTGATGACCTTCGACGGCTAAGATTTGCATCTAAGATGGAAGGGTGGCTGTTGATTGTCGCACGCCTTCGTTTTGGCAGCCAGCGGCATGTAGCGGGGTCGACATTGCATTGACATGGAATCTTGGCTGGCATGGTTTTCCATTGGCACGGTGGCGCGTCTGGAATGGTTGGCATGCCTTGGCGCTGAGGTGTGGCTGGCACGCCATGCCATTGGCACATGTGGTGTGGATGGCATGGTTGGCATGCCTTGGCGCGGAGACACGACTGACATGGTTTGCCATTGGCACGGTGGCGCGGCTGGCATGGTTGGCATGCATTGGCGCGGAGACGTGGCTGGCATGGTTTTCCATTGGCACCGTGGTGCGGCTGGCATGGTTGGCATGCCTTGGCACGGAGACGTGGCTGTCATGGTTTTCCATTGGCACGACGATACGGCTGGCATGGTTGACATGCCTTGGCGCGGAGACGTAGCTGGCATGGCTTTCCATTGGCACGGTGGCGCGGCTGGCAAGGTTGGCATGCTTTGGCGTGGAGACGTGGCTGGCATGGTTTTCCATTGGCACGTTGGTGTAAGAATTTAGGGTTCGGTGTACGAAGGTGATGTCGGTTAATACTAAGGGTTCTACCGTGGGACATGACACATATATATGTAAAAAAAAAGTACCATGGTAATTCTTACGTAGGCGTATTGAATGATTCAATAAATGCGCTAGTGGTCCTAGTGACGTCATGTCAGACGTAAGGTTTTACGATTTTAACCCTAAGTTAAAAACCACCATCAACAACAATCAACCTAAATAAAAAAGTGTCTGGAAGTTAAGATTATATTTCTTTCGTTTGAGTAAATATCCGGCGGTAAAATATTAAAGGAAAAAAACAACAAAAAAAGAGAGGAAAATCCCGACTATTTTTATGACAAACCCAATTAAATCATAAGGAGTTGATAAGTATTCGGAATAAAAATTATACAATATATTAAAAATGAACCAACATCATGGCACGTACCGTTACGACACGGGTTAAGGGCTAGTAAGTATACAAAGTGTGTAATCCTATCCTTAATTTTCCCACTGAAATGAAATCTACGATTGAGTTTGTTTTTTTCTGACTCATCTGAGTCGTCTAAATTTGACTCATTTAGATCTGACTGATATCACCTGATTCAATATATTTGTTTTTTTGATTCAGATCTGACTTATATGACTCAAAATATGTGAATCAGTAGCTTGGATCCATGAATTAGGGACATTTTATTCCATGAGTGAAATGTGTTCGAGTCAGAAGTTAGGTCTGAATTAGACCGCGAGTCACATCTGACTCAAAATAAAAAATAAATGACCTAACATCTGACTTGAGCCGAATCAGATTCGAACGTCGAATCAGCAAAAAAACAAACATATTCTAGTCGGGCCACCGGCCGTTGTAATTAGTGCCAGCTCAACCTGCATATCTATAGATGGACTGATCCACCTGCCGTCAGTCGGTCAGTGTATTACTATTTAGGAAAAACCAAAGAGGGGGAATTTGAGTTATTTTTTTATATCCCTTTATGCTTTACCAAAAAACTTAAATTAATTATCCATATATAGTTGGGTTGACTATATGTGAGCAGGGTTTAAGTGATCGACCTTTTTAAGAACTTAGTAAGTGTTAAGCTATCACGTATCAACACACTAAATCTCCAACCCGCCAAAACCATCTAGCGTTGATTTGCGGGGACAAATGATAACTTACAGATGCTCATTCTCCAGACCAACTGCTCTTTTTCAAGAAGATGCGTTACCCGAGTCGTGGAGTCCTTTATAATGCTGTCAAGGTTATTAAGCACCGGTTTGGCTAGGTTGAAATTAGTGGTCAATGGCTGCTTGGCTCTTAAGTGAAAATCACAATTAAAGATTAAATTATTAGTTAAACCTAACCCGTAAACAATTTGCTTAGGCAGACTAATAGAACAAATTCAGACCATCACTAGACTACTTTCCGGTTCGATTAGGTACATCCTAGAGATTTCCAATGGTAAGCAACATGATACAGTACTGGTTTTGATTCACATTAACATTACAGATTAAAACTGATCTCTTTATGCAATGTATGTTTTTGAATTTAATTAAACACTGATTGACTTTAATTAATGGCACCGTTAAAAAGGCGCTATCCCGATTATTATAAACCTTTTTTGTTTTGGTCCAATGCTTACTAAATATTGGCTAGCAAATCAACAAATTTAATGGTTTAATGATCAAATAAACTAATCCATCCTTAACTGAATGCACTTGGCAGAATTCATCAACTTGTTCATTTATATTTATTTTCAGTAATGGGATCTCGTACGGTTTTGTTTCTAGGAACTTCGATTTCCTTAACGACAGAAGATCTCTGTGTATTTAAACCCTTTTTAATTGCCGATTTGTAGTTAATCTTCTTATTATATGTACGCAAAATGATCAAACAGTGACGATAACTTGAAAGCGGAAGTTTACGTGTGACCAGGAGCGTGTTTCACGTAAAGACTTCATCTCGAGGTAGTGTTTTACTTAGATATTTGGGTGCACTGCTTTCGTAAGAGATTACGTTTACTAAAAAGATACATATAATTTTTGTCGCATGAACGGTGATCATAGTTACGTAATAATCAGTGGTTAAACATCATTTTAATCGCCAACCGGGGTAAGAACTGAAGGAAATGCGAGATAACTGATAATGCACCAATTAATGGTAGGTGAGCTTTGATTAATTTATTGTACGAATGATAAATTGTTGATAATATCTAAGGCTATTGTTATAGAATTAACGTTGTTTAACTGGTGATTAGTGGAGAATAAAATAGTTAGTGAAAGATATTTAGCTAGAATAATATCTATTTTGATCCGTACGTGTTCATGTGATGACTAAAACCAGCTGTCCTTGCCCACTTCAACACTAGTGTTCGCTTGATACGAGTTGTTAGTATTCAAAATTTCTCGTATTATTCTCCTTCCGAAAAACCAAACCGACTGAAGCTGGGATAAATTGCCAAACCGAGGTTGAAGAAGGTATATACGGATATACCAACATTGAGCAAACTTGTAAACTTAATCTGGACAAACGTAGGAGTGGTCCAAATTTCTGAGCCCCTAATGATGATACTGTTTTTATTTGCTTGTCGCTTCATCTTCTGGAGAAAAGTTGACAACGCGTGATCCCACTGTCTACTACAATGGAGATCGTATTCCCTCTTCTTTATTGCGAGAGAAAGGTCGAAAATGTTATTCTCCTGGTGGTAGTGTTAGTAGTGCTCTTGTAAAACCTTTCTGGTTTTTCTTTTGGAGATGGTCAGAGGTAACTTCCCGTTGAAACATCATATAAACGTAGTTGAAATTTGAGGCTGGAATCATTCAGGGGATAGGATCTTCTCAGAAGCAGACCTGAGATTCTCCTTCGTAAAATAAATAAAAAAAAAAATCCACCTCCAAAACAAGGTATGGGCTTGAACTTTGGAGTGGATAGTGAAAAAAAACAATTTATGGGCCTCTCCTTTACATATTATCATGAAAACTCCCGGATCCCGGTAAATACGGGATGATACAAGATCGTTTTTAGGTTATAGTCACTTTTTTTAAGGACTCTCCAATTGTATATAAGTAGGGGTGTAAATAATACCCCAAAATACTCGGCCTGCCTGTATCCGCCCGAGCCCACCTGTACCCGAAGTAGCCCAAAGCCTGTTATGGCCCGTCATGGACCACCCAGCCTGGCCTGGATTAATTTATTGGGCGGTCTCGGGCTTTGCGATTAATTATGATGCCCAGCCTGATACCCGGCCCGGTGCCCGGCCTGAAAGCCTTCTATGTGTCATTAATCATTTAATATCCTCTTAAAAGACTTAAAAGTTACAATTTTATAATTGTCAATTTTGTGTCAAGAAAAATAAAATATATAATTGTTTTTTTACTTATAATTAACCTTTTCAAAAAATTAATGGTAATATATTTTCTTATTAGAAAGTTTATTGTACTCTAATTAATTATTTATTATAGGTTAAAATTAAATATTTGTCAGTGTAATTTAAATATAAAATAATACTATCACTTATGATATGCGATGTTGGAAAGGAAAGGATATTGTATTTAATACCGTTCATTTGAAAATTTAAACTTAAAAAAAAAAATCAAAATAGTGGTCTGTCCGGCGCGATCTGGCCTGCCCGTACAAAAAGCGGGCTTTGGGCGGTCTTTGGGTAGCAAATTATCTACTTGTGCCCGGCCTGTCCGGCCTGAATTTGTTTACAGGCTCACAAATATTAAGCCTGACCTGCCCGGCCTGTCTTAGTTTTTGGGTCGGGCGGTCCGACCTGCCCGAATTTACACCCCTATATATAAGTACCTTTGCTAAGGACTCCACAATTGTATATAAGTAAAAGTCTTGCAAGTTTAAGAGTAATTAAAAACTTGGAAAACTTTGGAACTTTTGGTGGCAATTTCGAACACTGCTCTGATGTATGAAGAAGGTGATCTCTTTGTTGAATTGAAGAAAGAAGCTAAAGAAATGTGTGCTGGTGAATATGTCATCAAACATACTTTGCTCGTATTCATGCCGTGGCGTTGGCTATGGTGGTGGTTTCCATGAGGTAGGTGTAGGTTTTCTTTTCTGGATGGAAGAATATCATGAGGATGACTTACGACGATTGAAGAATATGGCGATTGTTCATTGTATAGTTCCGTTACCATCACATTCCAACATCACAACTCAACGAAGAAGGGTATAGACTTAGCGTTGTTCTCGACACTCTTATCGAACAGTTTTTCGGGTTACCCAAACAAAATGGATATGTCATGTCTTATTTTATAAAGAAAGACGTTCAAATGGTGGTGCATTAATTGGTAATGTAATTATGTTTAGTCTCCGAAATGATAAATAGCTAATTGAAATGGGTCATCTGATATGCCTACTTAGCTCAGTGTTAGAGCGCGTGACTTTTAATCCCGTGGTCAAGGGTTCGATCCCCTTAGTTGTCGCGCGGAGATCAACTTTTTTTTTTTCATTTTCTTTTGTGTGTCAACCCTGCATGGAGTATTAAAATGTGAGATATATTTGGGAGGATATGCCACTGAGGTTATGTATTAATTTTCAGAATTTTAATGCAGAAGGATGTGACTTGAATCATGACTACTAGTCTAGCAAGTGGTAGTGTACTCTCCTTTTTCTTGACATAAATAATCTAACATCCCATCTCATCCTATCTTATTGCGAATGAAGCCATGTACACCGACTCCATGCTTCACCAATGAAGCCAACACCTGTGTGCTGTTTGTGGAATGTTTAATTGCGTATGTGCTGCCACTCCCTCATGAGCATGCATAGGATTTTCACAGGTAAGTGTCGGAAGTGCTACATTTCCACCAAACCGTCAGCTGGTAAGGGGTAGTCAGTAAACTGCCGGTATAAAGTACCATATAGCTAGCTGCTCAGCCAGACTACTAGGGTGGAAACAACAACTGAAGGAAGTACTATTGTCAGGAACTCTCGGGATCATGAAGCGTTTCGTGCTCAAATACGTGTTATGTTGGGAGGTAAATAATAAATCTCAAAATCAATCTCCGGTTTTACTGATTCATGGCCAACCATATCTTAGTTACTTTCTCTAGTAAGTTACCGTGAATATACTTTCTTCATTCCCACCAACCAAAATTTCAAATATTATTCTAAATTTATCCGGTTGATAAGGATGTGAACTCAAATAACATTAGCATACAAGCCCCTGAGATAAGGTGCTACCCCGTCCTCGAATCACCAAAAATGAAACATAAGAAATGCTCATAGGGGAACAAGTGGTGCCATTTTTTATGGTTTCGGACGGAAAAATGTGGATGAAAATTAACCACCCGAATCTTCAAAGCAAGTTGAAGCCGTTCAGGTGTATTATATGTCTAATATCATCTCTTTTTGGAATTGAATAGGAAACAGGTCTAAGGCAGTTAATCAGTTCTATTTAATTAAAAACCTCCGTCCAACTAGTAGTGTTATATCTCTTGTTGTTAAGACACCAAATCAATAACTGGTCGTATGTTGTAGTACAGATAGATACGCCCACCTTTGACTACATTTGGTGTATGCATGCTCAAATCAAGTGGGTTAGCAGTTCTTTGGGAGATAATACGTAAAAAAGCATACAGCATCCCCAACGCCAATTATATGTCATATTTTTATTTTTATTTTATTTTCGAAGCATGTATATAAGATAAAAGAGAAACTGAATTATGATTACACGATCCCAAAGAGTCACTTAAGAGAATTTGGTTAACAAAAAGCGGGTTTGCTTGGTTTCATATTATTGTCGAGTAATTTCCTTCTTTGCTACCGTCTGCTGCGAAGTTTGCTATGCCGTCTGCTCCTTGGTTTTCTTCTCTATAATTGTGTTGAATATCTCAACAAGAGATTTGGCACATCTTTGATTTCTGTAATCATCTCTGATATATACCAAGGAGCTTCTATTGGGGTTTTGATGAAGCGCATAAGATTCTTAGAGTCCGTTTTAAACAACACTATTGGCTATTGTCTATACTTAGCCATTCGGTTTCTCATGTCTCTGTCGTCAGCGCAGTAGTTAAACCTAGAGGTTATGCAAGAGCCATTATGATTTGCATGTTCGAATCCCTGCAAATGAATGGTAGGACTTGAAAGAGTACCTACGACTATGTCAAACTGCAAGTGCACAGTGTCACAATGTAACACAGGGCAAGCACAGGTCGATCCACAGGGACAAGGTGGGTGTAAAGCTGAAACTATGGTCTCACTTAAACTGATTCTAAACAAGAAAGAGTAACCAAAATGGGGGTTGTTTTGATGTGTCGATACGACAAGTATGAATGATTATACTACACAAACAATATTAGAATGCAATTAGAAAGCACTAGGGCAGTCGAATCCACTTCTTAACCTGCACTAGATAATTCAGTTATGGATATTACTCTTGTCCTTTTTAATGAATAGCGGTGAGGATTCGTGTCTTCCGCTTATTCAAGGTGATCTGAAGATGGATGACTAATCACAACTAAAGTATTTATCCTAAGTAATAATTGTCTGATTAAAGCACAACTATTCAAAAGATAAATCAATTCATTTAAGCATGAGTTGCAGCACCACAACATAGAATTGTTCCAACTACCTAGGTTGCATGACAAACAAGGTGAAAGTAATATGTTGTCACAAAGATTAAATCTATCCTTAAGCAGTTAAGCACAACAAGAACAAATTCATAACCAAAATTATCTGATATTAGATTAAGAGCTTCATCTAAGCCCTAGTTAGAAAATTAGAACATTATAAGAACTGAAAAATAAACCTAAATACTACAGCTTGGTGCACCGGCTAATCCGGGCCTCTAGGGTTGAGCTCTGGCTAACCCAGGCATACCCTCACACACACAAACCTAATATCTATTTATAGTACAAGAAATCCCCAAATTTTACAAACCCTAAATGAAAATCCCCAAATCATAAAAATTAGGGTTTCGAAAATAACCACTAAAAAATCAATACTTTCATGAAATCTGCTCGACCCATACTTGTACTTCTCTTCCTCTTCTGTTATTGTCTGCTCGATCAACTCCACTTCAACTGTGATGAAACCCTAATTTCATCTCTCTCTTGATTGTAGCACCTAGTGTGTGTGGGTGCTAAGAACGAGAAAGAGAGGAAACTAGGGAATGGGTTTATGGGGTTTTGGTGATGGAGGGGGTATGGAGATGGTGGCGCAGCGGGTGAAGGGATGGAGTTGCAGACTGTTGTCGGGGGAATAAGAAAGAAATTTGGGGAAGAGAAGATCGATGGGAAGACGGGAAGGGAGTGTTTGGGTGAAGGGTATAGGTTCCGATGCTAGGGTGTGAAGCGGGGATAACGAACTTTGATGCACATCGAGTAAAGAGCGTTGGATGATCCCATATAGACGGCTACGATGGAGAGGTATGTAGCGACCGTTGGATTATGAGATACAACAAAACTGACGGCTTCAGATGGAGTTAGGTACTATGGTGTTTGAAAGGAGCTTCCGATTTTGATGCACAATGATGAGGCGGTCGTTGGATGATGAGATGGATCCAATCTGACGGCTCTCATGGAAATGGGTATGGATAATGGAAATGGATTTGGGTAAGGGTTTTGGGCCTTGGGTATGCCAAGCCCATATCTTCTTTAAGAACAATTCTTCCTCTTCAAGCCCACTTCTAAATGATCCGGCTCTTTCAAACATCATTCTTCGCTGCCTTTCTGCGGGACTCTTTGCCGTTTCTTTGTTCTTTCACTCCGTGAGTTAACCGGGCTTTATTTAGTACCTAAAAATGCAAAATTAATTAAGAAAAATATTTATTCTTGAAAACAACGAAAACACGGAATATGGGATAAAATGGAGCGTTAGTGCACAAATGATGAGTTAAATGCCCATAAAAAGGTGCAAATATATACAATATTTGGCACTCATCAATGAACCCTGCTCCTGCCGTACCTGGGTGGCCTCTAACAACGCGATCTGTGTTTATTTTAATCCAACCAAGTGCTGGAGTAGAACAACCAACTTGAATGGTTGTTGTTATCCTTGTGATGGTTGTTGCAATCCTGGGTGTTGGATCCCCAGGTAGCACTGGCGGATATTTTTTTTCCCATTCATATTCTTGTTGTTGTGCTAGAGCTCTTGTCAGGATGTGTAGATGATGAGATTGGGATTGCGTGAAGACAAGTTCGTTTTTGGTTGTTCAAAGCGACCAGAGTAGAAAACAAAAAGATATGATGGAGGTGATATTGGAAGAAGCTTGCAGAAGATGCATTATGGTTGTTGTTTGACGATTTAAGGTAATTGGTTGGTTGTTACCTTGAAGTTGGTTTGTTGATATGCGGTTCGAAAGGCCGGTCCAATCCACCATTGCCGTTGGAAAATGAACAAGCATGTGTTCCGTTGTTTGTGGGTCGGAACTGCATCGGGTTGCCAAGATTTGTTGATAGTATTTCTGCACTGATAATGAATATGTAAGAAGATATGGGATAACCTTGTCTTATGCCTCTCGTAGGTGTAATGAAACCATGAGGGGTACCATTGATGTTGACTGAGTAGGTGATGGAGCTGATACATAACATGATACAATTTATCTACAAATATAGATGGAAAGCCTAATTTGGTGAAAGTTTTTTTGATGAAACCCCAGTCAAGGCTATCATAAACCTTCTTGATATCTAGTTTAAGAGCTATTTTGGGATCTTTGGTGATGGATGAAGTTTTGATGTAGTGGAATAGCTCTCCCGCAGTAGCGATGTTATCATGAATTGAACATTGAGGAACGAAGGCGCTTTAATATGGACTTATTAAAAGTGGGAGAAAAGATCGAATGCGGTTGACAAATTTTTTTAACATACATTGGAGAGGCTGATAGGTCTGAATTGGTATAGTTTTATTGGGTTGTCCACTATTGAGATTAATTGCTTTTTCACCTTTATGCTGAAAAAAATTAACTAAAAGATTTTGAAATTTGGTATGCTAGCAGAATTTGAATCTGAAACTTTTGATTGAACAACCCGTAATATATTTTTTTTGTTTGAAGCATCAATCCATAGTATGTTCACATGGTGAAATTAAAATACAAGATAATTCAAGTGACGCTAGAATAATATAAGATGTACAAAAAAAAAAACGAACTTAGTGAAGTGTCACCTGGAATAGTGTTGATAATCCTTTGTGGAGGCAGTTTAATCAAATTAAAAAAAA
The DNA here is from genome assembly GCF_003573695.1 of Papaver somniferum. Classification (NCBI taxonomy): domain Eukaryota; kingdom Viridiplantae; phylum Streptophyta; class Magnoliopsida; order Ranunculales; family Papaveraceae; genus Papaver; species Papaver somniferum. The sequence continues at coordinate 671,546 of NW_020648748.1, forward strand.
ACAATATATTAATTTTAACTATTATTAGATAAGAGTACTATAACAAGAAACTAGTTGGAAGCCTAACAAGCTAGTTACATAAGAGTACTATTACAAGAAACTAGTTGGAAGGTTAACAAGCTAAGCTCCAACATCGTACTACTACATTAATTTAACAGGCTGCCGTGCTAACCTATCAGCGAGACTCATAAGGAATCTAACCAAGGAACCAAAGTGTATATATAGAAGCTGAGATTATGTCGCAAGGGGAACAAGGTAATTCTATCTTTCATGTCAAATTCTACAGTACATTAATCGATAACAACTTGTGTCTTGAGTAGTCAGACAATTATTCATGTCCAGTGCAAATGAAGCTTGTGCTTACACATCATGACTTGTAAGACAACTAGGTTGCATTTTCTCTACAGAAATTAGCTTGAAATAGTTGATTGACGACAAGAACATGAGATAAAGAGTTGAAGTTTGGCTATGAGTAAGAGTATGTAAACCAGTATAAGCATCCATTTATGAGGAAATAAATTTGGATTTCGGTACATATATATAAAATTTCGGAGGCAGAATCTCCACATATACCGAACATATCTAGGGATGTTTTTCTCATAGTACATTTTTAGTGCTATCATATTTCTTTTTTGCTCGGCCAAGAAGGAAATATATTAAAAGAATGAAATAATACAAAACTCATTAGCCAAAAAGGCTAGGAAGACAAACCGAAATCCTAACAAAAAAGAGAAAGAACCCAAAAAAAAAACCCAAAAATAATACCATCCACACATCGTATATTAATGAGGATTTTTAGTGCTATAATATGCATATATGAAATGAACTAACAGTTTAAGTCTGTATCAGGCTATTAAGAAGTATCTATTAATTAATTAATAATATAATTTCAGATGAGTTTTCTCTATGGTGGTTAAAAATTGAACAAAATTCTCTTTTTGGAGCTTCTAGCCCCACAAAAAAAAAAACAGACCAATAGAAGCCTCCGGCTTTTTCACACCACCAATATTTTTCAGGGAAACACCATATTTACCGTATTTACTGTGCATGTATACACCTCATAACTTATAAAAAAAAATTCTCTCTCTTAAACCCTAATTTTATTTTCTGTTTCATTCACGGCTTCTCTCTTCTTCCCCGCCCTTTATTCGACTCACGTCTCTTCTATTTTTCTTTTTGTGATTTTATAAGAAATCAGGATGTTAGAATGTGAAGATCCTTCCGAAAAGGATGGCCTGAATTTGTTGAAGCACGTGACTATGAAGTATGTTGGTAATTCACACTTTGTTCTTAAGTTGTATAGTACACATGGATGCCTGTATATATACCTGATCTCAATTATACCTATTACCACTTTTCACACTTTCACCTTTGGACGGGGTTTACAATTTTGCTATTGTGTAAACCATATAGGCCAGGGGGTATATTGTATCTTCTGATTCAGAAAAAGATATTGGAATGAATGTCTAAAGTTATTACTTCATATTATGAAATGGCGGCTCGGTGCGGATATACAAAAGAAACACATGAAGATAATATAGCCAAGGAGATGTACTCTTTTTTTTTTGGGAAGGCAGTCTAGGAGATGGCCTTGATTCCTGGAAAATGGCTGGAAGAGCACGGGAAAATAAGAAGACTTCAATCACTATTAATCACAGCCGGCGGTGACAAAAGGTAACTTTCTTTTGCATGTCCGCAGTTACTAAGTAATCATTTTGAATTTTTTGAAGACAGGCATGAACTAACAAGAGTTTCACACTAATAACAATAATAGCTTTTGTTTGATTATTTTCTCTGTTGTGATTAAGGTTTTATTTGTTCAAAACAGATATGCACGGACAAGAGTTGAAACCGGAAAATGGAAGTAAGGAAAATTAAATAATTATGCTTCCAGGATCGATCAACATAGGCATCGTGCAGGCGATTGTGGAAGAGATTCCTTTGGTCGGGAAAAAAGGAAGTGTGATTTATTCTTGCAATATATGCATCTTCGTCTCTTCATAAATATTTATAGGCTCAGGCGATTCGTGTGATCCTCTCTAATAATGGACAAATCTTGCAATATATGCATCTTCGTCTCTTCATAAATATTTATAGGCTCAGGCGATTCGTGTAATCCTCTCTAATAATGGACAAATCTGTCTTACATATGCAAAGCAAATGTCATTAAGGGAAGGACAAGGGTTGATCAAGAAGTGTTCCTGTGAAGGTAAGCCGTGTATTTTCTCGCTATTTCTTTTTTTTTTTAATGTTAGAAGTAACTGAATATACCATGTTGGTCGTCGTGGTGTTACTGCACTTTTTTCCTTTTCTTTAGATAGTGATCTTTAAATTCTGCTAAAATGGAGTTATATTAATTGTTGATTTGTCTCTTACAGAAGATTCCCGAGAAGGTGGTAAGAAAAGTGGGAAGGCTGATATTGTCGCTCTCAAAAGCGCTAATGGTATACTTTGTAGATTTTGCAACTGAAGAAATCTGAGCGCAGGGTATGGTTTTCCAAGGTTGGAAGCAATTCACTGAACATCACCGGATATGTACCATTTTTTTTTTCATGCTTCAAATTTTGAACGCCTAAAAATTCCTTAGCACTAAAATACATTGTTCTCTAAGAAAACTAGACTTGTGCCCGTGCCATGTACCGGGCATTTTTTTTTCTTTTAATTTGGTGTATGTTGGGCTTCGTCACCCCATAGCATTGCGTTTTTGATTTGGTTTGTGCGGGGCTTTGCTCCATCCCATGGTGATGTATTTTTGATTTGGTATGCGTTGACCTTCGATTCTCCCTGTGGCGATGCATTATTTATTTTGTGTTGTAGGTGAATATGTTTTTTATTTGCTATGCACCGACATTTTTATTTTTCTTTCAGTTTGGTGTGTGCGAGGTTTCGCCCCATCCCGTGACAGTGCATTACTGGTTGGTGAGCGCGAGGCTTCGCCTCCCCCCGTGCTATGCATTTTCGATTTGGTGTTGCAGGGTGAATACATTAAATAGGTAGATAAAAGATACGAAATATGTACGGATTTTATTTATTCTTTTTGCAGAAAATATATGTGAAATATGTGAGTTTTTTCCCGCATGCATAAAAAAGAGTGTTAACATGGTAGGTACTCGACTTCCGTATTGAATTTGAACTTCCAAAAAATTCCAAACATAATAAGTAAAGTTTTTCTTTTTAATTTTGTAATTTTTGAACCACTCATATATTGCCAAATGTCCTCACCAAAACTCTCGTTCACAAAACTCAATTTTTTTTCTTTTTCGACCAATAGAAGGAGAGGATCTCTATACCATTTGATGTGAGAGCTTTATTTGTCTAGGCCTTTAAGTCTTTGGATACCCATGTAGTATCCCTTGTATACCCATTTCAACCGGTATTATATATTCTTGTTAAATTTACTTAAACGGTCAGCAAAATAGAAATTCTTGTCAACTTGTGCAACCAAAAATAAAGAAGACGGACAGGAATTAGGTTATACAGTAATTAATGATCAAAATCATTCTTTTAGCAGAGTACAAAAGACCATAAATGGTGATGCAAAAAAATTTACAACATAACGATTGTAAATTTGTAAGTAACTCCGTTTTATTCAGATATAAACTCGTAAAAAAAAAAAAGAACCCTGATTTTGGGCATACTGAAATCTTACTAGGCATATTGTATAAAGACAAAAAAAGGTTGTGAAATAGCAAAATCAGATTACCCCTTAACCCAAATTTTTTTTAATGGCAAATCTTCCCTTTATGTATTAGTGTTAGTAATATTGATTAGTGATTAAATATTTTGTTTAGTGATTAAGATAATTTTCAGAATTATAAAGGTTGTTTAGATGATTTTTTGGATCATGGTTCGGCGAAACAAGTTGAGGTTCGGCTCACATCTATGATCCGAATCTACCAATTGATGAACGGTTCGGCTCACTGAATCTGTTTACTGCATGCGCCGAACCTATAATTTTCAATTCCAACCATTTTTCTAGACACTATTTCGGCTTATATGAAAGTTTCATAGTAAGCCGAACAACATCCTGAATAGCCCGGAAAAAAAATAATTACTGGTTCGGCTTATATTTCGAAAATCGTATGAGCCGAACATCAATTTGTTATTTTTTGGGTTAAAATATTGTTATTGGTTCGGCACATATTGAGAATATCGTAATAGCCGAACCTCGTAAATGTGCTAGGTTCGACACATATTATGATTATCGAATACGCCGAACCCCTGTGCATCTCTATCTGTGACTAGGTTCAGCTTGAAAATTCATGAAATTTCATGTCGAACTGTTCATATACACTTACAAGAAGCTTTTGTGAAGAACAGTTCGGCTAAAAACGCAACTCAATTTTGAGTCGAACCCAATACTATAACCGTCATTTAATCGATGAAAAACAACAAATAGGAGATTGGGTTTGTAAAACTTACTTTCTGATCCTCATTTCCGGAGTTGGAGATGCGGTTGGTTCAATTTCTGGTTCAATTGGTGGCTCATTTTCAGTTTCTACACCTTCATCTTCAATTGATGGATTAGAAAACGATTTGGTTTTCCTAGTCCCTGCTTTTCTTTGTACGAGTCATTATGTGGTTGAGTTTAATCGAGGATCAAATTTTTACGAATCGACAATTAATCACGATGATGAATTTTTATTTTTGCAGGAGGGGGAAGAGTTCGGCTAGAGGAGGAGGAAGAAGAAGAGATGTTAAGGGAAACTGATTTTGATTTTTTAGAAAACTGATTTTAGATTTTTGGATTAAAGGTATATAGGTAATTGAACTACCCATAAGATACCCGTTATAAGGTCACCCAAGATGGGACTATTGTTTTATATGCCTAGAAAGATTTAAACATGCCCAAAATCAGGGTTAAAAAAAAATCCTTAGGTCAACAACTTGCGCTTCCATTACAGCAACACTAGATCATATATACCATCACCAAACATCAACTACTGACGGATGGTCATGGTCCAATCAACTCCAACACAAAACGGGACCCATGTAAAGTTTAGGTACCACATCCAACACCTTAACTTTATACCAAAAAACATAAAATAGAAAAATAACACCTTTAACTGGACGATTAAGGATTGCTGCCGTTAGAGAAGTTGGTAGTGGGGCTAGGGTCAATGATTAGTACCAACTATATATCATTTAGCTTAAGATTAACGATTCTATTATATTTCATGGAGGTCCTAATATAGTAGGTTAACCATTTCCTAATTGAATTGGATTTCCATAAATTTCAAATGAATAGCACGTTGCCAAGTGTCCCTATCAAAACGCTGGTTTCATAAAATTCAAAATAATTATTTCGACCAATAAAAAATAAGGATTTTCTTACCGTCGGACGTGAGAATTTTATTTGTCTAGGCCTTTAAGTCTTTAGATATCTAGGCCCGTGCAAAGCACGGGCGTAGCACCTACTTAAATATAATCCGTATACCATAAGTAGCAAGTGGTTCGTAAAAGTGCTATATATGGCAGCTATTTAGCCAGCTTTACAGGGATCAGAATATGGTTGGTGACTAGATTATTCATGATCAAATCATCCAAGCAATAATTAACTACGTTTGTAAACGAAAATCATAATTAATACGAATGATCATGATTAAGTTTTGATGAGTGCCATAATCATTCACCCCACGAACTGAGATAGGTCCCTAAATTGCTGTTAATCCTATATAAAAACTTGGGTGCCGTGATATGTATTTCCAACACTCCACGAATGATGAATACTCCATATGTGAGACTTTTCTTTTATGAGTATTCTCATAAAGGATTCTATAAACTAATCTACCTCAATAAAATAGGTACATTCTAAATCTAATATCGACCTCTTTTCTTGTTTTAAAAATTCTTTTTGTTTATGCCTGTGGGACAAAATGGAAAATCAATCAGTTATGAAAGGGACTTGAAATGGATTTTTTCTCAAATGATGATTAATCCACGCTTATATAACATTTTATCTTGACCAATCATGGGCTACATTTGCGTGCAGTGATCAATGGGTGTTTATAAAATGCAAACTGAGAGAATTTTTGAAGTCATAATTTCAACCGACAAGGTAGAGAATTGTGAAGATTTTCTTATTATGAAAAGCTTTAATTACAAAATGGTTTTCCCATGACTAAATAGGGAGATACAAAACAAATCTATGTGTTATAAATGTCTTTCCTAACTAACCAAATACTTAACCATATATATAATATACATAATAAATATAAATATATGTATATCTCTTAATACTCCCCCTCAAGTTGGAGCATGGAGATCACGAATGCCTAATTTGCGAAGAAGTAGCTCAAACTGAGGGCGTCCAAGCACTTTGGTGAAAATATCTGCAAACTGAGCAGTTGTCCGAACATGAGAGGTAACAATAGTAACGGATTGAATTTGATCGCGCACATAATGATAATCAATCTCAATATGCTTGGTGCACTCATGAAAAACAGGATTAGCAGCAATATGAATAGCGGATTGACTATCATAGTAAAGGCGCATAGGCTGAGAGTAAATCATACCTAGAGATTACAATAATGCCTTTAGCCAGATGAGCTCACTACGAGTATGATCCGTGGAGCGATACTCATCCCCAGCAGAAGAATGAGATACCGTGTGTTGCTTCTTTGTCTTCCAAGATATAGGTGATCTCCCAAAAAGATAAAGTAACCAGTAAGTGAACGACGACCAAGAGGACATGAGCCCCAATCAATATCACAATAAGCAGTAAGTTGAATAGCACTATCCTTGCGTAAAATAATCCCTTGACCCGGATGGCCTTTTAGATAACGAAGAACTCGGAGTGCAGCTGCCCAATGAGACACCCGAGGAGACTGCATGAATTGAGCCAAAATATGCACCGAGTAACACAATTCAGGACGAGTAATGGTCAAATAAATTAAACGTCCGATAAGCCTACGATACTTGGAGTAATCAAAATACAAAAGTCTATCATCTAGAGCTAAACGATGATGTTGATCAATCGGTGAAGAAACTGGTTTGTCTCCAAGAAGTCCAGTCTCAGATAGAATGTCCAATGTATATTTCCGTTGAGATAAGAACAAACCATCAACACCTCGAGAAATTTCATACCAAGAAAATACTTCAGAGTGCGCAAATCTTTCATATGAAAACAACGGCTTAAATACGCTTTAAAATCATTAATAGCAACGGAATTATTCCGAGCAATAATTAAATCATCCACATAGACAAGTACATTAATGGAATTCTCACCTCGTCGTAGGGTAAACAAAGAATAATCAGCATAAGACTGTATTAACCCAAAAGCCTTAAGAGCACCTGCAAGCTTAGCAAACCAATTACGAGGAGCTTGACGAAGACCATATATACTTCCTCATCAAGGTCCCCATGAAGAAACGCATTGTGAACATCCATTTGATGTAACTCCCAATCACGAGCGGCTACGACTGCTAAAAATGTTCTAACAGAAACCATTTTAGCTACGGGAGCAAAAGTTTCATGATAGTCCACCCCTTCAACTTGTCTATTACCAAGAACAACCAAATGAGTCTTATACCGCTCGATACTACCATCAGAATTATATTTACTTTTGTAAACCCATTTGCATCCAATAGCTTTCTTCCCTGGCGGCAAATCAGTAATAATTAACGTGCCATTCTTATCAAGAGCACCAATTTCCTTAGACATAGCTATACGCCAATATGGAAGACGGACAACTTCAACATAACTTGTAGGTTCTTTAAGAATAGTAATCGCCACCAAAAAATGAGTATGATTAGCAGAAAAATTTGTACAGAACACATAATTAATTATGGAATAAGGCGTACCTAAGGACGTCGACGAGTGAGAAGTGGAGGAGATGGAGTCTATTGGTTTGACAGTATTACATATATAATCTTTAACTTAGTATTAAATCCGAGGCCCAACACTTCGTCTGACTGCCTTATCAGAAATATCACCAGTAGCATTACTTTCTGTAACGGGAGATAAATTTGCATCAGAAGTATCACCAATTGCTGCATCATATTCCGTAGAGTTCTGTAGGACCCCAGATGAGTCAAAGTTCTCTCCAGGTGAAAATCCCGTGACTTGTATAGATGTGACACTTGGTGTGACTATTCGGCTTCCGTCATTACTTGTCGGTATCTCTACGTCATTTTTGGATGAATTAAAATCATCACTGTCAGATAAAACGCGTCTGCTCAGTTATGTTCTGCATGGAGCAGTAGTGCTGTCACTACTGGACAATTTTTGTACAGTTGCACTGTCACTACCGGACAGAGCCTGTCTGTGCTGCATTGTCCTTCCTGTCACGTTCTGTGACTGTTTTCTCTTATTTGAATTCGTGTCCAAACTCTGTCTGTTACCGAAACCAATCTGTGCAGTCTTATCTGCCACGTTCCGTGCACTGTGGTCTTCCAAATTCACGTGCTGCTGTTCAGTCCCGTCTCCAACGGCAATTCCTCCTGTCCCAGCTGAATACCCACCAGAACTCATATCTGTTATAGCATGTGCTGGCCCAGTTGCATCAAACGAGAACAAGTCCCACTGTTCTTTAGAAAGTACCCTCATGTCATCTTCTAATTCAATTTGGCAGTCTTCAGTATTATCATGTAAAGAGTCAGCAGCATGCGGAAATTTGTTTTCAAAAAAAACTACATCACGGGATATAAAAAATTGTTTGTTTGCCAAATCAAACAACCGCAAACTTTTTTTTTCATGAGAATAATCAATAAATATACAACGTCGATTTCGTGGGTTAATGTGAAAGGAAAATACTCCCACATCGCTAGAAATAATTAATTAACTTAAAATATAATATGGACGGACCGCTCCACTCATTGCCAATTGGTTTTGAGTTGGATGCCCGCAGACTTTAACATGTTATCAGAGCTAGGCTCGATTTTGGCCTCTGCGACCGAATGACGTACGTAGGTGCACGTGCCTTACACGTGAGGGGGCGTGTGGAAGGACAATAGTCCCACATTGCTAGTAATTACATAATTAACTTAAATATAATATGGAAGGACCACTTCACTCATTTCCAATAGGTTTTGAGTTGGATGCCCGCTGACTTTAACATGGTATCAGAGCTATAAGCCCCAGACCCAGACCTGCGTACGCCGGGTGTAGGCCGAATTACTGGCCGAACTGTTTATTGTATACCCGGGGTGTAAGCCAGTGTCGATACTGGCCGAGGTGTTACCACCTGATCTAGTCACTCACATGTGTACACCTGTTACCGATGGACTGGTAACTCGTATGTAGGTCCACGTGTGAGGCCCCAGTGACTGGCCTTACACGTGAAGGGCTGTGTGAAAGGAAAATAGTCCCACATCGCTAGAAATAATTAATTAACTTAAAATATAATATGGACGGGCCGCTCCACTCATTGCCAATTGGTTTTGAGTTGGATGCTGGCAGACTTTAACAGTTAAACTTATTACGATCACGAGGTACAATACTTGCATACCACAAACATCCAAATACCCGGATAAGATTATATATAGGAGGCTTCCTGTGTAACAATTCATATGGAGTTCTCCCATTGAGCAAGGAAGTAGGCGTGCGATTAATAATATAAGAAGCGGTTAGAATGCACTCATCCCAAAACCGAAGAGGTAAATTTGCTTGAAAACGCAAAGTACGACCCACATTCAATATATGACGATGTTTGCGTTCCACTCTCCCATTTTACTGTGGTGTATCCACACATGATGATTGAAATTTTATTCCTTGTTCAGAAAAGAACGAAATCAATGGACGAAATTTCGTACCATTATCACTACGAACCTGCTTAACTTGTCTATCAAACTGTGTCTTAGCCATAGCACAAAAATGCTGATAAATCTTCACCACCTCAGTTTTATGTGCCATCAAATAAACCCAAACACAACGAGAATAATCATCAACAATCGTAGAAAATAATATGCACCACAAGAATACGAAGTACGATACGGACGCCATACATCACAATGAACTAAATTGAAGATGTCATTAGTTTTATTCTCACTAATAGGGAAACTAGCACGAGTTTGTTTAGCCTTAAAACAGGTATCACAAGGTTCATTGAGAAACTTCTGACAATTAACTTTGTTCATACCAGGAAGCAAAGAAATAATCTTATTGGAAGGATGACCAAGACGCCTATGCCATAAGTTATAATCTCCACCAGTAGTAACTCGATTTGTCATAATTTGTGCTCCACTGGGGAAGATCTAGACCCTATCTCGTTCCTCTCCCACACCAATCAGCATCCTCGTAGTGCGGTCCTGTATCACACACAACTTATCAGTCAAAGTGATAATGCATTTCAGATCTTTAATTAAATATGCTAACGAAATCAAGTTACAGTGAAGATCAAGAACATATAAAACACGATATAATCTCATTTTATCTCCAAACACCACAGTGCCTTCACATGGAGCAATTGTGTATGTCCCGTTCGGAAGTTTTACGGAAGCAAAGTCTATTTGATATGTTTTAGAGAAAAACTCTTTCCTCCCTGTCATATGCCTTGAAGCACGTGTATCAAGTATCCACTTATTCGACGAATTCACAAACTTATTCGACAAATTAAGCATATTCACAATAGTCTCCCACTGTGCATCGGTGAGAATATTAACAAGTGGTACTCTGATCTTGTGATGAAAGACAGCTTCCACTTGAATTCACATCAATGTTCATAAATACGGTATTAACAACAATTTCTTCATCTTGTTCATAATTATCGCCATTTCGTTTCACTGTATTATGTACAGCCTTCAAATCATACGGGTATGATGATTTCTCCGGTAAAATTGAATCAATTTTAAGTTTACCATAAGAAGTCGATCCTTCCCAAGCCATGATGCTAAAATAAAAATTAACTTCTGATTTCAATTATTTTGGTTATTTCGATTCTGGCTCAGATGCCATGAAACGACAAGATAGAGAATTGCGAATCTCTTCTTATTATGAAAAGTTTGAATTACAAAATGGTTTTCCCATGACTAAATAGGCAGAGATACAAAACAAATCTATGTGTAATAAATGTCTTTCCTAACTAACCAAATACTTAACCATATATACAATATACACAATAAATATACATATCTCTTAATATAATTGTATCGTATGTAATGGTATCTCTATATGCATTCGATCTAAGAACTGGTGGCCGGTATTAGCTAGATTGCAATTGGTGCTCATTCAATAACTGCTCGACTCAAGAGAAATCTCAATCAAAGTTTAATTTGTTAGTTAAACCTAACCCATAAATGATTTGCGTAGACAGACTTATTAAATTAATTCAGGCCACCACTAGGCTACTTTCCGGTTCATATAGGTAGAGCCTAGAGATTTGCATTATACTGGTTTAGGTTCACACAGCAGATTAAGACTGATCTCTTTGTGCACTGTATTCTTTTGAACTTAATTAAGCATGGATTACCTTTAATTAATGGCACCGTTAAAAAGGCGCAATCTCAATTATTATAAACTAAACCTTTCGTCCAATACACACTGAACATTGACTAGCAAATCAACAAATTAAATGATCAAATAAACTAACCCATCCTTAACTGAATGCTCTTGGCAGGATTCGTCAACTTGATCATTTATTTTTATTTTTCGCCGTGGAATCTCTTACGGTTTTGTCTCTAGGAACTTCACTTACCTAATCGATGAAAGATCTTTGTACATTCGAACCCATTGGCGATTTGGATTTAATCTTTTTATTATATGTATGTAAAATGTCGAACAGTTACGATAAGCTTGAAGCGGATGTTTACACGCTAAGAAGTTCGTGTTTCACGTAAAAACTTCATTTTCAGTTAGTGTTTTTCTTAGGTATTGTAGTGCGCTGCGTTCGTAAGAGATTACGTTTACTAATTAATCCAGAAAGATACATAATTTTTGTCCTTTGATGTGAATGTCCATCGTAGTGAAGAAATAATCAGTCGTTAGGCATCATCTAATCACCAACCGGGGTAAGAACGGAAGGAAATACGATATATCCATAATACACCAATTAATTGTAGGTGAGCTTTGATTAGTTATTGTACGAATGATAAATTATGGATAATATCTAAGGTTATTGTTATAGAATTAACGTTGTTACCCTGGTGATTAGTGGAGAATAAAATAGATAGTGAAAGATAGTTAGCTAGAATATTACTGATTCAGATCCATACGCGTTTGGGTTTCATTGTAACTAACTGCTGGGTGGATCCAAACTGTGAACCCAATCCGTTGGTCAAATGGGCTAGCTTGAATGATATACCGTTCTTCTCAGGGGAAAGAAGTTGACAGCCTATGAACCCACTGCTGTCTACTATAGGCCATAGTAATTCCTATAATTCGTACCACTGTATGCCCTCTTTTTCCTTGCCAGAGTTGACGAAAGCTCGATCCACATTGTGGTATGAGGATGCTAATGCTCTCATAACCCTTTTTTCCATTGGAGATGCTTAGAGGTGAATTCCCATAGCAACTTATAAATGTAATCCTTTTTCAAAAAAGAAAAAAACTTATAAATTTAGTTCAGACCAGGTGCTGGAGTTTCTCCGGGGAAGGTTCAGGGGGATAGGTCTAATCAGGAGGAGACCCAAGATTTTCCATCTTAAATTTTTTTTTTAAAAATGAAAATAAAAATTTCACTACCTGCGGGTCTTCTACGGTTTTACCTCCAAAATAGGAGAAGGAGAGAGATAGAACAGCAAAACAAGATATGGGCTTGAGCATTTGGACAGTGGAGAAAAACATTTATGGGCCTCCGTTTACAATTGAAAAGAACGAACCATTTCTTGGGGACCATGATTCTATTTTAAACAAGACATTATAAATAGTCCTAAGTCACCCCTTATCTAAATGTTTATCTTAATACCAAACTTACCCTCCTTAATTAGATGTGTTAGTTTAATAATCAGTTAGTTATTAATTAATGATTAGAATGATTAGTGATTAGCATGATTAATAATGATTAGTTACCATTAAGAAGTTCTATTATAAAAAGATGGAAAATTTTATTTGCGAGAAATTTTAAATTTTTTTTGGGTTCGTTTATCCAAATGTATGACCACAAACGAACTCAGTGATTAGTATCATTAGCTATAGTAAGAAGTTCGGTTACAAAAATTTGAAATTTTTCCTTGCGATCAAACCGAACTATATATTTGGTGTGACCATTAAATAGTTCGGTTTGGAAAATGTTTTTTGCAACTAACCGAACTATTAGGATCGGTTGGGAAATGTTTTTAGCAACTAACCGAACTATTAGGTTCGGTTGGGAAATGTTTTTTGCAACTAACCAAACTATTAGGTCCCGTTGGGAAATATTTTGCGAAATAACCGAATTAAGGTTCGGTTGGGAAATGTTTTTTGCAACTAACCGAACTACTAGGTTCGGTTGGAAAATGTTTTTCTCTACTAACCGAACTATTAGGGTTCGGTTGGGAAATGTTTTTTGCTACTAACCTAACTAAGGTTCGGTTGGGAAATTTGTTTTGCGAAATAGCCAAACTGTTCTTCATGTTCATCATTTCCATTAGATTCGGTTAGTTCGATAAAGTTTTTCGCATAATTCATTGCCGAACGTCTCTCTGCAACTTCCATTTTCAATTCATTTGATGATTAATACTCATTTTTCGATCAAACAAGGAACGTCAAGGAAAGAGAGAAGAAGAAGAGAATAATTTTTTTGTTTCAAAATTAAAAATTTTCGATTACTCCCTGTTTTTGTTTTTGATTTTGATTTTGGTTAATAGATTCATTTAGATTAGATATACATGATTGGATTTATATAGTTATTAGGTTAGTTTTAATTTAAATTAAAGTAAAGGGTAAATGTCTATTTACCCAACTTTAAGACACCCCTTCTAAGTATAGGGAGGTTGGCATAATAAGACCATGGTCCCCAAAAAAACCATGGTCCCTAAAAAATGGTTCAATTGAAAAACCACAGGCAAGGGAAATCGACTAGGCGACTACATACAAGTAGATTTTATGCACAATCAACATTCTATCTCGTTGACAAACTGAATATATTTTGAGGTATACTCGAGTATGTAGAACATGGAAAACTCTTACCCCATCGACCATATTTAGCTCGGATTCACAATCACGAGGTTTCTGAAATACAATGTATTAATGCAACTCAGGTAGGAATTGCCTGTGAAGAGGGAACCGTTTGAGCCGTTAGGCCTTACACAGAGTGGCGAAATTCTAATGCGGTCTACTGAAAAGAGTCCCAGTCTTCATCATCCGAAAACAAAAGTTACAAGGAACCTAGTGAATGAGGGTTATTTGTACTTTACTGCTGCAATAATATCACATACGAATAGTTTGGTTTCAATAAAGAACTTACGGAAAAATCAACCAGAATAAAAAGAAGTCGAAAATGCACAAGAATAATTACTAATTTAGATCCATGTGCGTTTGGGTTTCATTGGTTGACCCCATGCTTTTCATAACTCAAGAATGCACCCAAAGTGTTGGGATTCTAGTCCCACATTGGTTAGATGGGGCTTAACTGGTAGTTTATAAATCAATGGATTCCCTCATCTAGTTAACCAGTTTTCGAGTTGAGTTCTACCCATGGGTTTATAACGAGTTTAGGGTCGGAACCCTAACACAAAGCTCCTAGAAACCCCTCGTGACGCAAAAACATAGCCTCTGCTGCACCTTTGAACCAGTATCGAACAGCATATGATTTCGTGTTCATTGTATAAGCATTGCCCCTAATGAAAAGTCCCCCAAAATAGATACGCTTAACTCCATATTCGCGTGCGGTTGAGTAGGCAATATTGGCAATGTTGTATGAAATCATACGTAACGGAGACAGGGATATGTCTTCAGGTCTGCAGTCTTTAGGCTTTTTTTTCCAGACATTACCTTCCCAAAGCTAGAAACAAATGTCGATGCGGAAAGTCCGATCTTAGAATAGTCCATACCACCATATATGTCTCCAACAAGCAAGTCTAATGTTTTATTATCTCCCCTCTTGCTAAGTTCTATCAAATCATCAAAGCTTTTCGCAACCTGTCATTATCATTCCCATACCACAATAAGTACCACCTCCGACATGCGACCCGTTAACCCGCTTGAAAGATCCCTCTCCATTCACCTTAATAATGCTAACACCAGAACCAATATTAACAAGAAGATAAGGGAATAAAACCTTTTGGTCCATCTGTACAAATTCTTTTTTCCCTTCTATGTGCGTGAAAACTTCATACCGGATTGCCTTGAGCAAAAAGTTTGCTCCAGCTACTAGGCAATCCATTTCATCTTCCTTGTCAAGAACAACTCCAAACTTATCTTTGAAGAGGTCCGCAAACGCATATGCTCCGCCACCTGTTGCCTTGATTATCACATTATTATTCTGTGAATCACTACGGTGAAGCTGCTTGGATTGGATAAATTGTATGCACTTGTCAATATTCCAAGATTCAAACTTCATGAAATAAAGCCTTCCTCCGGGAAGGCGGGAACAGGAAAGATGCTGCTGCTTATGTTATTATTAGAAACTCCCTGCAGGGTCTCATCCGGAGGAGTTGTCTTTTGATTATTAGCATCCACCAATTAATTCTCCTCCTCATGTCTCGAGAAATAAATCAACTTGATCAGAGATCCTCCAAATCCAAAGCCAGATGTGATATATCATCAGACTGATTAGGTAACAAAATTGCAGGATCCTTGTTCTCCAAATTCCCATGTATTTCAGCACCACTAACATCTAATTGAGGTATATAACTACACCGCTGACGAACCATCATTTAAGTCATGGTATTATTCTCCTTTACTTAAATTTTTTTCTTTGCTGCTGCTGCTGTTTGAGGAGGAATTCTTTTATATGTGCAAGCTTTCTGATAAGTTCTCCTATTTTGTCTCAAATTCTCCTTTCCGTTTTATTATAGGTCTTTGTTTGATTGGCCCGCCGATTTTCTTTTTTCCTTTCTTACCTCGGACGGGTAGCTGCAGCTAGGTTGTGAATGGGCGAGGTACGGGAAAGTTCTCCAGCTGGGTTTCTCTTCTTCTGCTGACTTGATCAAATCTAATTAGGCAATTGTATAAGCTGGTGGTTCACAAGTAGGTTAGTCACTCATTCTTGATCGTGATAACATCAACATTTAATGTTTCTACCCGAGTAGGTTAATCACTTAATCTTCATGGTATAGAGATATACTACAAACCTGGAATATATATAGTTGTAAATTTCATTTTGTACTAAGTTTTACATTGATTTAGTTTTATGTCTTGAGGTATATTTGATTGATTTTGAAGTGCTAAAACATCAACATAGTCATACGTTCATTAAATGAGGAATTTTTATTTGCAAGAAGATGAGCATTCAAGAAGTAGTACTAGTCTAGTTATGATTTTCTAATTGAAAAGGAAATGAAGTAGTGGATTTCTCATACTAATAACAATAAATCTTCTGTTAATTGCATCATAGGTGAAGGCATTGAAAATGAATACATTGAATAGCATGGTCTGTATGCTTCCATGTTACTTTCTAGCGCTAGGATATGCTTTGAGATATTGGCGAAAGCTAAAAGACTTTGGGAAAAGACACCTTAGAGTCATCAACATGCTATCAGATATGGCTTCAAAAATACATGAAGGAAGTACGTAAAGGAGACTATATAATATTGTACTGTATTCTGTTTTCATTTCTACTGAATTTCAGATTACTATTAGTTTTTCATATTAATATTAGTGAAAAACTAAAATTTAGCTGATCGATTTCAGATTCAATACATTCCATGATTGGTATCATGATTACAGTTTGAGTTTGTAGGTCAAGTCACGTAGGGATATTCTCGGCCAGTGACGAAATAAATGTTAAAGAATTTATTAGTAGTACTATTTTTTCTTGGTTAGGATTATTTTTCCGTCTAGTTGTTCTTGTAATCGTATGCGGACTTTACTCTGCCTAGTTTGATTTGATCTAAGTCATCATTATAGTCGATGGACTACTCGTGTTGCGACTGCTGTTTGTTCCTTTTTCTTGCTTAAACTCTGGAACGAAACATCCAGAGACCCAGTGCAATAAATATAATATGACTAGAAAAACAAAAGAGAGAGGATTCCACTGGATCTTAATTTCACTTTACGTCGACTTAGGGACATCAAAATTCCGGTGATCCTACCCAGTGGTTCGATCAATGTCAACAAATATAAGGAAGCATTTTATTTCAAACTTTCTGCAGATATTGAAGTACAAGTGTGTGCCTAGTGGAAAGACGGGAAAATGAAAACAATACCAATTAAAAGGACGTAAGCAAGGAAATGTATATGATTCAGTTACTGATAGGTATCAGTTGACTTCATATTAGTCTGAGATGACTTCATATTAATCTAGATATGACTTCATAGACTGAGATGACCGATATGTAACTACTAATTTGTTTGGATTGGAAATTTAACATGATTTGTTCTTACTTCTCAAGAGACTGAGACTGAGAAAGTTAAGTCTTCCAATTGAAGAGCAAGTCAATTAGGTGTGCATGACAATCCCTTGTCTTTTTTAATTGATGATACACAAATATTACGTATGTAAGTATGACGCATATGTAATTGAGTCGTCATCAATGATGGCAGGTTTGGTTATCTCTTGGAGATTATGAAATGGAGGTTTTTAATGGGGTTATCTATTCATGTGAGATTTCAAGTCTGTAGAGAGCAATCCCGGTGGCTAAAAAATAAACATGGTATCCGTGGGTGGTGAGGTGGTGTGCGGATTATGTTTAGCCCGTTAAAAAATTGTTGAACCAAGTTAGGATACTGTTTGTGATCACAAGGGTCTTATTTGTCCTCGATTCTGTGTGAGCGAGAGTGTAGAGAATAGCCTTACATTTCCTAGATTTCCAGGATTTGTGATTCTCTGAACTGTGAAGTGGACATGTTTTAAGTAATTCAAAGGATTTGTGATTCTGTGAACTGTGAAGTAGACAAAACCTTCTAAGCCAGTTTCAAAATAGTTAGGCTCGCGGAATTTAAGAACCGAACAAAAAAGTTCAAGATGTGGTAAAATAGTATCAACATGTGCATACAAAATGATAAGAAGAAAAATATTACAAGAATGAATTCTGTTTAAAATCTGGATTTTGATCACAACAATATACAATCAAATAAAATAATAAATCATGGGTGGTACAGAAATCTGTTTGTGTGGTTCTACAAGAGTGGAGAATTCAAACTCATTACTGTCCGTTATAGTGGTAGGAAGAGAGGTTAAGCTCAAATCTAAATTCAAACTCAGTAATCTCCTACTATTTGATCTTTTCACTAATTGTAGCGGCTGTTGTTTGTAAGTAGTAGTATCAGATGAAGAGGATGATAATCCCATTGTTGCCGTTGGTGTTGCCTCTGGTGACACTACTGCCCTATGTTTTCTCATATGACCACCTAAAGCTTGTCCAACGGAAAACTCTAAACCGCAAATAGAACATTCATGAGTCTTTGGTTTCTTCTTTTGCTGTTGGTTATCGTTAATGCTCTGGGTACCCGAAAATACAGATTCCTCTAATCTGGGTTTCTTGTGACTTGCTCGGTGTCCTCCAAGTGCTTGGAATGATGGAAACTTCCTATTGCATGTTTTGCACTCGTAAACACGATTTTGGCTAATCTTTGATGTTGTCAGTGGCTGAACTGCAGATTGATAATCGGCCTCTTCTCGGCCACTTGATAGTAGCATTAAAAACATCGCCATGTTTTCTGTACTCATCTCTTCCATTTCTCCTCTACTTCTTTTATTACTCATCATGTAATATAGCATTGTATTGTTTTCTGTTTTTAATCCTTGTGAATTTTAGTGAAAAACTAATATTTGGGTAAATAATTGTAGGTTCAATACATTCCGTATTGGTATCATTTATATATTACAGTTTGAGTCAGCAGATCATTACAGTTTGTTGTCTGGTAAATGACTGAGAAATAACATTATAGTTTTGAAGAATCAAAACAAGTGACGTAGGGATTTTATTGGCAAGTGACGAAATAAATGTGACAGTATTTATTAGTAGTACTATTTTGTCTTGGTTTAGATTATTCTTCCGGCTAGTTAGTTGTTCTTTAGTCGTACATGGACTAATTTACTCTGCCTAGTTTGATTTGATTAAGTCATCATTATAGTCAAAGATATGGACTACTAGTGTTTCGACTGCTGTCTGTTCCTTTTTCTTGCTAAACCCTGGAACGAGACATCCAGACGCAGTGCAAAGAATATGTAATAAGAACAGAAATATAAAAGAGTGACTGCTGATATGGATTCCACTTGTACTTAATTTTAATTTCACAGTAAGGGAACATTTTGTTTCGAACTTTTTGCAGACATTCAAGTGCATATCTAGTAGAAAGATGGGAAAATGAAAATAATACCAATTAAAAGGAATAAGCACCGCGGTATGTAGTCACTGGCAGGTATTAGTTGACTTCATATTAGTCTGAGATTGATTTTTAGATATGACATTTACCTACTAATTGATTTGAATAGGAAATCTAACGTGATTTTTGCTTGAAGATATACTTCTTGGCACAAGAGACTAGTGAAGTCTTTCTATTAGTCAATTAGGTGTGCATGACAATTGCTTAATGTCTAAAGATGATACACACATATCACGTATACGTGTATGACGACAGAGGATTGAGTCATCATCAATGACTTCAGGTTTCTTCTCGAAAAAAGAAAGACTTCAGGTTTCTTATTTATTCTTGTGTGCTTCCAAGTCTGTTAAGAACAATCGTGGTGGATAAAAAATAAACATGGTACTGGTATCAGTATAGGTGTTTGGGCGGTGCGTCGATTTTGTGCCCGTTAACATATGGTTGGATCTGGTTGGGATATAATTATTATTTTAACTGGGTTGGTGCCCGTGTTACGGAGTATTTTTATTTTTTCTGATTTGTTGTGCGCATGGTGATGCATTTATAATTTGACGCAGCGGGGCGAATACATTAAATAGGTAGAGAAAAGATAAAAATTTTATTTTATTTTTTCGTTTTATTTTCATATAAAATATATGTGAAATATGTGGGTTTTTTTCCCCCTAAATGTATTCATTTGGAGAAAAGAGTCCCAATACATTAGGTATGTGACTTCCAAGTCGAGTTTGGACTTCCATAAAACTCTAAACAAGGTAAGTTAAGTTTTCCTTTTCCAAAACAAAATTTTTGACGGAAGTATTGTCCGCCTTAGACGGCGTTACTAAGTACAGTTAAACATTTGGTGTTAACACGGTGTAAGAAAATTAATTAGATTAAAACTCTAACGGAAGTGTTGTCCACCTTACTTTTTGTTGACGGCATTACTAACGGACGGTTAAATACTTGACATAAACAAAATTTAACCCTATTTTTAATATCCTGGCCAAGTGTCCTCACCATATCTTCTACACTGGAAAAGGCCTATTCCGACTAATGGGAAGCGACGGTTCCATTACCGTACAATGTGAGAGCAAATTTTATCAAGGTCTTTAGGAGAGAAGATTTTTAAAAATTTCTTCTATTATTAGATAAAGAATATTATTACAAGAAACTAGTTGGAAGACCAACAAGCAAAGTTCCAACAATATACCACCATATTAGTTGAACAGGTTGTCGTGCTAGCCTACCGGCAGGTCTCATGAGGAACCAACCAAGGGAGGCTAAGCGGATAGATGGACTTATTATGTCGCAAGGGAGATAAGCTAACTCTACCTTCCATGTCAAATTCTGCAATGTTGTGTCATCGGGGAATGAAACTAATAAGGAACGAGGAAGACCAACTGACATGAACCAGGTTTTGGCCTGGGTACAGCCGAGTGCATGATGTATATGTTTTTAAATCGTTTGTTGTTTGTCTTCTTTTTTTCTTTGATATTTGTTATTGGTTAGTGTTTTGATATTGAATGTGATGGTAATGGTTGTGAGTTTATTGTAAGTAACTAGAAATAACTCATGCCATAACGACATGATATGTGATTAACATAGAGCTATCTCTAGAAAATATATCTAATTAACGATTATATTTAATTAGGTTTCGAAATCTTGTTAGAGTGGATGTATAAGAACTTCTGAAACTGAAAGTTTGATACTACAAAAAAAATTTAAAGTTGGTTTAAAATGCAGATGATTTGAGAGTAATTAATGAAATTAAATCTTGCTAGAAAAATTATTTTATCGTGTTTATATTATATTTGACGACCAAACAAAAAAAGCATAAGCTCGATCAAATTTGAATTAATATATAATATTTTTGAGATTGTAACATCAATTCATTTTCACAAATAAAAAAAAAATAGCTGTTATCTAGTTTATTTGATAAAGAATTTCTACAGGGTACTAATTTTATCAATGGTAGAGCTAGGAATTTCATTCAATGGGGTCGCACTTATCACTTACCCATGATATTTCTATTAGTAGGATACAATAATCGGTTTAAATGGGGTGAATCTATTTATAGATAAAAGTTCTCTTAGAACATGGAGTCGGATGGGATCACTAGTTCCCACCCATATGGGTCCGCCACTGAATTTTATCTGGAAAATAACCTTTTGATCCATCTCCGATTTATTTCAACAAACATACAAAATGAGGGAGGGTGTAATATGATCAGTAAAAAAAAATCCTATCAAAGAATTTTCTTTTTTAATTATTCTTGATTGACATAGCCAGACTGATTTTTGTAAAAGAAATAAAATAAATTTTATTTTATTTATTTTTGATGAACTATCAGACCACATTTCATTCAATCCAAAAAGGTGATTACATGATTATTTACAAGAAAAGGAACATCAAAATACAAGAAACTTAAAACCCAAATACAAATAAAGATACCAATTACATGTAATTCGCGAAGAGAAAGAGCAATATACCGCAAAGGTACCCAATTTTTGCATGAAAAGTAGAGAGAAAAGATGGTATAATCCGGAATCAATTCCGACCATTTTGAATGTTTGTCTTCTATTACAAGAGATGCTCCAAAAAAAGAGGAGTGATTAGCCCTTAATCTTGTATATGAAGAACGAAAAACCCGGATGCCCTGAATCCCTTTTGTTGAAGAAGAACTCAAAGCTATGCCGTGTTTAATCGCCGATGTTCTCGAATATAGAAATGTTGCTTAATACGTTCAAAATTCAAAGTGGAAAATCTACTCCTTTATACCCACAAAGCAACGGACAAGTAGAGGCAACAAACAAAACGATCGCAGAGACTTTGAAGAAGAAGTTAGAGGGGCATAATAAAGGGTGGTGCGAACAAGTGCATAATGTCGCATGGGCTTACAGAACAACAAGGAGGGAAGCAACAGGAATGTCACCTTTCTGTTTGACATATGGGGTAGAGGCAGTGTTACCAACATAAGTCATTATTCCTACTACAAAGAAAGAAGCCTGGGAGAAGAATCTAGGCGCAGATCTAATTTTAACAAAACTTGATGATCTAGAAGAAACAAGAGAAGTCGCTTCACAACATATGGAAAATTATCAAAGAAGACTAGCCCGAGAATACAACAAGCGTGTTAAAATAAGAGAGTTTCATCCAGGTGAATTAGTGTTACGCGAAATTCCAATTTACCAGAAAGGAGGAGATGGGAAGTTAAAAAAGAAGCGGGATGGACCTTATATAATAAAACGAGTATTTGGAAATGGAGCTTATCAGTTAATGGATCCAGAGGGAAGAGATACATGTTGTAAACTAGATCGACCTTGGAATAGGATATACTTATAAAAGTATTATCCATAGAAGATTGCGAGATAAATTGCACAGATACAAAGTTAAGCAAGGATGTAACATCGAATATAATAAATGAATGCGCATATTTCATTCAAAATTAAGAAATTTTTCTTAAAAGCAAAAAAAGACCTTGATATAAGGCAACAAAAATGATATTTATTATCAGATAGACTAGGAATCCGAATGTGGCGTGCAACCTAGTTTGCATACATGTAAGAGGCAAAAGAATATATAAAAATAAGACTTATCGCACGTCATAGTCGGAGAAACCTAGAAAGCATGACTCAAGGGAAAGCAACACCGACCCTGGAACTTGAGTTGTGGAGATTTGGGGTGAGAATAAACGAAAATTCCCATCCGGGAGAGATACCTTAACTTTTCAGTCTAAGATAATAATCTTAGATTGAGAGCCTAAGGTGAGAAAGTCTCTCTCAAGGAGTTCAGAAACTCGATCAGGGCGCCGAGGTACCCGGTTGAGTCAAGAGTGCCCGGGGCGTCTGGAACGTACCTTTCCACTCTTGACAAGTCCTGACTATGATGCACTCGGTCGCAAGATACCCCACTTAGGGTGCAGTCTCGCAACCATAAGCCTCATCGGTAGTGTATGCGAGACTGCGAAATCAACTGGTTGTTAGATTACCGGATGGGAAGAGCCATAACCTTAACCCGTTAGAGGTAAGCTTCCTTGAAGGGGAAATCAGAGGGGAAGATAAGGACGGAACCCTCCATTAGGGAGCTGAATTGTGTCAAAAGACGTAAATGTCATGAGACTTTTTACTCACGGGAGTATTAAGACTTGTCATATTTATGTAATAAAACCTGAAGAGGTGATAATACAAGAAAAAGGTAAGACGAGATCAATGGGTCGATACACTACAATGTAAAGAGTGCCTGCGATCTCGTCGCACAGAAATAAGGCAAGCTAATATCTTTACATAGGAAGAAAAAATAAGACCTCATAAGAAAAATTATATAAGCTTATTATCGTTTTGCCGGTAACTCAAAGACATAATACTGCACACTTGTTTCATACATGAAATATAATAAGAGGCAAGTATGGGAATTAAAGTAACAAGATATTATCTTTCTTGTAACAAACAAGTTTAAAACATAAATACATCGAAACAAAGAAATGAAATCTGGATGAAAAGAAAATTAAGAATGCTCAACAACGACATTTTTCTCAACCAAGGACTTTTCAGCATCCATACTGGGCCTAGGATCCTCAATTTCATCATTGTTTTCGCTCACAGGCTTGTCCTTCTCAAGATGATCTTCTTCACACTCTTGCTCTCTTTTATCATCACTCACAAAGTCATAATCACTGTCTGCTTCGGGATATTCTTCATCTTCGCCTATGGTAAGAGAAGGGAGCTTTACTGCAGGAAGAGAGTTGCTTAGAATAATTCCATTGTTTACAGATTGAGAATTGGCATGAGCCTTGCGAATATCTCCTCTTTCAAGGTTTCTAGCATTGCTCTCCAAAAAAATTTGTTGATATGCGAGTCTTCTTCGTGCTCTGCCACGAGAAGCATAAAGAGAAAGCTCCAGGTTCGTACATTCTTTGCGATCCTTGGATAAATCAAATCTCAATTGGGTAACAGTGGATTGATGCAATATTTCAGAATCTGCGAAGAGTAATAAACAATATTAAATAAAAATTTACATCAACAAGATGCGAAGAAATGAATAAAGAATAATGAGGCAGTCAACTATAGTTGACTACCTTCGCAGAAGTTAGAAAGAGCAAGGGTATTATCCTTCATATTTTCCATAGTCTTGTCAAACTCATCACCAACTGAACCGCGAAGACGGGATCGAATATTCTTTTCGTCATCATAGAGAGACTTATTCTTTTTCTTAAGGACATCGTGGGAATGCTTTAGATGATCATATTGTTCTTGAAGCTGATTCTTCTTCACAGTCAGATTTATTTTACTTTGGATAATTTTTTCATTCTGGGACTTTAACTCCTTAAACGATGTTTCATACAGCTCCTTTAACGAGCGAAGAGTTCGCGCCTGGTTCTCGTTTATTTCATGAAGAATTGAATATTGGTGCGAAAACATCGCTTCCTTCTTCAAGAAAGAACGCTTCTCCTTAGAAAGAATACGATTTTCTTCTGATAAAGTTTCATGTACCAGATCAGCTTCGCATGACAATTTAGAAAAGTGGGATATTTGATTATTTAATTCTTCTATTTCTTGAATGAGAAGATTATTTTCATGGGTTAAATTGTTAATCTGATCAAGTGAATATGAATGATGGTTAGATAATCGATCTAGTTGAGTCTGCAACTTCTTGTTATTCGCTTGGGTATCCTCAGCAAGATATTGAAAATTATATCTTTCCCATATTCGCTTCTGGTTTAAATCTTAATAAATGCATGGAGAAATTTACAAAAATATAGAAAGGGGAAGAAATGTATAATAGGGTACAACAAGAAATTTTGATATGATGATAAATACCTCTAGGATTTCAATTTTCACTACGAAGATTCTCGGCATCAACATTCACAACTTCGAGTTCTCCTCTCAACTTTTGCACGTCCTGGAGTTCCCCTTTTAGTCTAGTGACTTCCTTTTCTAAAGAAGCATTCTGTTGCCAAAGTTCCAGCTGGGAACAACTATATTCAAAATGCCCTTCAGCTAAAATCATGCGACGATGAGAGTCCTAAAGAAGAAAGAAGATAAAATTAAGAGATTAAGAAGTCATAATTAAAATAACATGAAAGAAGATAAAGTTAATATATGAGAGATAGTTACCAAGACATATAGAGCAACGTGGAAACTAGGATCAATTTGAGATAGGATCTCATTCCTTGTAGCTTTATCAGAAGGGAATTCGCACATAAGCTTACTCAAAGCTGAACATATGCGAAGTTTTCAAGGAACATTGGTTAAAGATTGAGCAGAATTCATAATATCAGATAGAGCTTGAGAAGCAGACTTCACACTATCCAAAGATTTCTTACTCAGAGAAAGGGAATTTAGTAAAAAATGAGAAGATGAAGAAGAAGGAATAGACATAGAAGAGTAAGGCATGGAGAAATCTGTAGGGATAGACAAATCAGCAGGGTTTGGTTGAAAATCGATATTGATGAAAGAAGAGGAAGTTTGATCCACATTCAATACATTCGCAGAGGCAATAGTAGAAGCACCCTTTACCCCTTGATCAGCAGCAGGTTCCTTTTCAGTAAAAAGTTCTTCAAAAGTAATAGAGGCATTCACATCAGAAGCTTGAACTGGAGAAATAAAAATATTAGCTTCAGGAGTTTGAGTTGTTACAGGAGTAACAGAAGAATTTGTGTGCAAAGGTTGAACTGTTGTTATAGGGGTGACATCTCCGACATTAAAATCAAGAATAGAGAGGTTCGAATTAATCACAGTAAGCTTGCGAGATTTCTTAGTTTTAGGTTCTTTGGCATCACCCATCTCAGAATTGGAAGTCTGCGAAAACAAAATAGATAATAAATAGAGGCAACAATATTGTTTTAAAAAAATTGGGTATTTCTTACTTCTTTGTTATGTGAAGCCTTCCTCTTATGCGATTCTTTACTCTCGACACTATAAGAAGATTTAGAGGTTATTCTAAGAGCACTTAGAGAAGAACTTTTCCTGCAACAGCATGGGAATTGGGTTAGCCAAAAGTAAAAGTTGTAATCAATAAATCATGATAGAAGAAAACAAACTTTGATTCGGGATTCATGATGATAAAATAGTAGCAGATAGCAGAAATAAAACAGCAGCAGCAGCAGCAAAAAGGAAGAAAAACAGCAAGAAAGAGAATAAAAGAAAAGTGTAGCTGCAGACGATGAAAGAAAGAGGAAATGATTATTTTCCACGAAGAATCAATAAATAGGTAAAAGAATATGACCGGTTGCAAACGATTGAACCAGTAAAAAGGAAGAAAATCAACACGTGTAAATACATAAACTTGGATTCCGGAAAATTCTCGGAAAAGTAAAATGTGAAAAGAAAAGCATATGCGATAATATAGGGTGGAAGTTTCTCATATCGCTCAATCTGTAGAATAAGCGAAATGAGAAAGAGGCAAAATGTAGGAGGGAAATATCGCACATGTTAGTAGGCATGCAAAGTAAAGACTATATAACTTAAACGAGGGAGATCGCACACATCAAGGTTGAGATGACGCACCGGATGATGTCAGCAAAGTCACGAGTAAAGTGTGAAGATCTGTGCGACGTATAGTCTGTGCGAGAACGAGCGATTGTATATGAGCGAGTGTATCGCATAGAGATTCCGAAAATAAAAGATCTCTTAGCTGTCATCCACTATGTAAGATCTTATATAAAGAGGAGAGGTTATTACTTGTGAGGGGATTCTTTGAGTGAGTGTTAGATAAGAAATCAGGAGAGAGAAAGTAAATCTAGGAGCAAGTAAGATTATTGTAATACTTGTATCCATCTTGTAAACCGACTTAAGGCTTGATAATCAATGAAGAGTTTAATGATGATTACCTAATATTGATTATAGTTATAGTGGAATGTGGTTGTGAGGAAACTTGCGAAGTTCATACATTTTAACAGCAACTCGCATAAAAGCTAAGTACCACTTTCCTAGAACATTTTACTTTTACAGAAAATAAAAGATTTTTTATTCAATTTACTACAACGTGATACAATCGCACAATTAAAAAGATTTCACAATTACAAAAAATCGAGAAAAATCTCGCAGATTTCAATTATTTATATTTTCTCTTGAATATTTGCTTTGCTTCAAATGATATGGTATTTAACATGGAGAGAAGTAGGGGGCAAAATAAGACCTCACGGACAGGCTAGTAAGACCTTTACAAAGGCTGCATAAGACCTCATTAGGATCATTTCCATGGAAGATATTTATCAAATGAGACGAAACAAGTCATTGAAAAGAAATCAAAACAAACAAAAACGATTTGAACTTGCACATAAATGAAAATTTTTGAAAAAAGAAATGTTGAATTCTAATCTACATTCTTATTTGCATTACATCACAACATGAGGCAGAGAACATGTAGCAATAATTTCGCATGATTAGTTCGCAATACTTCTTATATTTCGAGGATTAGTACTTCTATACTTCTTCAAGGATACTTCATACTTAACATACTTCAAGGAATGATAATTCATATATACTTCTCAAAGATTCAGAACTTCACAAAAGAATAGAGGCAAGTACGTACTTTTCAAGAAAAGTATTCTTTCGCGTAGTTCCTTCATCAACAAAGATTAAAGACTACTCCAACATCACGCACCCCGCTCCAACAATTACAACAAAGTGTATTTTTCCTTGAAGATCGCTCTTCAAGCAATATTCAAGAAAAAAGAGGCAAAATGTAGGAGTGAAATATCACACATGTTAGTAAGCATGCGAAGTGAAGACTATATAACTTAAACGAGGGAGATCGCACACAACAAGGTTGAGATGACGCACTGGATGATGTCAGCAAATTCACGAGTAAAGTGTGAAGATCTATGCGAAGAATAGTCTGTGCGAGAACAAGTGAGTGTACATGAGCGAGTGTATCGCATAAAGATTCTGAAAATAAAGGATCTCTTAGCTGTCATTCACTATGTAAATACATATATAAAGAGAAAGGCAAGAGAGAGAGAGAGAGGAGGATTATTATTTTATTTAGCATCTTATTCCTTCACCAACTTAGAGCTCCAAATACTTATTAATGGAGTCTCAATGTAATCCAAATGTAATCTCAACAATCATAGTGAACCCTGGCCCCATTGATGTAGATCACACTGACCGAACCACGTAAATCTTGTGTCTTATTTTACAATTCTAACACTTTAATCTTTATTTTAACTATGATCATAGACTTAGATCTAGAAAATATCATAAGGGGTGTGTTATGGGATTTCCTGCAACTACAGACTCTTCGAGATATACTTTTGACTCTTCAAGATATACTTTTATCCGTAGGTGACTCTTCAGATATACTCTTCAAGATATACTTTTATCCGTAGGTGACTCTTCAAGATATACTCTTATCCGTAGGTGACGAATTATGTAAAATGGTGACTTTCCAAACAGCTGTGCAATAAGTGTCTTGTACACGAAAATGCACTACGTACCCAAGTACATGACTTTGAATTTATATCTGATTTCACTAGACACAGTATGGTGTTGATTCGAATTGCAACATCTTTGCCATATACCCATATAATTGGGCGTTTGGTACATAGTATTGGATAAAATCTAACTTGTTAATTTTCTCCAACATCTCACAAATGTCTAAACTCAATATCAATATAAATTGTAACTCCAACCAAAGTGCAACACGAATAGCATAACCATATTCTTTGAAGAATCTGAACAAGTCATGTAGGAAATTTTCTTGGCAATTGACGGAATAAATGTGACCGTATTTATTATTATTAATGGTACTATTTTGTCTTGGTTAAGAATCTTAAGATTATTCTTCTGTCTAGTTGTACACGGCCTTTACTCTTCATAGTTTGATTTGATAGGTTATATGAGTATTGTATATTTTCAAGTCATCATCATAGTTAAAGATATGGACTACTCGTGTTGCAACCCTGGAATGTAACATCCAAACCCAACGGAATAGATATGCGTGGTTTATTGTTTATTGGAATACTTACAGATACAAAGATTGCCGAATGCATTAAAAGTGACCAGAAACAGGCCGTTCTGATAAAAAGCTCGAAGAATTTGTATAGAATTTCTTATCGATGGATATGTATATTTACTTTGACATGAACAGCATAGAAAATATCCGGTGATTTCGATCTTGGAAGCAGTAGTTCGATCAATGTGAACAAAGTGCGTGCATAGTAGAAAGAAAATGAAATATATTAACACGAGAAAGGGATGTAAGCACCGCAGTATATGTGATTCAGTCACTATTTGGTATTAACTGACTTCATATTAGTCTAAGAATTCTAGATATGACATATATCTACTAATTTGTTTGTTTAGGAAATTTGTGCTTGTACGTAACCGTACATGTACTTCTCGTGACAAGAGAGTGTAAGACTTGTTATTGGAGGTCAAGTCAATTTGGTGTGGATGACAGTCGCTTATCTTGTAACTGATGATATGTATTTGTATGGCGCATCATTGAGTCATTATCAATGACTGCAGGCTTAATTAGTTGTCTCTTGGAGAGTATGAAATGGAGGGGTCACCTATTCATGTGAGATTTCAAGTCTGTAAAGATCAGCTTGACAGTTATCTAATTGACTGAGAACAAATGTGGTCGATAAAAAAAAAATTAACAATGAAGATAAAGGTTCAAGAAGTGGTAAACAAAATAGTCGCTGCATCAACATTGACATAAAAATTGATGACTATGTAATATCTAGGTTTCGATCATAGTATATGTACAATCAAATAAAACTATAAATCATAGGTGGTACAGAAGTTTGTTTGTGTGGTGCTACAAGAGTGGAGAATTCAAAATCATTACTACACATAGTAGTTGTAGGAAAAGTGGATAAGTTCAAATCCAAATCCAAACTCAATATCCTATTATTTGATTTTCTTACTTCGGGTATTAGTGGCTGCTTTTCATGAGTAGTACTATTAGTAATATCAGATGAAGAAGATGACAATTCTGTTGTTGTCGCTGCGGCTGCTTCTGTTGTTGGAGAAGTATCTATCAGGGTAGCTCTATGCTTTCTCATATGACCACCTAAAGCCTGTCCGACGGCAAACTCTAGACCGCAAATTGAACATGCATGAGTCTTTGGTTTTCTCATTTGCTGTTGGCTACTAGGACTGTCTGATGATATTTGGTTTACTAATCTAGGTTTCTTGTGACTGGCTCGGTGTCCTCCAAGTGCTTGAAATGACGGAAATTGTCTATTACATGTTTTGCACTTGTAAACCCGACTTCGGCTACTCATTGATGTTTCCTGTTTCTGAACCACAGGGCGAGGATCGACCTCTCCTATGCTGATGTCTTCCATTTCTCCTCCACTTCTCTTATTACCCATCATGTCTTTGTAACAGAAGAAGAGATGGATGCATTAAGTTTTAAAGGAAAATCGGATTCTATGAAAAAATATTTTGGTTTTTGCAGCTAAAGAAGTGTAAAATTGTTGTCTAATGAATGATGAAAAAACCCACGGTTCAAGGTTTATATAAGACTTGTTGTTGCGGGATTTTCTTGGTGAGTGACGAAGTATATACACGTAAGAGAGCCTGTCTAGCTAATGCTAATTGCAGTGTATTTGACTAGTAAGCTAGCTAGTGTGGTAGAGAAGGTGTCTAGTTGGAAGCGAACTTCTATAGTTCTTTAGAAAAATATTTGTGGTATGAAAGGGGGCAGTTTTGTTGAATAAACTAAAGGAAACAAACAAGAAGAGAGACTTGATTGGCATTAACTTAGCATGGAAGATAATCTCAAGATAGTTTTACTCGGACCACACGGTATTGGTTGCAACATACTATTATTCTTGTTTCGATCAGAAAAATAATCTATCTATCCTCGTAAGTCTTGACTTGAGTACTAAAAGTATGGTCACTTTTTGTCTCAACACGGCACACGCTATTAACACGACAACTTAACCGATACGATCTGCAAGTTAGCATCAACACATCCCTTTCGATAGCTGATACTCTTGACATGATGACGTATTGATGTGTCTCCTTAACATGAAAGTCTTGGAACAAATCAATATTTACGATATTTTAATTTGTGACTGATTTAGTCTTGCTAAAGTACGAAAGTGAAATGAAATTAATCTGAGATTTCCGTGAATTCATTCACCAATCAACGAACACTCGTTAGCTTTTACGGTCAAGTAAACAAGCAAATAAGTTGATGCAGTGTACTCTTTGAGACTCAAGTTGGATAGTGGTTAGTTATAGTACCTTGATTTTTATTTATTTTTTAATTATTTTTTTCTCCTGATAAAACGTTTATGTGTATCTGTACTTGGAAATATAAACCGGAACTAAATTAGCTGGCCTAACACCTTGTTTGTCTAGGTATGATTTCGGATCTAAATTTTGCTCGGGTCTGAATAGTCTCGAGTCAGATGTCAGGTCATTTAAAGGTTTAATTCGGTTCATACATCTGAACCAGGAGTAACTCGGTTCATACATCTGAACCAGGAGTATCCGGGTGATCAGCCACTTATAGGGCATTTATGAGACTGGATACAAATTTTCTACATAATCTTGTTAT
The DNA here is from genome assembly GCF_003573695.1 of Papaver somniferum. Lineage (NCBI taxonomy): Eukaryota > Viridiplantae > Streptophyta > Magnoliopsida > Ranunculales > Papaveraceae > Papaver > Papaver somniferum. The sequence goes on from NW_020648748.1 coordinate 703,388, forward strand.
TTAACAATGTTTTAGTAAGATCTAAGGACAATTCCTATGGAAATCAACTTTTTTTTTGAGCCACGTGGATGAACTAGCACGTTTTTGCATTATGGGAAACAAGAGTAAAATGAATAAATCTGATATTTTAGGGTCCCAGTAGTGATTTTTATAATATAAACTAATAAGGGTTAGGTTCCACTGATTATTTAACTAATAAAACAAACGGTCCGCGAGTTATATCCCCAAAAGCGTCACTATCCATTCACAAAAAACGCAACACAAAAACCCCATCCAAACAAAAGTAACACAAAAACCCCCAAAGAATTTGACGAAACCAAAATAAAATTTGATGAAACATCATATAATCTGATGAAACAAATTTTGAAATTTGGGGTTTTTAGTTTTTGTATTAATTTTTAAAATTTTGGGGTTTTTATATCAATTTTGTTTAAGATGGAGTTTTAATGGGTCCGAACATTTGAATGGAGTTTTTATACCACAAGTTTGGTCACCTTGGATTTTTATGACTAGTTATGTAAAACAAATACTAATAAAATACGGTCCGCGAGTTATAACCCCAGAGATGTCACCATCCTTCCACAAAAAATCCATCAAAACAAAAGTAACACAAAAACCCCATCAAAACAAAATTAACACAAAACCCCAAATTTTATTTTGGTTTCATCAAATTTTATGATTAAACCAACATTTAAATTTGGGGTATTTGTATCAATTTTTAAAAATTTGGGGTTTTTGTATCAATTTTGTTTACGATGGAGTTTTAATGGATCCCAACATTTGAGTGGGATTTTCGTACCACAAATTTGATCACCTTGAGTTTTTATGACTAGTTTTGAATAAAATATAAGGCCTAAATATAATGACCGAGATTTGGAGAGAGAAAACGAAGGGGCGGTCAAACATCATCCGCGGGAGGTTTTGGATCACCCGCCAACGGGTTTACTTCGCCCTCACAAGTGTATATTAAGCGTGCGTGTAATCTACTACCGCAAACAACAAACCATCAAATTTGTTGGTTTGCCCATCTGTTTTTCAAATTTGTTGAGTCTATAATGGGAACAAAATGAACAAATACATAGGAATTGCTCTAGCAAGTCAGATTCAAATATAATGAATCAGATAAAGACAAGCCACCTGAGTTAGGAAAAAAAACCCTGCAAAATCAAGTTTTCTTGTGGTTGTCATTTTAGTACAACAGTAAAGTCATTGGGAGATTACTTATCTGATTCACTAAATGAGAAAAAAAAGAAAAAAACCCTGTAAAATCAAGTTTTTTTTGTGGTTGTCACTTTAGTACAACAGTAATGTTATTGGGAGATTATACGGAAGTGATACACATCCCGCGGGGTCAATCCCGCGGGTTGTACCGTAAGAGAGGGAATGGGTAGTTTTCTTATGGCCCGACGGATTTGTAGAAGGTGGGTTTAGTGTGATATTTCTTCTCTTTTCCTTGTCGGAATTTTCAATCATGTACCGCTACAAGCGTGTTGTTTCTTGTTACTTTTTGAATTCGATGTATTTGAGATCCATGTAATCATGATTTCCATTAATGTAACTGAATTACCAAAAAAAAAAAGAAAATAAGTCAAATTTTCGTTTATGGCCTTTTTGATACTCGTGATAATTCTCTTGTATGGCCTTTTCTATCCAATTAGCATTTTGAAAAGACCCTCGTAACATTTCTGAATATTTTAAGGAAGAACCATTGGAATTAAAAACAACTGTATTCTTTAATTTGTTTTTCTGTTTGTTAGCGTCTTCTAATATTTTAATTAATCTTCTTCTTTTTTTCTTTTTCTGGTCTTTTTGTTTGAGAACCTCTGTTAGAATTAGGGGTGCACGTACCCTACCCATATCCGTCAATCCTATCCTACCCGTCAGTTTTTTAACCGTATTCTACCCTATCCACTATTTGGCGGGTAGGGTGGCGGGCGAAGATTTTCTTAACCGCCAATAAACGGGTAGGGTGGCGGGTAAAGCTCGAAATTATCCTACCCTACTGGTCTTCGAACAATTCCTACTAGGGGTGCACATACCCTACCCTACCCGCCAATCCTACCCTACCCGCCAGTTTTTTAACCGTATCCTATCCACTATTTGGCGGGTAGGGTGACGGATAAAGATTTTCTTAACCGCCAATAAACGGGTAGGGTGGCGGGTATAGACCATATCCTACCCACCCTACCCGTTGTGCAGCCCTAGTTAGAATTTGGCTTCTGCCCTCTTTTCTTTAAAAAAAAAAAAAAAAAAAACTTTAGTCGATAATAAAACAAGAATTAATTAAAATAAAATCATCTGTTTATGTACTCTATAAATCCCATGTAAAATGTTATTACTCAGCTTAATACAAGTATGAATTCTATGTAAAATGTTAAATCTAGTTACATTTTTAATCAGAATCAAATAAAACTATAAACCATGAGTGGAGTAGATGGCATATGTCTGTCTGCTTTTTCAATAGTGGAGAATTCAAATTCATTATTACTATCTAAAGGAAGAAGAGCTAAGCTCAACTCTAAATTCAAACTCAACACTCTCCTGCAACTGTTTGATCTCTTCAGTACCGGCACTTGTGGAAGTACATCTTCTTGAAAACTAATGTCAGTATTATCAGATGATGAGGACGACAATCCTGTCGTTCTTGCTGCTGCCTTTGTCGACGAGCACTCATTCATGGAAGCTCTATGTCTTCTCATATGACCACCTAAAGCTTGCCCAATCTCAAACTTTAAACCACAAATCGAACACTCATAAATCTTTTGTTTCATCACTTGCTGCTGGTTATCACTGATACCTTGATTATCTAATGAGTACAGTTCCATCAACCGAGGTTTCTTATGACTCGCTCTGTGGCCTCCTAGCCCTTGAAACGATGGAAACTTTTTATTACATGTTTTGCACCCGTAAATAAGGCCTTCAATACTTGTTGGCATCCTCTGTTGCTGGATCACAGAATCATAATCGATATCTCCATTGTCATGCGATAATAAGCTTAAATATTTTACCCTGGTTGCTGCCATGCTTTTTTCCGTTTCTCCTCTGCTTCTCCTGTTACTCATCATACTGCAAGAAACTGAATATATTGCAGCACCCAATGGTTATGGCATAAGCCCCTACTAGTATCGCGATAACCTATGTAGCAAGAAGTCTTTTGCTGCACCCAATCTTTATTATTGTAACAAGTGATTATAATTTTTTGCCACACTCTTTGTTACAGTTGTGCGGTAAAAGTTTCATTTTGCAGCAATAAATTATAGCTTTTAGATGCAGCTGAAAAATACTGTGACTAGGAATTTGCTTTTGCAACACCTATATTGAAGGTGTGGTGATATATAGCGTAGGAATAGCTAGAATTTCTTGTAGTGTCTCTCTGTAAAATGATGGATTGTGAATAAATGAAAATGGGGAATTGTTGTCGTTGTGAATGGAAAGTGAACTATTGTTGGAGGAATATATAGAGGATGTAAGCCTGCAGCCTACCTATTATCAGACTTGTGTTACTTTCTTGACGTGAGAATGAAATGACTAAAAAATATTTCGTTTGGTGTAAAGGTTTGTACGAATTTCAGCTTGGGATTTTCTTGGAAAGTGATTAAATTTGATTAGTAGTACGTGTGACAAAGAACTACTAGACGTGCTTGGAAACTTCCAGCTACATAAAAAGTACTCCTATTTGGTTTTTTGGTTTCAGAAGTATGCGCAAAAAAGGAATGGTTTAGTTTTATGTGAGTTGGAAATGCATAAACAAACAGAGAGATTCTGTGGATGTGGAATAAACAAAGACTTTATTGGCCTAACTTAACATGGAAGATACAATTGGACGCGGTATATTTGCTGTCAAACTTTTGCACAAGAAAAATAGTATAGCTGTACCTTTTTCTTTTCTTAACTGCACCTTTTTTCTTTTCTTTTTTGCAGTGTTATTTGTACCCCACCAAAACAAAATCCCGACCTTCAACTATCATTCAGCAGCCTTCCTAATTAAAGTTGTAACTTATATTACAACAACAACTTGTAATAGTGGAATTCTTTGGGAGAAAAGTCCAAGAATGAGCGATTGAAGTTAAACACAAAAAATCAGAAGTGCCTGTTTGAATCTCGTTAAACTAGTAAAACTACAACCGCTGAACGTTCCATGCATGGAGCTCTCAAAATAATGTTGATAAATGTAGAACTATGTTTAATTAAGTTTCCTCACCACCAATACACAATATCTAGCTGTGAAAGATATTCTTTTCCAGCAAGGACCGGCGGCAACTCTGAAGGATATAAACGACTCGGTCTGTGTTCCAACTGCATGGAGTGAAACCTACTCCTTTCCTATTAGCTCGAATCAAATTGGCGTTAGTCTAGACTGCATAGAGTTGTAGGCACTACACCATTTCCAGGACTTTGTCACAGGTTATACCTGCTACTTATTGAATTTGTAACGGTTATAACCTGTTGTAATAGGCTGTTATTAATAATTGTGATGATGTTTTGTAACGGTTTTATATTTGACAATAGTCAGATACAGTCACATTTTGAAAGCGTTACAATAATTAATAGCCATAATTGACCTAATTTTATTATTGTGACACGTGTCATATTTGTCACATATATCTTAACGGTTTTAACTGTTACTCTCTATTTACAACAATTTATGAATGACACGTGTCTAAAACCGCCACACATACAACAACAGTTATATGTGTTACTTCCCATTTTGTAACGATTCCTTAGAGGACACGTGTCAGCCTTGTACCACGAATATTGTAACAGTTAATCTGTTACTTTTCTTTTGCAACAACTACTGAGATGATGACACGTGTTATTTTACTTACATTTTTCCTCCCGTGTTGTAACGGTTACTCCTATGAAAAAATTTAAAATTTTAATTCAAAAATAGATGGGTATTTCAGGTCGTCATCATGAACCAGGTTTTCCAGTTTACAGACCTGCAATATGATTAAGCCTGAGTCCAACACACAATTGCAATATGCTCTTTTTCAATCAGTAATTCATACATTTTCAATCTGTGAATCATAAATTTTCCACCATCTATACACTCGTTACAGAAACACGAATACAGAAGAGGAGGAAACAGAAGCTATAAATAAACAGACCACCAATTTATGTTTTCTATCTAAGAAATATAACCATGGCGCGCGAAGATGATAATTTCAAACTAAATGATAATTTCCACTTAAAAATACTGGTCTATAACTCCTCGACGAATGGTAACATAATTTCAATATGCTCTTTTTCAATCAGTAATTCAAACATTTTCAATCTGTGAATCATACATTTTCTCTGTGACACAAATGCATAGTACGTAAGATGTTATTGTGACATTACGACATCTGTAAGCCACCTTTCTTTTCTATCTATTATATTTCATAAGACTGTTTTTCATTAACTAAAGTCAAATTTTTGTAGAGATAGATGGATTACCTCTCTAGAACCATGAAACAAAAATACATAGTCAGCTCAAGTCCCAACAACCAACTTCAAGGCGGAAAAGATCCTGCAAGCACAACAGATGTTGTCTCCTGCAGAACATCACAAACCGTGATCAGACCTAAACTTCCCCTAACAAAGGTTGTATTTGAATGACAAGAACTAAAAAATAGTGAATAAAGACTTTACCTGTATATCACGATTGAAAAACTCAAAAGCATCATGATTTCTGAAGTCTTTGAACTGCAGAACAAAGTTAAAAGCCTATCAACGAATTCTGAATTTGCGAACATATAGATTAAGGGTCGGATTCTTGCTAGTGCAGTATAGAGACGAATTTCCACAACAGGTACTCTCACTCCTAACGATCAATCAGACATCATCAACAATGGTACAGATCAGATTCAAGCCATAAGCACAAGTATATAAGGACACACAACTGAGTCGCTGACAGATGTTTTTAAACATGTATGAGATGAAAGTTAATAAAAGAGAATTGAAAAATAAATCGTAATCTGGTAACCAACGGCAGACCTCAATACAGCAGGGCCATTTGCATTACTCCAGTTATCATGGTGTAGAGATACATAGGCAGAATCATGCTATTCATAGCTGCACATTCATTCGAGCTTGCATCGACAAATGTTTAAGCCAAAAAAGAGTAACAATGTATAATAGAAGGGTCAACCTTAAAAGCCACAAGAACACACCATAATGATGACGCAAATGACATTCCTTACGAAGAGTAAATGTATATGAAGTATGTTGTCAGTGATGGACAATGGCACACATATCTAATTCCTATAATTAAGATGCAGAATAACAAACTTAACCCAACTTCGCCAAGTAAGAGATAATATATTAATCATAGCAAAACTTTGCCCACATACTGGAATAAGATACTACTCAGTATAGCATTTTTCATGCCTCTCATCCATACAGAAATATAAAATATGGTCGTTATGTGGGCATACCTTCAGCCAAAGGTAAATCCACCAGAAGGAAGTTGGGGCTGGGTCCCTCCAAAATGGAACTCTGTTTGGGCAGCATCACTTAGAGGAGGCATTTCATCTTCCTCCTCCACCCAGTAAGTCTCAAGAATTTCACTGCCTTCTCATATATCTCAGTGTTGCGTGACTCTGTAAGTTTTCAATCTTCTCCAATCCCTCTTCCTCATCAGTGTTTCCCATGGTCTTCTCAGCCTTCTCGAGATCTTCCAAACAGACGGTAACAATCCTAGCATCAGGGCAGATTAAAAGATCGCACAGTGGTTTGATACAACCTTGAGCTACGAAGTACCTGTCACACAGTCGTTTCTTTAGGGAAAATGCAGGACACTGAACTATTTAGCCATAATCCAAACAAAATTTGCATTCCACGCATTAAAACGGGAGCGCTTAACCTTTATAAATGACCCTACTGAACTTCCAAGTACCAAATATTGTTGCAGGTCCTTCCATTTGATTCAGAAACAGTAAAATGCAAAGCGCAATCAAGGTATATTAAGCCTCCAATGTAAATAACCCATACACAACTTGGTAACAAGCCAACAGTTATAAAGGCATATTACATATGAGATCTATTTTCCTTCCCCAGGAATCCAAAGTAAATAATTTAGAGAAGTGCGCAACTATTCCTACGTATTACAGAACATCCAAAGTTTATCAAGAAGAGGTTATGCCCTATGAAAAATTTATATCTCTGAATTCCCCATATAACATGTGATAAAACAATACTAATACAACATTAAAACAAAGTGAAACAAAGGCTCAAACCAAACCATTACCGAAATATACATGTATATATATACCAAAAAAATAGGAACTATTACCCCTTCTTCCGTTGGGACTTTCGTCCAATGAGTTGTGCGTATACAATACAAAGGAAGGAGTCATGACATTTGACAGTAAACCATAATCTCAGCCATCTCATATCCTACACACAAACAACAATTTGACAAATAAAAAACAAACTAGTCAGGATCTAAAACATAATTCAGAGCTGAATTTTCATACTACAAAGAAAGTTGTAACTACAAACCAAAACTCGGGTTTAGATTAGGAACCAAAGCCCCGCATTAATTATCTAAAGCATGACTTAGAAAGAAATTATTACTTCACCAGTTCATCTTCTGACCTACTTCCAAAAAGAAAACCATTTAAGAATCCAACCTCCATCTGAAACATAGATGAGTACAAAATCAAATTCAAAAAAACCCAAATAGAAAACCTAGGGTTTGATTTTCATTAAAAATCCCAAAAATGAAAACAAAATCAAATGATTTAAATCAAAATCAGAAGGAGGGAACTAGAAGTAATCCTAAAACGAACCACCAAATTACCTAATTGCTGGTACATCAGTTAATACTTCTTCTTCCTGCTGGTGAATCCCTGAATTTAGAAAAATAGACAAAACCCAATCACAATACTATATCGATTCTTCCATTAAAGTATAAAACCCTAACACAATTCAATTACAAGAAAATTCAGATATTGAAAAATAGAGATCTATTACAAAATAACGGCAGTGGCAGTACAAAATCATGTTGCGTGGTACTTCGATTTGAATTAAAAGACTAAAATCTGAAGTGAAAATGGGAGGAGCGGCAGTGCTTTTCGAAGAAGAAGAGTGAAGAAGAAACTGAGAGAAGAAAGAAGAAATGAGGCAGCGACAGGCTTTGCGATTAGGTTTAGATAAGAAGTTCATTTTGTATAAAAGGCTAGGATTAACTGATGAGGGTAATCACAGTGTTAGGGTAGTTTATGGCGGGTGGACGGGTTGGATCGGGTGAGGGAAGCTGCTACCCGTAACTCATACCCAACCCAACATGTGGCGGGTTCAGATTCTGTGATCCATAATCGACCCGCTCCTAGGCGGGTGGTTCGGGTATAGGTATCGTTTGGCGGTGCGGGTTGGGTTGGTGGATTGGGATGGTTTTGAGCAGTCCTACTGCTGTCCATTCCTCGGAAAATCTATACTCCTACTTGAGATTCATATATAACTTTCACAACAACCTTCAAAATATAAAAACCCCCATCAGATAACACTCTATTACTAATAACACAAAATTAAATATAAAACCTCCCTTCAAATAACGCTCTATTACTAATAACACAAAATAAAATCAATAAGCCAAATCAAATTGTAAAAATAAATTGGGTTTTTAAGAAAACATTATCTGAGTTTCTCATTCGGATGAACATTCCAGGTTCGAAGATTACTAGATTTAGAACTGAGTATCTCATTGGGATGAACTGGAGACGAAATATATCAAATTTGAACATCCCAGGTTCGAAGATTACTAGACAGGTACCATATTTTCTGATTCAGATGAACTGGAGAAGAAATATATCAGATTTGAACATACCAGGTTCAAAGATTACTAGAGTTAGACCCGAGTTTCTCATGCTGATGAACTGGAGAGCAAATATATCATATTTGAACATCCAGGTTCGAAGATTACTAGAGTTAGACCCGAGTTTCTCATTCGAATGAGTTGGAGAGGAAATATATCAGATTTGAACATCCTAGGGTCAAAGATTACTAGAGTTAGACCTTAGTTAATCATTCAGATGAATTGGAGACGAAATATATAAAATTTGAACATCCTAGGTTCAAAGATGACTTGAGTTGGACCTGAGTTTCTGATTTAGATGAACTGAAGATGAAATATATCAGAGTTGAACATCCTAGGTTAGAAGATTACTAGAGTAAGACCTGAGCTTCTGATTCGGATGAATTGGAGTCTGGAGATGAGATATATTAGAATTGAACATCTCAGATTCGAAGATTATTAGAGTTGGACCTGAATTTCTGATTCAGAATTACTAGAATTAGACTTGAGTTTCTGATTCGGGTGAATTGAACATGAAATATATTAGAATTGAACATCCTACCCTTATTAAATTATGAAAATGACCATATTACCCTTACTGGCAATAAGTGAAATAAATATCACGGAGACAGTGAAAATGACCAAACTACCCTTATCAAAAATAAGTAAAGTAAATATTATAGACCGTGAAAATGACTATTTTACCCTTATTGGAAATAAGTGCAATAAATATTATGGAGACTGTCAAAATGACCAGACTATCCTTATCGGAAATAAATACAACTAAATATTGCAGACAATGAAAATGACCATATTACCCTTATTGGAAATAAGTGCAATAAATATTATACAGACTGTGAAAATGACCAGACCACCCTTATCGGATATAAGTAAAGTAAAAAATTACAGTCTGTGAAAATGACTATTTTACCCTTACTGGAAATAAGTGCAATAAATATTATGGAGACTGTGAAAATGACCAGACTACCCTTGTCGAAAATAAGTAAAGTAAATATTACAAACTATGAAAATGACCATATTACCCTTAATGGAAATTAGTGCAATAAATATTATGGAGTTGTGAAAATGACCGGACTATCCTTATCGAAATATTACAAACTGTGAAAATGACCATATTACACTTAATGAAATTATTGCAACAAATATCATGGAGACTATAAAAATGACTAAAGTACCCTTATCAAAAATAAGTAAAGTAAATATTAAAGTCTGTGAAAATGACCATTTTACCTTAGTGGAAATAAGTGAAATAAATGTTATGGAGACTGTGAAAATGACAAGACTACCCTTATCGAAAATAAGTAAGGTAAATATTACAAATTGTGAAAATGACCATATTACCCTTAATGGAAATTAGTGCAAATAAATATTATGGAGACTGTGCAAATGACCAGACTATCCTTATCGAAAATGACTAAACTTAGACCCGAGTCTCTCATTCGGATGAACTAAAGAGAAAAATATATCAGATTTGAACATCCTAGGTTCAAATATTACTCGACTTAGACCTGAGTCTCTCATTCGGATGAACTGGAGAGGAAATATATCAGATTTGAGCATCCCAGGTTCAAAGATTACTAGACTCAGACCTGAGCCTCTCATTCGGATGAATTGAAGATGGACTGTATCCGATCTTATCATCTCGGGTACAGATATTACTAGAGTTAGACCTGAGTCTCTCATTCGGATGAACTGATGATGGATTATATCTGCTCTTATCATCTCGTGTTCAAATATTACTAGAGTTAGACCTAAGTCTCTCATTCGGGTGGACTGATTCTCATACTCATGAACTAGAACATTTATGATCTAAGGAATGCAAAGTTTGCAAATCGTGGCTTAATGCAAAGTTTGAAACACAATTAGATTCATCTGATTATCTTTCATGATTGACTGATCACCATATTTGATCTAGAAGTGTTAGCTAAATATGGTTAAGTTAAAAGTGTTCATGTGGCTAACTTCGGTTAACTATATGGTTGGATTCATCGTTCTTACGAAGTATCCTACTTATAATATAACACTTACCGCCAGGTTTCAAACTTGGAGACAGGTTCATGCCTCGAAGTTGACGAAAATGGGTCTGTTTAAGGTTTGGGGTTGGAACATACCAGGTTCAAAGATTACTGGAGTTGGACTTGAATTTCTCATTCGGATGAACTAAAGACGAAATATATCAGAATTGAACAACACAGGTTCAAAGACTACTAGAGTTAGACTTGAGTTTCTCATTCGGATGAACTGAAGACGAAATATATCAGAATTGAACCAACACAGGTTCAAAAACTACTAGAGTTATACTTGAGTTTCTCGTTCAGATGAACTGAAGACGAAATATATCACAATTGAACAACACAGGTTCAAGGACTACTAGAGTTTAGACTTGGATTTCTCGTTTGGATGAACTAAAGACGAAATATATCAGAATTGAACGACACAGGTTCAAAGACTACTAGAGTTAGACTTGATTTTCTCGTTCAGATGAACAGAAGACGAAATATATCAAAATTGAACAACACAGGTTCAAAGACTACTAGAGTTAGACTTTAGTTTCTCATTCGGATGAACTGAACACGAAATATATATGATTCGAACATCACAGGTTCAAAGATTGCTAGAGTTAGACCTGAGTTTCTCGTTCGGATGAACTGAAGACTAAATATATCAGATTCGAACATCACAGGTTCAAAGATTGCTAGAGTTAGACTTGAGTTTCTCGTTCGGATGAACCGGAGATGAAATATATCAGATTACTAGAATTAGACCTGAGTTTCTCGATCGGATGAACTGAAGACGAAATATGTCAAATTCAAACATCACAGGTTCAAAGATTGCTAGAGTTAGACCTGAGTTTCTCGTTCGGATGAACTGAAGACGAAATATATCAGATTACTAGAATTAGACCTGAGTTTCTCGATCGGATGAACTGAAGACGAAATATATCAATTTTGAACATCACAGGACCAAAGATTGCTAGAGTTAGACCTAAGTTTCTCGTTCGGATGAACGGAACACGAAATATATCAGATTTGAACATCACAGGTTCAAAGATTGCTAGAGTTAAACATGAGTTTCTCGTTCAGATGAACTGAAGACAACATATATCAGATTACTAAAATTAGACATGAGTTTCTGGATCGGATGAACTGAAGACGAAATATATCAGATTCGAACATCACAGGTTCAAAGATTGCTAGAGTTAGACCTAAGTTTCTCGTTCGGATGAACTGAACACGAAATATATCAGATTCGAACATCACAGGTTCAAATATTGCTAGAGTCAAACATGAGCTTCTCGCTCGGATGAACTGAAGACGAAATATATCAGATTATTAGAATTAAACATGAGTTTCTCGATCGGATGAACTTATTACTTATGACGAAATATATCAGATTCGAACATCACAGATTCAAAGATTGCTAGAGTTAGACCTGAGTTTCTCGTTCGGATGAATTGATGATGAAATATATCAGATTCGGACATCACAGATTCAAAGATTGTTAGAACTAGACCCGAGTTTCTCGTCTGGATGAACTGAAGACGAAATATATCAAATTCGAACATCACAGGTTCAAAGATTACTAGAGTTGGACCTGAGTTTCTCATTCGGGTGAATTAATGATAAAATTTATCAGATTTGAACATCCCTAGTTCAAAGATTAGCAGAGTTATAACTGAGTTTTTGATTCGGATGAATATCAATTACTAGAGTAAGACCTGAGTTTCTAACTCTAGTAACCTGTACCTTCAGAATTGAACATCACAGGTTCAAAGATTACTACTGTGAAAATGACCAGACTACCCTTATCAGAAATGAGTAAAATAAATATTACAAATTAAGAAAATGACCATATAACCCTTATCGGAAATAGGTAAAGTAAATAATACAAACAGTGAAAATGACCACATTACCCTTACTAGAAATTAGTGCAATAAATATCATGGATATTGTGAAAATGACCATGCTACCCTTATCGGAAATAAGTGAAATAAACATTACAAATTATGAAAATGACCATACTACCCTTACTAGAAATAAGTGCAATAAATATCACACAGACAGCAAAAATGACCATATTACCCTTACTAGGAATTAGTGGAATAAATATCATGGAGACAGTTAAAATGACCATACTACCCTTATCGGAAATAAGTAAAGTAAATATCACAGATTGTGAAAATGGCCATATTACCCTTATTAGAAATCAGTCAATAAATATCACAGAGATAGTAAAAATGACCAAACTACCCTTGCTCGAAATTAGTGAAATAAATATTATGGAGACTGTGAAAATGACCAGACTACCCTTATCAAAAATAAGTAAAGTAAATATTACAGACTGTGAAAATGATTATTTTACCCTTACTGGAAATAAGTGCAATAAATATTGTGGAGACTGTCAAAATGACCAGACTATCCTTAGCGGAAATAAGTAAAGTGAATATTTTAGACAGTGAAAATGACCATACTACCCTTACTGGAAATAAGTGCAATAAATATTATGGAGACTGTGAATAGTCTATAATATTTACTTTACTTAATTTTGATAAGGGTAGTTTGGTAATTTTCATAGTCTCCATGATATTTATTGCAATCATTTCCAGTAAGGGTAATATGGTCATTTTCAGTATATAATATTTACTTTACTTATTTTTGATAAGGGTAGTTTGGTCATTTTCATAGTCTCCATGATATTTATTGCATTTAATCCCAGTAAGGGTAATATGGTCATTTTCACAGTCTGTAAAATTTACTTTACTTATTTCTGATAAGGGTAGTCTGGTCACTTTCATAGTCTCCAGAATATTTATTACACTTATTTCCAGTAAGGGTAAAATAGTCATTTTCATAGTATGTAATATTTACTTTACTTATTTCTGATAAGGGTAGTTTGGTCATTTTTATTGTCTCCATGATATTTATTGCACTTATTTCTAGTAAGGGTAATATAGTCATTTTCATAGTATCCATGATATTTATTGCACTTATTTCTAGTAAGGGTAATAGGGTCATTTTCACAGTAAGGGTAATACGATCGTTTTCAAAATGTGTAATATTTCCTTTACTTATTTCCGATAAGGGAAGTCTGGTCATTTTCACAGTTTCCATAATATTTATTGCACTTATTTCTAGTAAGGGTAAAATGGTCATTTTCAAAGTCTATAATATTTTCTTTACTTATTTCTGATAAGGGTTGTATGATTATTTTCACAGTTTGTAATATTTACTTTACTTATTTCCGATAAGGGTAGTCTGGTCATTTTCATAGTTTTCATAATGTTTATTGCACTTATTTCCATTAAGGGTAATATGATCATTTTCACAGTCTATAATATTTACTTCACTTATTTCTGATAAGGGTAGTCTCGTCATTTTCACAGTCTGCATAATATTTTGTTGCACTTTTTTCCATTATGGTCATTTTAACAATATGTAATATTCACTTTACTTATTTCCGATAAGGGTAGTCTGGTCATATTCACAATTTACAGAAATTTTATTGCATTTATTCCGATAAAGGTAGTCTTGTAATTTTCACCATCTTCGGAAGAAGCAGATATGTTAAAGTCAAATTTGTATAAAGTCATGACTTGTTGACTTAGTCTTGATCATGTTTTCTAATATTAAGAAAATTAAAAAGAAAAAGAAAAATGTATTTTGATTTATAGAAATGAAATATAATTGTTAGTTTGTACAAATGTGGGAAAATTAGTGACAAGTAAAATTCAAAGTGTTATAATTTTGGGGTTGTTTTAGACGTGGTGAAATATTTTGGTGGAATCATCACTTTCAATTATAATTGTGACTGTCTATAAAATTGTCAACAAATATTACTGTGACTAATAAAAGAATTTAATATTCCTAATTATTATCACGAATATAAAATTTAATAACAGTTATAAGGACTTATCACAGGTGTATCTGTGACTGAAAAATAAACTGTGACGGGTTGCACTGTTACAAAATCCTGATTTTGATGTAGTGAGGTATAGAAAATATACTCGCCACGAGTAGGACTGCAAAGAAGTGAAAATAACGGTCAAATCTCGCTCTGAAGATATTATCACCAAGATTCGAGATAATTTATTAAGATGCTTCAAAGGTCAAATCAACTGACATGTAGTTGCAGGAAATACTACAACCATACCCTTAGAGTAATCTATAGAACAATCTAAGTAATCATCATAAGAATCACAAAAACATTCATTAAGATCTTCAAATTGGATACAAAGTAATGAGAAAACCCTAATTTTCTCTCCAAACAATCTTTCTCTCTCCTAAATTTCTTGTCTAAGCTCTCAAAAGATCTCTCTCAATACAAGGTCGCTCGGCTCCTTATATAGGAGTTTACATAGCGGATGACAGCTAATAAAGCCCTTATTTTCGGATCTGGCGTGCGTCATTAACGCACGCTTACATTGACTCTTCTCGCACGTACTCTTAACACCGCATAGCTCTTCACACTTTACTCGTGATTAAGCTGACGTCATCTGATGCGTCATTCTGGATATGTTGTATGTGGTCTCCTTCGCTCAGTCTTGATGGTCATTATTTAGCATATCTGATAGGCGTGCGGTATTTTACTCTTACATTTTGCCTCTTCTCATACCGTTTTTTTTAGAGGAAGAGCGATATGAGAAACTCTGATCTATTCTGCCGCACCAGTTCACCTTTTCGTATTCTTTTCTGCCGACATATTTCCGTGATTTAGTCATGACAACTTACGCGTGTCCTCTCAACCATTCGTTATCTGACACGTCTCTTATAACCGCCTATTCCTATCCATTCACTTTTAACCATCGCATTAATGGAGTAAATTTCTTGGGAATCGGGAGTAAATCTCTTATTTAATCTTAATTCACTTCTTCTTTCCTCTTTTTACTTTCTTCTTTTCCTCTTCGATTCTTATTTTCTTCTGCTGCTCTATTAGTTTGATTAAATTTTAAACTTGATTATCATCTTTTCTTGTTTCATCATTCTAACCACTATTTTCTTTCTCCATTTTCGCACTTTATTTCTTACTTCTCGTATCTTGGTCATCCTAATCTTGATTTACTTGATCATCTTTGATTATTTTTCATTATATCTCATTCCCATTCTAAAAATGCCTCCGCCCGGTTGGAAGAACAAAAGAGAGTTTAAAAGGTTGAAAAAAGAATTTGGTGAAAGAGGCTTCTCACTATCCGTCCCTCTTGGATCAAAACCTTCATCTACGCTCGGACGTGAATGGTTTACTCTCGAAGAATGGAACGACCAGAAGATCATCATTTCAGTAGGGCAGTTTCTCGCTGGTCTTCCTGTTCCTCTTTAGAATCCTCAAATTCCCTTGTTTTATGAAATTTTGTCGGATGTGAGGTTCTCGCGGAGCATCTATTAACTGAGCGGTGATTGCATTAGAATAATCATGGAATATGCTCGTTGCGCAGCAGGATTAAAATCTCTTTACCCAATAGAAGTACGAAAGCCAGAACATGCCCGTAAGGAAATCAATCCTGCAGATTACACCATTGAATTTTTTTTCAAGAACTATGATGTTGTCATCATGAAGAATGGGGCATCTAAAGGGGGTATTCGCTTGTCAAGAAAGGATGGTCTTGGGGAGAATGAAAGAATCATACGGGATGTTGACTTCCATGACTCTATGAATAACACCGCTCATAGGTCAAATGATACTCGATGGTTGGATTATCCCATCGTTTTAGTGGGCCCCTACATAACTGGCAGAAGCGGAGATGGCTCAACTTTCCCCCTTCTTGTGGGATTACCTGCTTACGATCCTTGGGTATTCAGGTGGCCCGAAAAAGCTGATGTGGTATGTTAACTTCAACTCTCCCTTTTTATTTTCTTTGAATTCTTTTGCCTTTCTCTTACCGCTTTCTTTGGTTTCAGATTGCCAAACAGTCAAAGAAGGCTAAAAATTTTCCTCATGTGTCACCTTCGAACGATAATGAAGTAAGAAATACTCTTTGTTTAATTTTAACAATATTGTTGCCTCTGTTTCTTGTCTCTCATTATTCGCGCAGGTGGAAGCTGTGGGTGTTAAAGGCAAGAGTAAGGGTAAAATCAGATATAAGAAAATCGCTTCTAAATCCTCTTCCAAGAGTCTGTCTAAGAAGCGGAAGGCATTTTATCCCTCTTCTTCAAGTTATCACTCTAGCGATGATGATATTATTCTCACTGAAGACCCCTCAATCACATCTTCTATGGGGAATCTATCTAGTATCTTCTCTGACTCCATGTTAGCAGTTGGTAATGATGAACTGACTCGCACTTGTGGAACGGTTTCGAAGATATGTGATGCCACTTCTCTAGATCATGAATCCCTTCGCGGAGTTGCCTCAGCGTTAAGTCCAAGCATTCAATTTTCATTTGGCTTTTTGGTAATCTCTATAACTTCGCGCTCTCTTTGATGATGCTTTGATGTCTTTGATGATGTCTAATATTCGCCTTTTATCTTTGCAGATGGCCCGCATGTCTTATGTTGTTTCTTCAGATTATCAAAGAAGACTTCGCAAGCTTGGGGCGGAGAATGCGAAACTTAAAGATGAGAATTCTTCCAACTCCGACCGTGTTGTCAAGCTCCATGAAAGAAATAATCAACTGATTGGTATGCATTTCGTTGCTGCTTTTCCCTTTTGTGCATTGCGTTATTTTCGCCTTCTTTTAATTCTCTATGTTCATAGAGATTTACAATTTAACCGATGAAGCGTCTAGCCTCCCTGATGATGAGGAGATTCTCTCGAACACCTTAATTCTTCTTTGAACCGTTTCCCCAATGATGGATTAGAGGATCTTAGTCTGGAAGAGTTAAAATCGAAATTTGTGGCTCTTAAAAGTGATCATAGATCCATGTTATCCGTAAATAGTGGTTTTCAACGTCGCTTTCATAAAGATAAGGAGACTATTCAAATTTTGGAAGCGAAAAAGAACACACTTATTAGTGAAAAGGATGAGGTTGCTCTCAAGGGTGCCAAAGCTTTAAAGTAGTTTCAAGAAGCTATCCTCCAAGTTCAAATTGAACGAGATCTAGCTTTAAGCGAAAAGAACGCACTTATTAAGCAAGGGAACTTGATTCATTCCCGATTTCTTATAGAAAATGATGTTGAATTTGATAGGGCTGCTAGGATCTTAGATAATGCTAGAAATGATTTAGCTATGAATGTTAGCCTTGAATCTGATCATGTTGCATTGGTTAAGGATATTATTTCTAAAAAAGAAGGTTTTTTTATTTTTTATTTTTTTTTATCATCCTTATGTGGCGTTAACCTTCTGATATTCTTTCGCAGAGGATGAGAAGAAGTATCTTGAGAAAATTGAGAGTCTAGAGGCGAACTTATCCGCTCGTGATTCCAAATACCGCAGACTCAAGAAAAAGCTGATTGTCACTGTTTCCAATAATAGCAAGGATGCTATTAATTCGCATTCATGATGAGGCAATTAAGAAAGTCTGTGCCGATAATGGTATTCCTCTGTCAAACTATAAGCTTGTTGAAGTTTCCCCTAATGAAGAAGACTCTGATAACGAAGGAGAATATGCTGAGTATGAGGAAATTGATGAAGAAGGTAATGGATTTGAAGCTGAGGAGGTCAATGAAGATGACATGGGCAGGAACTCGTTCTTTTTTTTTCTTCTTGAAGATCTTTTCTATCTTGTCGCACTTGTAAATCCTTTGCCAGTTCTTTGTATATCGAATACTTCCTAACTTTTGAAATTTCTTCTTCAATGTAAACTCTTAATGTAAATATTCCTTGGATTGCACCTGCACTTATAAAAGGAAAAAGTACCGTCCTTTCCAACAGTTCGAGTTAATCTAATGGTAATAACATGTATAACAATATTCTTAGATAGTATAATCTATCATATGGGGGTGAATAACACTCCTTTATATGCTTGCATTCCCATTCTTGCTTCTGTTAATTTCCAAAAGATGATTGAACTATGCATATATTAATTGTGTAGTATTGTCTACGAATTGACATATTTTCATGGGAATTGATGGGTGTAAGGTTATCATGTATGTGTGTATCTGACTTGTGCAGTGATTTATTATGTATTTATTCATATACACCAATTATATAACTTAATCATGATAATATAATATCCAAATTGCTTTTCCTTACCTTATCTTACCTTATGAATATGTCTTTTTTTTCTGCCTCATCGTTGTTTCGCTTCTATGCATTTGCTTATTTCTCGTTGTGAGAAATACCCTTTCTCGTTGTGAGAAATACCCTTTCTCTTTTGATTGTGCGATTATTTTAGCAAGCTATTTGCTCTCTCATTATTTCTTGCAAAACAATATTATGTTCTATTCTATTTTTTTCATGAGGTCTTATTTAGCCTTCCTAATTAAAGGTCTTATTTTGTCTGGTATATGACTTTGTTTCTGTGCGACGAGGTCGCAGGCGGTTTTTACATTTTAGTGTAACGACCCATTGATCTCGCCTTATCATATTTTTATATTATTGCCTCTGCAGGTTTTATTGATGCGCAAATACGACAATCCTTAATACTCCCGTGAGTAAAAAGCCTCATGATATTTGCGTCTTTTGACAAAATTCAACTCCCTAATGGAGGGTGTCGTCCTTATATTCCTCCTGATTGCCCCTTCAAGGAGGCTTACCCCTACTGGGTTAGGGTGGGATCCTTCCATCCCGTGATGAAACAATCAGTTGTTTTCGCGTCCTCTTATCCCTCCACCGATATGGCTTGTGGTTACGAGACTGCACCCTAAGTGGGGTTTCTTCGGACCCAGTGCATCATAGTCAAGACTTGTCAAGAACGGCCAGGTACGCTCCAGACGCCCCAGGCACTGTTGACTCAACCGTGTACCTCGACGCCTTGATCGAGTTTATGCACTTCTTAGGAGAGACCTTGTCACCTTAATCTTTCTATTTATGTGCCTCTCCTGGATGGTCTTTTTATTTCATCCCAAATCTCCATGACTCAGGTTTCAGGGTCGGTATAGCTTTCCCCCGAGTCATGCTAACCAGGTTTTCCCCAATTATGACGTGTGTTAGGTCATATCATTGCCTCTTACTGTATGAGAACTAAGTTGCATGCCACAATTGGATGCCTAGCCTCCATAGTTGGAGACTTTACTTCCGTTTCCTTCTATTAAGGTCTTATTTTTGCCTTTTTTCTGGTATACCATTATCATAAAGAAGTAAAAATTTTCATTTGCATAAATATTCTTGATTGATACACTGATGATGTCCTCTTTCTTTGGTTATTCGCCTACGTATATTAGATAACTTTCTTGGTTCTAAGATAATTATCTTTTAAATGACTTTATTTCTAAGATAACCTGCTTATTTCTTTCTCCTTATGTGCCTCATTGAGTTCGCATATGCTTTCTAATACATCAATTTGCATACGTTCTACTGAGTCTGTGGTGTTATGACCGCCGTATATACCATATTTATTTAGGTACACTTGGTTCCAGATTTCATCAGATGTTTTTCCTTTTTTTTCGTCTACCAATTCATACATTCCGTTGCTAACGACCTTCCTAATCTTATACGGCCCTTCCCACATGTTTTCCATGCTTCCTTTGCCACTTTTCTGATAACGCGTCTTTTGCCTCAACACTAATTTTCCTTCTTGGAATTCACTCTTGTTAACACACTTGTCGCGTTTGTGTTATTGTGCGCTTGTTAGCGCCTTTGCAGAAGTCTTTCTTATTTCACGTTCCTTGTCCACTGCATCTACCATTAATCTTTCACCTCGCTGACTTTCTTGTATCTGCTTTTTCCAATTTCTTCGCTTGCTTGCGCGTTCTTCACATTTGTCAACATCAATCTCGTGGCAGGTTTTTCCTTCAGTCGGATCTCCTCTTATTACTCCAACAACTTGAGGTAGAGGGAACTTCATGCACTGGTGGAAGATTAAGGACACTCCTAGAATACCATGTATCCAGGGTCTTCCTATCATATCATTATAGGGTGACTTTACGTTAATGACCCAAAATACGATTTCTGTTGATAGACTCTTCAGTGTAATTCGCATCGTTATCTCTCCCTTTGGATTGTTGGTTGTTCCGTTGAAACCATAAATTTTGTAAGTTGAAGGAATGAGATCCTCATCTCTACCGCCCATAGTCTTGTATGTGTGATAAAACAGAATATCAACTGAACTTCCAGGATCTATCAGTATTCTATTTATGCCCCATGTGTTCGCGTCATCCTCTTCGTCTTCATCAACTTTTGCTTTCGGATTGATTTCTAACTTTACCACCAATGGGCTCTCGTGTGGTTCTCCTCCTCCTGGTACTTCCTCTGTGTTAAATGAAATAGGTTTCTTCTGCCAATCTTTCAATGGCGATATCTTCACAAGGTTGAGTATCCCTCTTCCATCAATATCTCTTGCATAAACTCGACTTAGGACATTATCGTGAAAATCTTCTATAGTTTTGAATGAGTGTATTATCGAATTATAATATAAATTCTTTGCCTTCGCTCCTACTTCGATCAAATATGTATTCCTTTCTGTCTTCATACCTTGTGCATTCCCTTATGGTGGTGGTGGTGGTAGATTCTGTGGTTGTTGCACTAGGAAATGGTTGAGTTTTCCCTGATCAATCATTCTTAGTATGATTTTCTTCACATTTCTACAGTTGTTTGTTGTATGACCGTGGAATCGATGATAGGCACATAATTCTCTACTTCTCCTCCCTGGTGGTGGCTCATTTCCCATATTTGATGGTTTTGGGATGTCTTCCGTTAAAATTGCACATTACCAGATTTTGTCTATCGCGGTGTTTAGATGCGGCATCTTATATGCTCCCAAACTACTTTTCTACTTCCTGGGCCTTGGTTGTGATATTGCTTTTGCCCTCCATAACCTTCTGGTTGGTTATCAAGCCTTTGAATATTGTTATTTCCTCCATGATTGTTGAATTGCTTTTCTCTGTATTCTCTTTCAAACTCTTCTTGGTCTCTACTTCCCATGGCAACTAGCTTTTGCGCTTCTTCCATTACTTTCTTTCCTTGACTCCCTTGGGATGTACTTGCAACAACATTTTTTTTCCTTGGAAGTAGGCTTGCATTCCCCTCATTTGCGTTTCTCTTTATTTTTCTTCCAGAGCTCTGTATTCTTCTTGGAACTCGCGAGACTCCGACATGGTTATTGTATCATTTGTCCTGAAGATCTGCTTATACAATAAATCCGTGAAAAAAAGTGCATTGATGAAATCTAGTATAAGGTTTCTTTCATCAACTCGTCCGGCCATTTCGCTACACATGCTTCTCCAACGCGTGGTTAAACTGCGCAAGCTCTCATTGATCCTTTTGCATAAGCTGAACACTTTTTCAATACCTGGTCTTAGGATGTTATTACTGATGTATTGCCCTAATAAAATATTTTATAAGTGATGAAATGATCGGATGGTTCCTACTGGAAATCCTTTAAACCATTGCAAATCTTCTCCCGTCAAGCTCGCCGTGAAGTACTTACATAACACCACATCATTTTCTTCCCACTGTAATAGAGATCGACTATAAGCTCTTATATGCTGTATTACACATGTGTTCCCATAAAAGATGTTAGTAAGCACATGTAGGATACATTTAGGTGGTACTGTTGCGAGTTGTATCTGTCTTGCAAATGGTGTTTTTCCCGCTTCCTCTATTGCTTCATCAAATTGTCTCCTTCCACCCTCTCTTCACGCCGTCGTCATTTCTATTACCTCTGCCAACTCTCTAAGGATTTCTTTACTCATGGTTTGGTCTTTGTCCTGCGGCATGGGTATTTTCAATCTTGCTTTCCTTATCCTATTTTCATGGTTATTTTGACTCATAACCTCTTGTATCCCTCCCTCTTCAGCATCCTCTCTTATTCGTCTGCGTCTTTCTCTTTCATCCCTTGCATGCATTTGTGCGGCATTGTGCCTTTCATCTTCCTATTCACGATCACGTTGATTTCTTAACGTTTCTCTTCCTTGCAATATCATTCTTCCTTGTTCCTCATCAATTTCATTATCTTGGTCATGACGCGTGCGATAACGTTCGCCTTGCTGTTCATGTCGTTCAACTGTATCATCTTCTCGCATGAGGTAGTTTTCGCCTTGATGCATATATCGATCACCATTTTGTTGATACTCCATGCGATGTCTACCGCGTTGGCCCTGTATGTTATCATCTTCCTGAAAATTTTCAACAATGTTGTCTAAAGGTTGTTCTTGTCTAGTATCTCTTCGACTAGATTGGCTACGTCTTGACGTACTCCTTCTTGTCCTTTACCTTGAGTTTGCACTTGTTGTGCTTCTTGATCTTCTTTATTTTAATATGATATTCTCTTCTCTTAACTCATTATTTTGACGCGTCAGATTCGCACGTTCTTCGTCTTCTCGCCGTCTTTCTGCAACCAACCTTTGTCGAAGTTCCTTGATTGTCATGTTCTCTTCATTTACTTCTATTAATCCTGCATCTCCAGTTATTTGCTCATCTTCCTCTGTTGAATCTGTATGTGCAGTATGAACACTTACTCTATCGTAATCGATAGTGTTATTCTGCTCTGGTTCACGCAGATGCTGAGTTTGGACTTGATTTCCTTGATTGTTTCATTCTCCCATCCCTGATGATTCAGCAATTTCACTTCTTCTTCTTCCAACGATTATTCTACTCCTCCTGATTGTTGCCGCTTGTTCTGCTATAGATGTAGGTTTCACCATTTGTTTATCTTTGAATGAAGTTTCCGCTTGACAAAGGAAAATGTACTTTCTAAGGAATTAAAATATTAACTAAGGAGATTGTTTTTCTGAGATAAAATCCTTGGTCGAAACTTTCATATCTAGTTTTTCAAAATTCTCAAATATTTTTAAACTTGTTTGTAAAGAAATTCACCAACAAGATATATCATTCCGAGATGTTTTCTAGCGCCAAAATGTAGTTGCACGAAATCCTACAACCACACCCTTAGAGTAATCTATATAACAATTCTAAGTAATCATCATAAGAATCACAAGAAAATTCATTAAGATCTTCAAATTGGATACAAAGTAATGAGAAAACCCTAACTTTCTCTCTAAATAATCTTTCTCTCTCCTAAATTTCTTGTATAAGCTCTCAAAAAGATCTTTCTCAATACAAGGTCGCTCTGCTCCTTATATAGGGATTTACATAGTGGATGACAGCTAATAAAACCCTTATTTTCGGATCTGGTGTGCGTCATTAACACACGCTTACATTGACTCTTCTCGCACGTACTCTTAACACCGCATAGCTCTTCACACTTTACTCGTGATTAAGCTGACGTCATCTGATGCGTCATTCAGGATATGTTGTATGCGGTCGCCTTCACTCAGTCTTGATGGTCATTATTTCGCATATCTAATAGGCGTGCGGTATTTTACTCCTACATGTCAGAAGAGTGTAGCAGAACTTTTATGAAAATGGAAGTGACGAAGTGGAAGCCACAAAGAGAAGAAAATGATGAAGTAATAATAACGAGACGAACAAAGGGACCAAATGAAAAAGGTAATTCGTTTGGTCTAACCAACAAAGAGTGCCGAAGCGAAGAGAAGTGATTTCTAGTGAAGATATATTGTTGCACAAGAAATAAGGACAGCTGCACAAACAAGAGCTCGGGGTTATCGCCGAAATAATAGTAGCTTTTGTAATGAATATTGATATAGCTAAGCGAAAGGAAGGATCACGTGAATTGTTTGATTATCGGCGAAGTAACAATGAGTTGTACTCCACTTCACTGATTTTGTATAAAAGGGAGCTTTAGGGCGTTGTAAGAGGAGTTGAATAATTCTATATTGAGTGGGTTATTTCTAAGATTTAAGATAGGGTTTGGGCTGTAAGAATATATACTTAAATTATCATCTCATAATAATAATAATCCTCATTTTATCATCATATCTTAGATTCATTCGTACTTACATTATTTCGGGTGTGCTGCAGTTAGAAGAGTAGCTAGTTTTTTTATTACGCTGGTAATAATGTGTGTGTTCCCACTATGAAGAACTAGTAATTTAATGATGTGATTTTTGGCCCTTGAAGCACACATTTTTTTTTATTTTGCATTATTCACCTTTTTGGCTGGCTAGTTGTGTCATTGTTCTCGCCAGAGTCAGGATGTTAGCTAGGAGGAGACTGAAAAAGATATATACTTCTTAAGAGCAAACAAGTGATAACTAAAAAGTGTGGAAGGCAAAAAATTAAAATATATACTTCTTAAGAGCAAACAAGTGATAACTAAAAAGTGTGGAAGGAAAAAAATTAAAAAATTAAAATCATAATTCTAAACTTTGGAAAACTTTAGATAGTTAACTGTCATCATTCATTTATATACAAATATTTATTAAGTATAATACAAGAATGAATTTCGTCTATGATCTACCTACATTTTGATCATAATAATTAATCAAATAAAAGTATAAATCATGGATGGAGTAGATGGAATATGTTTGTCTGCATTTACATTGGTGGAGAATTCAAAATCATCGTTATATAAAGGAAGAAGAGATAAGCTCAAATCCAAATTCAAACTCAACACTCTCCTGCACTGTTTGATCTCTTCAATCTTGGAACTTGTGGTACTATTTCTTCTTGAAAACTAATGTTAGTATTATCAGATGATGAGGATGACAATCGCGGCATATGCCCACCCAAACCCGGTGTTCTTGGTGCTGTTTCTTCCCTTTTTGACGAAGACTCAATCATGGCAGCTCTGTGTCTTCTCATATGCCCACCCAAAGCTTGCCCAATATCAAATTTCAAACCACAAATCTAACACTCATGAATCTTTTGTTTCTTCACTTGGTTTTGGTTATCACTGGCAGTTCGATCATTTAATTTAGAATACAGTTCCATCAGCCGAGGTTTCTTGTGACTCGCCCTATGTCCTCCCAGTGCTTGAAACGATGGAAACTGTTTATTACATGTTTTGCACTCGTACAAACGGCCTCGAGTACTTGTTGGCATCCTTTGTTTCTCAATCACGGACCCATAATCAATCATTAAATACTTTGCCATGGTTGCTGCCTTGCTATCTTCCATTTCTCCTGTACTTCTCTTGTTACTCATCATGTCTCTCTATATAAACGATGGATTTTTAATTATGGATGAAGGAACTTTTTCTGTTTCCTATAGAAATGAAGATTTTTCTTTGCAGCTGCTAAAGAAATGAATGAATTGTTACTGTTGTTTTGAATGAAACTAGAACCTTTGCTAGAGGGAATATATATAGTGGCTGTAGCCAACTACGTGTTGTTTTGTTGACCTGAGAGTTCAGAATGACTAAAAAAATATTTCCTTGGGTCGTAAAGGTTTGTAAGAAATTCAGTTGGGGGATTTTTTTGGAATTGATTAAATTTTATTGGTAGTGTAAAAAACAAGTCACCGGAAACTTCTTCGATTTCCATATATTGCTCCTATTTTTTTTATTTTTTTTCAAGAAGTATAATCAAAAGGATAGACTGAATCAAATAAATGAGCATAACCTGGTCCTAACATAGAAGATAGTGTTCGAATGGACACCACCATTTGACGCGGTATCTTCGTTGCCACACTTCTATATAACAACAATAGTACTAATATTATCATTTTGTGCAGTAGTGATATTGGTACCCTATCAAAACAGAATTCCGTCCCTTCAACTATCATTCAGCAGTTTAGTAATAAATTAGGGGTATCGAGACGGATCATCGATTAGAGTAAACAAAATCAAAAATGAAATTAGAAGACAAGAATTAGATTGGTTCGGCATTAATACCTACATCCACTATGAAACCCCTTAGGATGAATTGGATTGATCTTCAGGCTCGCTGGGATAACTACATTTGCTTTAGTTATTCCTATTTATAGATGATAGGATACTAAACACAAGTAAAACTAGTCTATCTAGAATAGAGGAGTTACAACTGACTTGATCCTATTTTCTAGTAGGTGACTTACAGCACTTATCTTTGTTTAAGTCTTGAACTGAGTCCAAGAGAGAATATATTTTCCAAAAAATTTCAGAAAGGAAAGATGATGATCTTGGGTAAAGATTGAAAATATGGAAAATATTTCCAAAAGAAAAATTGGTTGCCAGATTTTGGCAAGGATATCGAAAATGGAGAGATGTTTTCGGTATTGAACTCTTGGCAAACAAAGAAGCAAAGGAAGAAATAAATTCCAGTGAATGCATATACTTGATCATCCACGACGTGTTTGATTAAATTACTAAATAAAATAGCAACGAAGAAGAAAATGAAAATCAATGAAATAATTATTACTTGATCTATATTAAGGAGCCAAATACCTCAGATGAAGAATTTAGAACCACGAATCTTATATGCAAAATCCTGAATACTATACCATCTCTTTACTGTTTGATGGCTTCAAAACAGAAAGAACATCGACTAGTTTAGCTGCAAACAGAAGTGAAAAAAGGAAGAAAGACACTAATCCTTCTTCAAAGTTTGGTACCCAATTTTGATGACAAGGATATTAAATTTGCTGAACTTCCCTGTTATTCAAGATACTACCTTAAGATACATGGGTAGTAGAGAAAGTATGAGCACCATGTAAACATCTCATTAATTTCAATGTATTGATAAACATCAAACAAAAAAAATGCTGATAAGTGGGAAAGTAAAGATTTTAATTCTGTAGCGGAAGCAATTGAGCGGATTTCCCCGCTCTGATACCATAATAAATTATGGGTATCGAGACGGATCATCGATTAGAGAAAACAAAATCAAAGATGAAATTAGAAGACAAATATTAGAGTGGTTCGACACTAACGCCTACATCCACTATGAAACCCCTTAGAGTAAATTGGATTGATCTCCAGGCTCACTAGGATAATTACATTTGCTTAAACAAGTAAAACTAGTCTATCTAGAATAGAGGAGTTACAACTGACTTGGTCCTATTTTCTAGTAGGTGACTTACTGCACTTATCTTTATTTAAGTCTTGAACTGAGCCCAAGAGAGAATATATGTTCCGAAAATTTTCGGAAAGGAAAGATGATGATCTTGGATAAAGATTGAAAATATGGAAAATATTTCCAAAAAAAAATTGGTTGCCAGATTTTGTCAAGGATTTCGAAAATGAAGAGATGTTTTCGGGATTGAACTCTTGGCAAACAAAAAAACCAAGGAAGAAATAAATTCCAGTGAATGTATATACTTGATCATCCACGACGTGTTTGATTAAATTTCTAAATAAAATAACAACGAAGAAGAAAATGAAAATCAATGAAATAATTATTACTTTATCTATATCAAGGAGCCAAATACCTCAGATGAAGAATTTAGAACCCACAAATCTTATATGCAAAATCGTGAATACTATACCATCTCTTTACTGTTTGATGGCTTCAAAACAGAAAGAGCATCGACTAGTTTAGATGTAAACAGAAGTGAGAAAAGGAAAAAAGACACTAATCCTTCTTCAAAGTTTGGTACCCAATTTTGATGACAAGGAAATTAAATTTGCTGAACTTCCCTATTATTCAAGATACTACCTTAAGATACATGGGTAGTAGAGAAAGTATGAGCACCATGTAAACATTTCATTAATTTCAATGTACTGATAAACATCAAACAAAAAAAATGCTGATAGGTGGGAAAGTAAAGATTTTAATTCTGTGGCGGAAGCAATTGAGCGGATTTTCCCACTCTGATACCATAATAAATTATGGGTATCGAGACGGATCATCGATTAGAGAAAACAAAATCAAAGATGAAATTAGAAGACAAAGATTAGAGTGGTTCGGCACTAACGCCTACATCCACTATGAAACCCTTTAGGGTACATTGGATTGATCTCCAGGCTCACTGGGATAATTACATTTGTTTTAGTTATTCCTATTTATAGATGATAAGATACTAAACACAAGTAAAACTAGTCTATCTAGAATAGAGGAGTTACAACTGACTTGATCCTATTTTCTAGTGGGTGACTTACTGCACTTATCTTTGATTAAGTCTTGAACTGAGTACACGGTAGTTAGCTTGAAAGCTAGAGTTTATCCTCTTTTCTAGCTTGCTGGTGAGTTGCCTCAGTCCTTCACGATATGGTTGCTTGTGTGAACACTTAATATTCCAATATTTAGAAACCAATTCTAAATTAGAATATTTTCGGAAGCAATAGGGGAGGGATCTATGTTCTGTGTTTGTGGTTTAACAACTTGTAATCATGTTCAATTAATGGAGGCAACTCAGACTCTAAAAACGACTACTTCTCAGATTGTGTCAACGTACAACTACTCTGAACAAAGCCGATTCTAAGTCTAACAGGGCCGTGTCCGAATTTTGCCATAGGATTTTTCATAAGGTAAAAAAAGATAATCCAGTCATTTCATGACAACGTATGCATGTATCGAATGGTTAATGTAAATAAAAACATACTGTAATACATAATTTTTTTTCTAATTTGTTGTAATATATAGGTAGCATCTGCATTATACATCAATAATCAATGCATGGAAAGCATGTATACTTGTGGTTGGGTGCTTAGATTCGCGCACACAAAATTTAAGTTAGATTCTGGCTGGTCATTTTATGTGAAAGAAATGGAAAGAATGAAATAAATTGGACTACCGAATTCAGATGGGATTGGTATAATGCATTAATTAACCATAAATTAGCTCTAAATGAAAAGATTTAAGAATGGGATCTTATTGGAACTATCCATATCCAGTTTATCGATCCTTCATAATCATATCATACCATGGAAATCTACCAAATAAGATGAATTAATTGAGACGGTATTTTGTAAATACGTAATTATTTTGAATATATATCAATCATCTCTTTAATTCCTGATCTATATATGAAGGGACAAAAACAACATGTTCTTGCATCAACAATTTATGATCTCCAGTGGACACTATAAGTTGCGTGGTAGATGAGGAGAATTCCGGCGAACATGCTTAACACAAGGGCAACAATACGCCAGCTGTGGGTTTTCATCGTGTAGTGTGAAAGGACAATAATCCCACATCACTAGTTTCTGCATGATGAATTTAAAATATAATATGGAAGGGACGCTCCACTCATTGTCAATTGGTTTTGAGTTGGATGCCCGCAGACTTTAACATGATATCAGAGCTAGGCCCGTACACAGTGTGCAGGCCTGATTTTGGCCGTGACCGTATTTGTCACATGTGTACCCCTGACCGAATGACTGGTCACTCGTATGACATCTACGTGGGGTGGACCGTGACCGAATTTCACCTGCACACCCATGACCCACACGTGCGTAGGTCCACACGTTAGGCCGAATGATTGGCCTTACACGTGAGGGAGGGTGTGAAAGGACAATAGTCCCACATCCCTAATTTCCGCATAATTAACTTAAATATAATATGGAAACGCCGCTCCACTCATCAACAATTATTTTTGAGTTGGATGCCCGCAGTATTTAATTTAATCATGAGGAAACTAGGGATGAGGGACTATTGTCCTTTCATTCCCTCCTTCACGTGTAAGGCCAGTCATTCGGTCTAACACTTGGACCTACGCACGTGTGGGTCATGGGTGTGCATGTGACATTCGGTCACGGTCCACCCCACGTACAGGTCATACGAGTGACCAGTCATTCGGTCATGGGTGCACATGTGACAAATTCGGTTACATCCAAAATCGGGCCTGCACCCCGTGTACGGGCCTAACTATGATACCATGTTAAGGATCGAGCAAGGGAGAGGAGAGTATCATCGCGGAAGCATAAAAGACTACATTGATAATAATATTGGTGTGTCTTTCTCATTAATTCTTCAAGATATTTATACAATCACAAGACTTGGTTCTCAAGACACAAGGCTTCGTTCTCAAGATATTCGATTCCTAATATAACTCAAACTAAGCTAAATTATATCTCCTAATTATATTTCCTAATACCCTCCCTCAAGATGGAGCATGGAGATCACTAACGCCCATCTTGGACAAAAGAAATTTAAATTGAGGTTTCCTAACGCTCTTCCGAAAATATCTTCCAATCATAGTTTAAGGACGTTTCAGTCCCTTCGTAGTTTAAGGACGTTTCGGTTCCATCTTCGTAGTTTAAGGACGTTTCGGTCCCATCTTCTTCGTAGTTTAAAGACATTTCGGTCCTCTTCGTAGTTTAAGGACATTCCAGTACCATTAGTAGTTTTAAAACATATAGGTTCCATTTTCATAGTTTAGGGACATTTCGGTCCTCTTCGTAGTCTTGGTTTTTTCAGTAGAATACTTCTTGTACTCTCTAGACAACATGCAAACTTGCATATTCTTCAGTCTTCCCCATAATACTAATGTATCATAATAACATTCTCTAACAAGCTAGAAACACAAATTTCTTTGTTGCACTCTATCCACTTGATAGACGAATAAGAAACCAAGTCCTTTTTCTTTTTCAACGAATCCTACTTTGCGTCGTAGAATTCATACAAACTCATTTTGAGTTTGTATCCACCGAGCGTCATTGCTCATCTTCTATTTATCTTCTCATATGTTACTCTATCTTCACGATCACAACTTTCCGTTGTTGTGATGTTCTCTACAACTCATAGGATTTTAAACCACTATTGTTGTTATTTCTTTCATCATTGCTTCTCTTTCTTCACAAGTTTATTGTTGTTCATTCTTCTCACAAATCTTCTTTTAGCCACACTCTGTTAAGACTGGGCCATTTAATAAGCGTTCCAACTTCTGTCCAACCTTTCGTCACCTTCTTGTCACAAACTGTGACTGCTCTGTCACACTCCATTCACGTACCCGTGATTCTTGTATGAATTATCTCATAAACTCTTGTCCATCAATCCATGACAGACACAACAGGTTTCTTACCCTTCTTGTTGGCTTCCAAACATCACTTGAAAATTCACCATCTCGAGTCTGAGATTCATCTCTTTCTCCCAATTCTGCCTTGTTCCTCAGGTTCTCAGTCGCGACATGATACTATCGATATTCTAACACTAAATCATATCAGAAAATCAACAGAAGTAAACTCCAATCAACGGAAGTAGCCCTTGTTTCTCTCGGCATTGAATGCAGCAGCAACTTGTTCTCCACGAACCCATCTGTCAGTTCACTATCTCAAGGCCAACTCCAGATCTTTCCACTTCCAGGTCAAACCATCTCATCATGATTACAGAGATCATTAACATGAACTGCCGCTAATAGCGATACCGTTGGCAGCAACTCTTAACTCAAGCTATCTTCACAGGGTCACATTCTTTACCATCATTCACCGAGAATCCCCAGCAATATTCCTCTCAAACTCATACTCTTGTCTGTCAACTATGTCCATCACTCACCGAGAATTCCTTTATCTCTTCAGCTTCTCAGCTTCGCTTGATCAACCCTCACCAAATTAGGGAAACAGATTCCATAATCTCATCAACTTTACC
This sequence comes from Papaver somniferum, assembly GCF_003573695.1. Classification (NCBI taxonomy): domain Eukaryota; kingdom Viridiplantae; phylum Streptophyta; class Magnoliopsida; order Ranunculales; family Papaveraceae; genus Papaver; species Papaver somniferum. The sequence continues at coordinate 735,520 of NW_020648748.1, forward strand.
GACAAGAATCAATAACAGCAACTACATTGTCCGAGCCGTCAAAGGCAGTACCAATGAAACCAAACACCACTGTTACCTGAAGATAACATACATATTCTGACGCAGTTGGCATCAACTCATCTTCATGGTACTAATTTCTTCTCCATCTCGGCTCAAGACCGATCTCCTAATCCTTGTCAAGCAGTTTCAATAATCATGGCTGCTTCTAACCTCCTCATCTGAACATCACGACCATCCATCTTGGATTCGAACTCATGTCGTAACCCTAACCCTAGGCAACAAACCATTGTTTATCTCGAGCTTCCAGTTCTTCGGACATGACCCTAAATCAATCCATCAACATACATCTTTGGACAGCTCAAGCCAGCTTTCCTGCTCCGTGTTGATTCAAGCAGACTTTTTGATCCTTGGGAACAGTAACAAACACCATCACCGTCCGTTTCTTCACCTGCTTGAAAGAATGATTTCTTCAAACCTAGTTTCATTCCAGCACACACGTGCTTCAATATTTTCTTGTCATGAGAACTCGTTAAACCTTTATTTTTCTTCTTCTTATCGCAACTTTGCAAAATTCTTTATGAAAACATTAACTTCTCTTCCTCTCCTCTCTCCCTCACCTTTCTCTGATACCATGTTAAAGTCTGCGGGCATTCAACTCAAAAACTAATTGGCAATAAGTGGAGCGGCCCTTCCATATTATATTTTAAATTTATTATGCGGAAACTAGTGATGTGGGACTATTGTCCTTTCACACCAAGTCTTGTAATTGTATAAATAGCTTGAAGAATTAATGAGAAAAATACACTAAAATTATTATCAATGTAGACATTTAATGCTTCCGGGTTTGTACTCTCCTCTCTCTTGCTCGATCCTTAACATGGTATCAGAGCCAAGCCCAGACCCAGACCTGCGCACGCCTGGTGTAGACCGAGTTACTGGCCTAAGTGTTTAACCGATTTTGTCACTTGTACACTCAGGGTGTAGGATAGTGCCGATACTGGCCGAGGTGTTATCCCATGATTTAGTCACTCACCTGTGTACACCTGTTACCGGTGGACTGGTAACTCGTACGTAGGTCCACGTGTGAGGCCCAGTGACTGGCCTTACACGTGAGGGGCGTGTGAAAGGAAAAAAGTCCCACATCGCTATAATCTGCTAATTAACTTAAAATATAATATGGAAGGGCCGCTCCACTCATTGCCAATTGGTTTTGAGTTGGATGCCCGCAGAATTTAACATGATATCGATGCCCGCAGATTTTGTAAAGTCTGTGACAGGATAATAGTCCCACATCCCTAGTTTTCGCATAATTAACTTAAATATAATATGAAAAGTCCGCTCCACTCATCGCCAATTGGTTTTGAGTTGGATGCCCGCAGACTTTAACATGGTATCAGAGCTAGGCCCGTACGCGGGGTGCGAGCCCGATTTTGGCCGTCGTGACCGAATTTGTCACATGTGCACCCGTGACCGAATGAATGGTCACTCGTACGAGTTGTACGTGGGGTGGACCGTGACCGAATGTCACCTGCACACACATAACCCATATGTGCGTAGGTCCACGTGTTAGGTCGAATGAATGGCCTTAGACGTGAGGGAGGGTGTGAAGGGATAATAGTCCCACATCACTAGTTTCCGCATAATGAATTTAAAATATAATATGGAAGGGCCTCTCCGCTCATTGTCAATTGGTTTTGAGTTGGATGCCCGTAAATTTTAACACGAAGATCAATCCCAAATAATTATGTCATTTATTTTTTCAAGAACTGGTAATATTGCAGTGGTGCGTTAATGATGTGACTTTGCGCGTTCAAAACATATATTTTCGTATTCTTTTAGGTAAAAGTATAGAAGGAATAAAAGCACAGATTTAAACATGGGGAAACTTTACGAGTAATGCCATCATTTAATAATATACATCAACTATGTCTATGTGAAATCTAGCTACATTTTGATCATAATATATAATCAAATAAAACTATAAATCATGGATGGGGAAGATGGCATATGTTTGTCTTCATTTACAATAGTGGAGAATTCAAAATCGTTACTAACATAAGGAAGAAGAGATAAGCTCAAATCCAAATTCAGACTCAAGACTCTCCTGCTACTGTTTGATCTCTTTAGTACCGGCACTTGTGGTAGTCTTTCTTCTTGAAAACTAATGTTAGTATCATCAGATGATGAGGATGACAATCCTGTTGTTGTTGTTTCTGCTGTTGCCGTTGTTGCCGAAGATTCAACCATGGCAGCTCTATGTCTTCTCATATGCCCACCTAAAGCTTGTCCAATCGCAAACGTTAAACCACAAATCGAACACTCATGACCCTTTTGTTTCTTCGCTTTCTGTTGGTTGTAATTTATAATATGATTATCTGATGAATATAGTTCCATTAACCGAGGTTTCTTGTAACTTGCTCTATGTCCTCCTAGTGCTTGAAACGATGGAAATTGTTTATCACAGGTTTTGCACTCGTAAAAACGGCCTTGAGTACTTGATGGCATTATCTTTTGCTGAATCACGGATTGATAGTCCATCTCTCCACGGTCACGTGATAATAGCATTAAACACTTTGTCATGGTTGCTGCCATGCTCTCTTCCATTTCTCCTCTTCTCTTGTTACTCATCATTTCTTTCATTGATGTACTAAAAGGGATGGATGTTTTAAGTTGTGAATGAAATAAAAACTCTGGTCGGAGGAATGGAAACTGTTTTTTTTTTTTTAATGCTGAAGAAATGTGAAATAGTTTGTGTTGTTGTGAATGAAACTAGAAATGTTGTTGGAGGTGTGATTATATAGTGGCTGTAGCCGACTTAGTGAGAACGTGTTGGTTTGCTGACCTGAGAATTTCTTGGGTGACTAGAATATATTTCCCTTGGTCGTAAAGATGTGTACGAATTTCAGTTGGGGATTTTCCTCTGGAAAGTGATTAACTTGATTAGTACTTGGAAACTTCGGTTGCTGAATAGTATTCCCATCCTATTCTGTAGGAGCATAACTTAACACGGAAGATATTGTGGACCACCACCACTTGACGCGTTATTTTTGCTGCCACACTGCTGTATAACAACAATAACACCAATAGAGCGTCCAAAAAAATCAAAAATATTATCCTTTTGTGGAGTAGTGTTATTGGTACCCACCGCCAACTAAATCCCGGCCTTCAACTATCATTCAGCGGTTTTGTTTGATTGGCCGCTAAAAAACAACGGATTTCAAAGTTTAGATTATTAATTTCCTGGAACGTGGATTAAGAACTTATAATGAAGTTCAATTAGTGCTGGCCGGTGGCAACTCAGAGTCTTAAAACGACTCGGCCTAACACAGATCAGTCAACATATAACTACAAGGAATGATCGGTACCTGCTTCATTTTTATTTTCATTAAGGTTGCTAGTTTTTCAATCCATAAAATGCGTTGCCGAAGATGCACTAATAAGTTGCACACTCGATGAGAATGAACTAATCGCTTATGTTTTTAGCTGTGGTTTTTCGTTCGTTTAGCTAAATGTTGAATAAACCAAATTGATAGCAGAGGATGCATACATGACGTGATTAGAAAATTTTCTTCTTTGGTAAACCACTAATCTCAGCACATCTATTTTTTGTTATTCTATTCACAAAATTGGTTAAAAAGACCAAAATTAACGATTTCTGGATGAAAAGGACATTTAGATTTTGATACTGTTTAAATGGACAAAAATGTAAAAATAGTCAGGATATAAACAGTTTCATCCGACCCATTTTCAAATATTTTTTCTTATTTTTTATTTACATCAGGATGCATCCAGTTTCATCGTTACTATTTTTTAAGTTTAAGTCAGGATGAATTCAGTTTCATCCTTACTATTTTTTTAGTGTCCATTTCACCCATACTAATTTTTACCCGTCCATTTGAACCATGTTTCAAAATATTTGGATAAATGACCTATCTTCCATATTCTATTCAACTAACTAAGGCTCGGCCTTTTGTTGAATGGGCCTGCGGCAAGATACATGTTTATTAGCCGACGCGTCTTTAAATGACGGAAAATGTTTATTATACATGTTTTGAGTACTGATTGATGTTCTCGTTTATAGTCGACCTCTCCACGGTCACTTGATAATAACATCAACACTCATGGCAACTATGACGCTCTCTTCCGTTTCTTTTGTACTCTGGTTGGTGGAATGTTTAGCTGCTGAAGAAACCGGGACTTGTTCTTGTGGACCTGGTGAATGAAAACTAGATCATTGTTGGAGTTGGAAGAATATATATAGATAGCCGGTGTAGCAGACTCTATGCAACAAGGGCACAACACGTTGATTTGTATACTTGTTAATAATGACTAAAATATCTAAAGATTTAAAGTTTTGGAAAATAATAGTTCTCATGTTAAACGTTATCGGTTATGTTCTAGTTGTGCATTTTATCCCTATTAATTATATGTTTTCTTCTTCCCAAAACTGGGAAATTGTAGTGATGGGTTAATAATATGATTTTTGGAGCTTAAAGCGTACATTTTTTTCTTATAAAAACAAACAACAGAACAGGATAACTAAAAAGTATTTGGAAAGAATAAAGTCATAGATTTTGAACTTGGGGAAACTTTACGAGTCAAATGTCACGATATCATTCAATTATATATACATCGAATTAATTTAGAATAGTACAAGAATAAAAGTCTATGTCTATGTGAAATCTAGCTACATCTCGATCATACTATATAATCAAATAAAACTATAAATCATGGATGGGGTAGATGGCATATGTGTGTCTGCATTTACAATGGTGGAGAATTCAAAATCGTTACTAACATAAGGAAGAAGAGATAAGCTCAAATCCAAATTCAAACTCAAGACTCTCCTGTTACTGTTTGATCTCTTTAGCACCGGCACTTGTGGTAGTCTTTCTTCTTGAAAACTAATGTTAGTATCATCAGATGATGAGGATGACAATCCTGTTGTTGTTGTTTCTGCTGTTGCCGTTGTTGGCGAAGATCCGATCATGGCAGCTCTATGTTTTCTCATATGCCCACCTAAAGCTTGCCCAATCGGGAACTTTAAACCACAAATCGAACACCCATGAATCTTTTGTTTTCTCCGTTGCTGTTGGTTGTCATTGATAGTTTGATTATCTGATGAATACAGTTCCATCAACCGAGGTTTCTTATGACTCGCCCTATGTCCTCCTAGCGCTTGAAATGTCGGAAATTGTTTATTACATGTTTTGCACTCATAAATACGGCCACGACTGCTCGTTGGCATTGTGTGTTGCTGAATCACGGATTGATACTCGATTGCTTCTCCATTGTCGCGTGAAAATAACATTAAACACTTTGCCATGGTTTCTTCCATGCTCTCTTCCATTTCTCCTCTACTTCTCTTGTTACTCATCATCTCTTTGTAGTGCTGAAAGGGATGTATGTTTTTAAAGTATGAATGAAAGTATAAACTCGGGTTGGAGGAATGAGAAATTGTTTTGCTGCTAAAGATATAAAATTGTTGTTGCTGCGAATGAAAATGGAACCATTGGAGGAATATATATAGTAGGTATAATAACGTGTTTGCTTTGTTGTGACTTGTGAATGATAACAACGTGTTACTTTGTTGACTCTGAGAATGACTGAACTAAATTTCGCTTGGTCCTAAAAGGTTCGTACGAATTTCAGTTGGGGATCTTCATGGAAAGTGATCAAAATTGGATTAGTAGTGCAAGATAGAACCAACTAGCCATTCTTGGAAACTTCGTTGCCAAATAGTAGTGGTGCTCGATGTTTTGTTTCTTCTCAAGTGATTGGGAATGAATAAACAAAAAGAGCATAACTTAACATGGAAGATACTGTTGGACCACCACTTGACGCGGTATTTTTACTGCCACACTTCTGTATAACAACAATAATACTAATGTTATTCTTTCGTGGCAGTTTTATTGATACCCCACCGCACCAAAACTTAATCCCGGCGGGCCTTCAACTATCATTCAGTGGTTTTGCTGGATTGACTGCTAAATAACAACCGATTTCACATTTTAAATTATCAAAGTTTCAGAGCTTATAGTGAAGTTCAATTGGTGCTGGCCGGTGGCAACTCAGAGTCCAAAAACGACTGGGTCCTTGACTTGGTCAATATACAACTACGCGGAATGAGGCCTACTTAGGATTTTAGTTAAGCACGTCGCAAGTTTTACACGTCGGCAGAGATACGTTACAAATTTAATGAGGAGTTCCAACGAACATGCCTCAAACAAGATAACCAGTATTGCGATTGCAATATGCTACAGAACTTAAATTAAATGAACTCATTGCTTATATTTTTAGCAAGGTTTTTTTTTCGTTTGTGTGGACCAATCTCAAATTATTAGGCTCATATTATTGTGGATGTATAGGAAACTGAATAATCAAAATCTAGACCAGAGGATACATAAACATAAATTCAATGTCAGGTTGGCAAATTGCCTTCTCTGCTAAACCACTTACCTCAGCAGTCAGCACACTTACATTGGGCCATCATTATTCGATTCTACTAGTACTCTAGCCTGCGGCAAGATACAGTCCATAAATGGTGCCATGGAGTCATGGACTCATGGTGGTGATCTTTTTCTTACGCTAGACCATTGATAATAATGTGCGTCTGTTTTGTTTTTTCAAAAACTGATAATGGTGTTTTAATGATATGATTTTTGTTCCTTTAAGCACACAGTTGTTCTTGTGAATAATATAATTGGTGGCCTTTTTGTTTAACAGCGGAGCCAGGTTTTTAGATAAGAGGGGACAAAAGAAAAGAAAAAAACCTACTTTGTAGCAGCAACCAAGAGATAATTAGAAAGTGATAACATCACAATTTTAAACTAAGGGAAGTTGTCGAGTCACTTGTCATAATTCATTTACATACATAAATTTAAACCTATTGCCTAAAGTCTTCGCCCCAACCAGCACGCGACCGGAAACCCTCTGGATCGAACCTCTTCTAATGTCAGATCATATTATCCTACTTACCGAGAGATAAAATAAAGAGAGAGAATTGGTCTTCGCTAATGCATAAATCACATCTAGCCACATTTTGATCACATATTAATCAAATCAAAGCATAAATCGTGGATGTTGTGGAAATATGTTTCCCTGGTGCTTTTACATCAGTGGAGAACTCAAGATCATTGTTATCCAAGGGTTGAAGAGATAAGCTCAAATCTAAATCTATATTCAAACTCAAAACTCTCCTGCTATTTGATCTTTTCAATGCTGAAACTTGTGGTACCATTTCTTTTTGATGAGTAGCAGCGGTAGTAATATCAGATGACAAGATTGATGACAATCCTGCTCCTGCTATTGTTGTCGAAGATTCAATCATGGAAGCTCTGTGCCTTCTCATATGACCACCCAAAGCTTGTCCTGCAGCGAAATTTAAACCACAAATAGAACACTCATGAGTCTTTACTTTCTTTGCTTGCTTTTGGTTATCATTGACGCTTTGATCATCCGATGAATACAAGTCCATCACCGGACGTGTCTTGTGGCTCGCCCTATGTCCTCCTAGAGCTTGAAAGGACAGAAATTGTTTATTACATGTTTTGCACTCGAAAACGCGATCTTGAGTACTGGATTTTGATGTCATTTGTTGCTCATCGATCACGGATTGAAAATCGATCCCTCCCTTGTCACGTGATAATAACATCAAACACTTTGCCATGGCAACTACTATGCTGTCTTCCATTTCTGCTCTACTTCTTTTGTTACTCATCATTTCTTTTTGTAAAAGGATGGATGTTAAACTCTGATTGGAGGAATGAGAAATTTTTATAGCTGCTGAAGAAACCAGTAATTGTTCTTCTGCTGGTGAAAATAAAGTTACGGTTGGAGTTGGAGTTGGAGTTGGAGTCTGAGTTGGAGGAATATATATGGTGGGTGTAGCCGAGTCGCCGACTATGCAACAGCGTGTTGCTTTTGTTAACTTGATATTATATCGACTCAAATATATTTTTATTGGTTTCCAAAGGCTTGTACGAATTTCAGTTGGGAGTTTCTTCGCAAGTTATTAAATTGATTTGGTAGTGTGACTGAGAAAGGGCTTGGCCAACTTTGGAAATTAACAAATTGTTTCTTGTGCCAAAAGGGATATTGTTTTATATAGTTTTTCTTTGAGGAATGAATAAAAAAATGACACTTGAATGGCAGTTTGGCATAACTTAACGTGGAAGATACTGGGACCGCGCAAACCACTTTGTATTTTTTGCTGCCACAGTAACAACAGTAGTCCTAATATAGTAGTTTAATCCATTTTAATTTTTGTTTTATACTAGTGTTGTTCGTGCCCCAGTGCTATTGCGTAATCTATGACGAAACACCTACTCCTGACTTTGATCATCAAAACTGAACAACTTACCAAAAAATCATTACTATTGAAAAACTCAACAATGATGCTCAATATTTACCCAAACTAACTGACACAACCAGGACACATACAAACATATTCACCAAATCTTACAATTTCGCATGCTCAAAGTGAGATTCAACCAATCTATTTTTCTTTTATTCTTCAAGAGAACGATACTTGTTTGGATAGTCGTAAAAAAAAAAAAATCTAAATCACCATAGTATATTATGCTTCTACATTTTCACTAAAAGGAAGATGAACAGTGAGTAGTCCTCTTTGAGGTGTCGGACCTGATGGCCGGACGAGATCGAGTCAGGTAAATGATTTTAATTGGGTATGTATTGAACTGTTGCAATTGATGGATTTGTTCCTTCTGGTTCTTTCCCGGCGAGTCTGGGGTTTTATGCTTCTTCTCTGCGCCTATGCTTAAATTGCTTAGTGAAATTCCCTCGTTTCTTTTAAGGTTTGTTTTGGTTTTTTGTTAGCTATTTCAATCTGTATTGATCCTTTTATGATTCTTTATTTTAATTTTACTTAAAAAGATATGGTTGCTAGTTCGTAGTAAATGTGTCCTCTGGTGTTTCCACTTGATTATTAATGGTGGCTGTTAGAAATTGATTTTTCTGCTTCAGTGGTTGTTTTAGTTTTTAGAGATCAATATTTAGAGATGAGTAGTTTTTACATTGGTTTGTACTTTGTACTTGGAGATCTGTTGAGGTCTAGATTTAATTAGGGTAGTTTTCCCTGTGTTTATTTCGCCAGAGAAGATGGTGTTTCGAATCGGCCGTGTCTGTGTCTGTAACTCGGCGGCCTTTTAGTTTGAAAGAAAATCTCAATTTTCTTGGCTTCGAAGTTTTACCTCGAAAACTGTGGTTTTGCTGTTGCTAAAATAAGAAAGAAAACAGAAAAAGTGTAGTCAGTCATGTGATAGTTATCTTCGGCGGGTGGAAATTGTATAACTACCCTTCATTTTCATGGATTTAACAAATACACTTATCCATCAGTAATTATATTTTTCATCTTTTAAAATGTAATTTATTTAATTTTGAATCATATAAATACCCTTTCAATATTGATAAAAATTTAGATGAAAATCATTTCATTTATTATCTCACATGCTGGAAGTGGTGGGGGTGGTGATGCCAGTGATGGAGATGGTGGTGCCACCAAATTTGGGATCAACTTTTGTTGTTGATACCATATTTGGATAAACTTTTGTTGTTGATACCAGATTTTGGCGTCAACTTGGGTTGTTGGCAGGTAATCTTGACCTAACTATTTTCTGAGTTTTCAATTTTTGTAAAAACTTGGGTTTGTCGACACCAGATATGATATCAACTTTGGTTGTTGATACCAAAATTTGGTGTCAACTTCGGTTGTTGATACAAAAATCTGGACCTAACTTATTTCTAAATTTTCAATTTTGTTTTCAACTTGGCGGTAACGGTGGTGGATTTGGAGGAGATGGTGGTCGTAATAGCGGTGCCGATGGTGACGATGAGTTGTGGTGGAGTTGTGATGGTGGAATGTTGGTGATGGTTGTGAAGTGGTGGTGGCGGTGGTGGTGATGGTTGTGGAGTGATGGCGGTGGTGAATTTCCGTCGATGGAGTTGGAGGAACCGATGGAGTGATTGAGAAAGAAAATTATTGCTTTTTGAAAAAAAAAAGTTATATGTGTAATAAATTACTAAAATAGTTTACTTTTAAGAGGATAAACTTTATTATACTATACAAGAGGAGGGGTATATTTACAATGTGATAGGGGTATTTTTGAAGGGTTTCAAAACCAAGGGTATTTAATAAATATATCCGAAATGAAAATTAGGGAGGTAGAATACAACTTTGATACATCTACTTCGAAGTGGTGCACTGAGAGGGGATCAGACGCCCTAAGTGTCACCCTCTCTGTATTGGGATAGCAGCAGTGGCGGAATCAGGATTTCAAGATGGGGGCTAAAAAAAAATTTTTGCCACACCTAGATCGGTATCTAGTTGTTTTTAAGATAGTAACATAGAATATTGAAACTAGAAACTGCACTGCACTTTCCCTATACATGAATATGCCGTCATTGAGACTCTAACCTTAAGAAACTCATGCTTAGCGGGTGCTACAAAGTGATTCAAGAGATATATGATCCGCTAAAAAGTGACCAAGTGATGAAGTATCACTGAAAGTGGCAAAAAGTGATCATGATATTTGGACATATACAAAACACACGGACAGATGTAGAACCAGAGAGCGTCCACAGTGGTACGATCAAAACCAAAGATCAAAGACCAAAACAAACGATCAAATTTGAGTTTAGTATGTGGCGTCACGTTAAGGCAGTTGAGTATATTTAGTCGGGCGGAGATATAATCCACGCTTGCATGTGGAGCGTTGTTAAAATCTTCGTTTGGGCCGGGCGGAGATATAATTAACGCTGCTTGTGGGGCGTTGATAAAGAATACGCTTGTTGTGGGGCGTACATATATTTCACGCTCGGAGAAGGGGCGTTTGTATAATCTACGCCTGGTGGGGCGAACGTATAATCAACGCCTGAATAAAGCGTTTGTATAATCAACGCCTGACATGGGGCGGACGTATAATCAACGCCTGACCTTTGGAGAAGGATAAGTTCTCTGCCGGGGGTGGCAGTTCTCTACGATGCCCTGGTAATGAACCGGATGGTGGGAATTTTGAGACTCTTTACATCTACACTTCCACTGCATTCCAGTTCTTCTCTGTTGCTTAGCACCAGCACTATCACCTACACTTCAATCTCCATTACAGCCAAATCCTCCGGAACCACAACTGCAACTCCACTGCATACAACTCATTACTCTTCTTCTATAATTTGAGTATCAGCACAAAAGAATCCTTCCTTCAGCCAATTCCAAACTCTACTTCTGGCCATAATATTCACAAGCCAGTACCCATTTCATCAGCACATCACCATTTCAGCTTCATTGTCTCAACACCACTAACAGTACCACCAAAGCATGTGCTTCATCTCTGCTTCTGCAATTCTCAGCTGCGTTTCCAATACCACCAATTCTGAAATCCAACAACTGCAACAGCTCACAATCTAGCCTGCAAGTTCATATCCATCCACATCTACAAAGCATTCAATCATTCCCTTCTCTGCCATAACCCCCAATCAGTTGTCAACAATGTCATCTTCCATCTTTACTTCTCTTGTGATTCTCAGACCTCAACAGCAAACAACATCACCACCAACATCATTTCTTCCCTGTAAAATTCAAGTCCAGCATCAACCTATTTTCTAATTCATCTCTGAAATCATCATCTGCATCTCTGAAATCCGTCAAAACCCTTGAACATCAATTAATTTCTTCATTTCTCATGAACCCATAATATTAATTCAAACCCTAACTTCAAATCTCAGATACAACCACCATCTCTTTAATTTCTTCATCTGATTTCAACCCTGGACTTCTTTTCGATCTGTTCTCTCAGTCACCAGCAACAACCTCATCTATTTCTCGATTCAAAACCTTCATCGATCTGATTTGCATCTCATTTTGGTAGCAGTAAACAGCAGCCCCTTCTCTGAATTTTAGACAAACTATGATGAAAGAAAGACAACTCTCTTGATTTTAGGGTTGGGGTAATGACTGGAATTACTTGAAGCACCCATATAATGAAGAACCAAGGATTGAAAAGAGCAGCTTTGTGGAGAAGTGTGCTGTTGAGACCAGTAAGGTTGAGAAGAATAGGTCTAGCATGAAACATCCCATCAGAATTCCTCCAACTGAAGGTAAAATAGATGATCGGCCTAAATTTGGCGGAAATGAAGATTCTTCAGAAGTAAAATTGAATGGTGCTAACAGTAAGGCTGGAAAATGCAGACCAAAGAAAACCTCACTGCAGTTCCATGAAACTGAGGAGGCTCCAAGCAAGTTCGCCTCCGAGATATTAACAAATCATCTGGGGATAACAACTGAAAAAGAGAAACTTCTGCCGTGTTCTGGGGATAAAGAAGAGTTATTAACTATATCAACGCCTGAATGGGGCGTACACTTTATCAACGCCTGGCGTGGGGCGTTAAGAATATCAACGCCGGGCTGGGGCGTTTGTATAATCTACGTCTGAATGGGGCGTTCATTTTATTAACGCCTGACGTGGGGCGTAAACTTTATCAACGTCCCAACGGGCGAACATTTTATCAACGCCTGAACCGGGCGTAACTTATATACACGCCTCTGTATGGGGCGGTGACTTTACGTACGTTTCACAACAGGCGTAGATTATATATACGCCCGATGCCAAACGTTGATTATACCTCCGCTCCACTATATATAGTTTTGGTCTTGGTCCCAGACCAAATATGGTCTGGAATTTGGTTTTAGTCCAGAGTTTAGTCTTTACTCCGTCCCGTTGCGTCTCGTCCCTGGATCATAATTATAGGTTTACTCGTCCATTGCAGTTGCTCTGAGAGGTGGAAAACTTCTATAGAACATCAGCACCAATGTATACGTGTATAGAACATCAGCACCAATGTATTCAGGTCCCCAGTAGGCACTGACGAACATCAGCACCAATGTATAGTCCGGGTGGGATTTATGAAAACAATTTCTTACATATGAGTAATCTGAATGGTTAGGGAGTTTAGCCCATTTATAACTTAACATGTGTACCAATTGGTTAAGAAATTGTGAGAACTTAATAAAATTTAGTTGTCATTTTAAGTTTTTTCATTTCAATATCCGTGGATGGAAACTCATTCTTTCTTCCTTTATATCACTCTTTTACTACATTTTCTACATATAGCTTTTACAACTTATATATCAAAAATGCTGTAAAAATTCGTTGCGGCCTATGGCCACTTACTAATTGTCTCGCACCATGCACTACTAGCCCTACCTCATAGATAATTCTGGGTCCGTCCCTGCCAATACGGCGATACCAGCCATGTACGCCTATTGTCTTCATATAATTAACATATTGATTATGCTATGAAAGCAATGTATTCAAACTCAAAATATTGCAGCGGCACCTTTTATGAGTTTTTGGGAGTATTTTCTGTTGTTGGTGAAGATAATTGACCCGATGCTAGTGTCTTAAGATCTTTTGCCGACAATTATGATCCAATTGTAACGATCGACGCCTACCTTTGGTGCATTCATCAAGGTTAAAAGGCTGTTTGAGAACCAATATGCAATGTAACCTAATAATTGTAGCAAAAAATGCACCATCTCCTTGGATACATAAGAAGTCTTGTATAAATATAAAATTGAGATTCACTCTTTAAAGGAAGAACATATATGCTTTTTTTTCCTTTTCTCCTTAGCAATTCTCCAACAATGAGTACAACACAGACCTGTAGTTTTGTAAGCATCTGCTAATATTCAAGCTCCTAACTATTGTCAAGGCTCTGGGTGTTGAGAGCATCCCTTCATACATGATACATCACCATCATTCCACATAACAGCGTCATCTTAATTAGAAAGTATTAACTTTCAATGAGAATGACAGAGTACAAACGAAAGAGGAACCAAACCCTATGAAACAGTTCACCTTCCTTATAGTTTTGTAAAACCTAACTAACATGAACCAAAAATAATAACTATTTAGGTATTATTCTGGCGGATGATACTAACAAGTATAGAAGAAAGATCATTACTTAAATACTTAAAATCGTTGATTTTGTTTTCATTTTCTTCTTGGTGGACTAAACTTTTATGCTTGGTGGATTAAACTGATTTTTTTTTTTACAAGGGTGAAATAAGAGCTTGGTAGGTGCTTCCGCCCCTGGATAGGGGTGAGGCATGAGTGGGCCCCACCCCATTAACGGTGCTACACTTCGAAGTGTATAAATCATTTTCGGGTAGAATAGTAGCCACGTGGTAATCCTGTCCGTAGAGTTTAGGTTTGGAGTCAACATTTATTTTTGTAGTAGCGGAAAATCCTAGTACTACACCCTTTCAATAATCTATATAACAAATTAGGAAACCATTGTGAAGAACACTTATAAAATTTTTATCATGTTTGGAAATCAATACAAAGAAGTAAAGTAAAACCCTACCTTGGGAAACAAATAACTTTCTCTCTCTTAGGGTTCTATTTCAACTCTACAAAAATATCTTTCCCCAATACAATGGTGGTTGGTCCTATATATAGGAGTTTACATAGAGGAGGACAGCTAATAAAGCCCATATTTTCGGATCTGACATGCGATGAAATCGCACACTTATATTGAATCTTCTCGCACAATCTCCTGAACTTTGCACAACTCTCATACGTTATTCGTGGCTTCGTGACGTCATTGACTCCGTCATATGGGATATGCTACGTGCGATATAAGTTCGCTCCTTTGTAACATCACTACTTCGCATAATTATGGTGTGAGCGATATTTATCCCCTACATTTTGCCTATTCTCTCAGCGATCTTTGTCGAAGAAAGAGCGACGAGAGAAACTTTTTCTCAGTCACTTTCGCTCCTTTACATGATGCCTGCGCGCCCTATCAACTTTCCATGTTCTTTAACTAACAATATCCCGAGATATCGGGTTTGATTGCTCCACGTGTTGTTATCATCGTCTTATTTCTTGACACGCTATGGTTGATCCCTGCAACCGTCACTTCATATCCTCTCACCCATTAATGCTTTCATAAAAGCGAATTTCACAGAAGGAAACCGAATCCTTTACATATGTTCCCTCTCACTTTCTTCTCTCTCTTTTTACTCCCCTCCTTCAATCTCTGCAACTTTTCTTTTCTTACTGTAGTTATTTTCCCGTTTGATCTTGATTCTTGATCTTTCTTATTTCCAACTTTTGTTTCTGTTTCCCGTCTGTTGTATTATTTCTCCCTCTTTGATCTTCTTGACGACCTTGACTACCTTGATATTTATAATCCCCTTCTAGAAGAACAACAATGGGGCACAAGCCAGGTTGGAAAATGGTAGAACAGTTTGATAACTTAAAGGTCTAATTCAGGGATAAAGGTTTCACATTATCCGCTCCTTCTTCATCGGGGCCTACTTTGACGCTTAATCCTAGATGGTTCAAAATTGATCAATGGAATGATCAGAAAATCTTTATCTCTGTAGGGCAGCTTCTCGCTAGTCTGCCGATCCCTTATTTGGATCCGCGAATTCCTCTGTTTTATAAAATCCTCTCGCATGCTAAATTTAATCGTGCGATTTTTCAGTTCAGCGGGGACGCTATAAGAATTATGGTGGAATTCGCTGGTCGTACGGCTGGATTAGGATCCCTTTATCCTAGAGAATACAGGAATGAAGCATATGCTGACTTAGAAATTAATTCTTCTGATTATACTGTTGAAAGCTTCTTTTCTAACTACGAAGTGGTGATTATGAAGTCTAAGTCATCTCGCTGAGCCGTTCGTCTGTCGAGGAAAGATGGCCTCGCAGAGAATGAAAGGATTATGCGAGACGTTGATTTTAATGATAAGAATAATCGCACTGTACGAAACTCTAATGAAAATCGTTGGGATGTTTATCATGTTATTCTTGAGGGTCCCTATATCACTGGTTATGGTGACAATAGGTTGATATATCCCCTTCCCGAGGGTTTTTCACACTGCACTCCTTGGGAGTTTAGTTGGATTGAGGAGGAGAAAGTGGTATGTATTTCTAACCTTCGCCCCTTTATCAATTTTTCTTTATTTCGTTTTCCTTTTTTCTATGTTTCACTAGTTTCCTCATCTCCAAATTGCCAAGCTGAAGAAGGACTATAATGCTCACAAGAAACAAAACACACTGGAAGCACTACGTTCGATCACTGATGAAGTAAGAAATACTTTTAATTTTACTTTAACAATATTGTTGCCTCTATTTCTTATCTTTATCTGTGTGCGAAGGTGGACGGGATAGATATTGGTGGCTCTGATGATGAAAACTCTTCTGAGGGCGAGGAGGAGACTTCTACTCGCACAAAGCTTAAGGGAAAAATTGTTGCTTCCAAGTTGATAGACGCATTTATGTGTCTAATTTGTCCTCAATGTTTCGTATTGTTGGTACTCGTTTTCGTCCTTATTATGGTGTTTTGTGTATTTTTGGAAAATAAATATTGTTGGAAAAATCGGCTCGAAAAATCACTCGGAATACCCCCGGAGGACACTTGCTATACCGAACCCAGATTTGGTTAAGGGGCACCTCAATTACTAAGGGGCACCCCAAAAAGGAAGTTGTTATTCGCACCCCACAGATGGTTAGGGGGACACCATCTTCTTCATTTGAAACTTAAAAATTAGCGGGAAAAATGTGGCAGCTCTCTGAGAATGTTTCGATCGAAATTTGAAGATGTTCTAGGTGGACTAAAGGGCTGAAACTTCATGGGTAGTTGTGATATGTCATAAAAGAGCTGGTATGGGTGTTTGTTTCGATCAAATTTGGTTGGAAAATCCGTGACAAGGAATCAGGGCAGCCCGTGCATGAGAAGAATAGTTCACGGGTTTTGGAAGATTAATGCGTGTTCTGCTCGTGTATGATGACTCTAGCAACACTCTGGACCGTGAAGAAGATAAATGAGGAGATTTTGCAGCTGTAGAAACACGTGAGAAGCTAAAACATGGAAGAAAATATTCCTAGAATATTGTTCTTCACTACCGAGTTTAATGAAAATTTGTGAGAGTTATGGCGTGATATTTTGCTGCTGTTGAGTATATGTAAGGTGAGGGGATCATAGAGAAGGGAGACGGGGAGATTGGGATAGAAAAAGAGCACCACAGAGCGAAAAATCAAATTTGCAGAGCTGCCATTTCTCCTACTGCAAAACTGAAGAACACGAAGAACGGACCTGCACCAGCAGTCGTTTTTGAACAGTGATAGCAACTCATTCTGTGGGTCGCAGTTTACAGGCAAACTTAAAAACGCAACAACAACAGTAGGGCTCTTTGTAACGGTTTTTGCAACAGTTATAAGCGTTGCAAACCCGATTTTTATTATAATTCTCCCTTATTCGTCATTTGTAACCCTTTGAGCATAAATGAAATCAACTTTTGAGCGTGTTTCCAACATGATGAGCGGCTAATTCTCTCGTAACCAAGGCAATGGATGAAGCTATTCACACATGAACAATGGGTAACTATTTCATTTTCTCTAATATTTAATTATAATTCACTCAATCACTGCTTTTGCAGAGTCCTTAAAAGTTTACATAATTTTCTTCATTAGTTGTGATTCATTTAGATAGGTTATGCTTTGGCTAGGTAATCTATGCTTAGGGGATACAATTAATTTTTGAGAATATGTTTGATTATTTGTGGATTAAGAAATAAAGGATTAAAAGGATAATTAGAGTTATGAAATATTTGACATCATTCATGTGTAATAGTGGATTCTAGTGTCTTGGTTATTTTCCAATCACTTGAAATCAATTTTCAGTTAAGTTTTCTATATTTTTAAGTTCTATTAAGTCTAGAATTCATTGCCTTCATAAGCCTCAACGAACTCTTTACTACAACATCATTGAAAATACCATCAATTTTTGCTTTCAATGATGTTGTAGTAAAGAGTTCGTTGAGGCTTGTGAAGGAAATGAATTTTAGACTTAATAGAACTTAAAAATATAGAAAACTTAACTCAAAATTGATTTCAAGTGATTGGAAAATAATCAAGACACTAGAATCCACTATTACACATGAATGATGTCAAATATTTCATAACTCTAATTATCCTTTTAATCCTTTATTTCTTAATCCACAAATAATCAAACATATTCTCAAAAATTAATTGTATCCCATAAGCATAGATTATCTAACCAAAGCGTAACCTATCTAATTGAATCACAACTAATGAAGAAAATTATGTAAACTTTTAAGAACTCTGCAAAAGCAGTGATTGAGTGAATTATAATTAAATATTAGAGAAAATGAAATAGTTACCCATTGTTCATGTGTGAATAGCTTCATCCATTGCCTTGGTTACGAGAGAATTAGCTCTCATCATGTTGGAAACACGCTCAAAAGTTGATTTAATTTATGCTCAAAGGGTTACAAATGAGGAATAAGGGAGAATTATAATAACAATCGGGTTTGCAACGCTTATAACTGTTGCAAAAACCGTTACAAAGAGCCCTACTATTGTTGTTGCATTTTTAAGTCTGCCTGTAAACTGCGACCCACAGAATGAGTTGCAGTCACTGTTCAAAAACGACTGCTGGTGCAGGTCCGTTCTTCGTATTCTTCAGTTTTGCAGCAGCAGAAATGACAGCTCTGCAAATTTGATTTTTCGCTCTGTGGTGCTCTTTTTCTCTCCCAATCTCTCCGTCTCCCTTCTCTATGATCCCCTCACCCTATATATACTCAACAGCAGCAAAATATCACGCCATAACTCTCACAAATTTTCATTAAACTCGGCAGTGAAGAAAAATATTCTAGGAATATTTTCTTCCCTGTTTTAGCTTCTCACGTGTTTCTACAGCTGCAATATCTCCTCATTTATCTTTTTCACGGTCCAGAGTGTTGCTAGAGTCATCATACACGAGCAGAACACGCATAAATCTTCCAAAACCCGTGAACTATTCTTCTCATGTACGGGCTGCCCTGATTCCTTGTCACGGAATTTCCAGCCAAATTTGATCGAAACAAACACCCATACCAGCTCTTTTATGACATATCACAACTACCCATGAAGTTTCAGCCCTTTAGTCCACCTAGAACATCTTCAAATTTCGATCGAAACATTCTCAGAGAGCTGCCACATTTTTCCCGCCAATTTTTAAGTTTCAAATGAAAAAGATGGTGTCCCCCTAACCAGCTGTGGGGTGCGAATAACATCTGCCTTTTTGGGGTTCCCCTTAGTAATTGAGGTGCCCTTAACCAAATCTG
Organism: Papaver somniferum; assembly: GCF_003573695.1. Taxonomy (NCBI): domain Eukaryota; kingdom Viridiplantae; phylum Streptophyta; class Magnoliopsida; order Ranunculales; family Papaveraceae; genus Papaver; species Papaver somniferum. Next base: position 754,672 of record NW_020648748.1, read on the forward strand.
GGCTCCGTATAGCAAGTGTCTTCCGAGGGGTGTTCCGAGTGATTTTTCGAGCCGATTTTTCCAACAATATTTATTTTCCAAAAATACCTAAAAATACACAAAACACCATAATAAGGACGAAAACGAGTACCAACAATATGAAACATTGAGGACAAATTAGACACATAAATGCGCCTATCACAAGTTGATAGACGCATTTATGTGTCTAATATGTCTCTATTGTATGTATTGTTAGTGCTCAATTTTGTATTTATTGTGTTCTTTTATGTCTTTGTAGGAATTTTTAGAGAAATAAGCTCTTGCGGCGATATTGGCTCAAAAAAGTGGTGTTTTACACCCGAGGATAGAGTACTAAAGGCACCCTCGAAATGCACCGGAAGCGTCCCAGAAATGTGCCGGAGGAATCCAGAAAAATTACTATTTCCACCCCAAAATTACTATTTCCACCCCAACTGCTATTCGCACCCCCAGTTTGGATAGGGGACACCATCTTCTTCATTTCAAAAACTGAATTTTGGCGGGAAAAAAATATATCAACTGGCAGATGTTTGTTGGAATTTTTGAACGTGTTCTAGGGCGATTCAATGGCTGATTTTTGGTAGGAAGTTGTGTTATGTCCTATAAAACACATTTTGGGCTTTTAATTCGATCAAATTTGGCCATAATTAGCTGGACAATTCACGGAAGCAAAACAGGGAAACACGGGTTGGACACGGGATTGGAGAAGATTTGAGCGTGTTCTTCTCATGCATGAGGGCTCTAGCAACGTTGTGGGTCGTGTTTAAACACTTCTAGAGTGACCAGGATGGAAATCTATGCGTACCAGAGCAAGAATGGAAAGAAAATATTCCCAAGAATATTTTTCTTTACTGCCGAGTAATGAAGATTATATGGAGTAATTGAGGGAGATTCAACGATCTGTAGGTGTATAAATATGTTCCCTGGGAGTACTAGAGAGGGTGTCGAGAGTTTGGGGTCGAAAGGAGGTCCAGAGAAGAAGAAATCCAGAGTTGATGAAACTCTGTTGCTGCTGCGGCTGATGATGAAGAACACCAAGAACACGAAGAACGGACTCGCAAGGGCAGTCGTTTATGAACAGTACCTAAGACGCACAGACGTGGGTCGCAGCGCAGTCTAAACAGTAGCAGCAGTTGTCATTTATCGTTCATTCTGAGACGCTTTTTGTGCGTCGCAGATTACAGTTTACACCATTTTCTCTTCTTCTCATCATTTGTAAACCATTTTTGAGCCATAATAAATTCTTTTGAGAGCATTTTTACTATGATGAGTTAAACCCCAACACTGGGGCGGCGGAGGAGGCCGAGCTTCATAAATGGGTAATTTTATTAATTCTTTTTAAGACTTTTGCATTAAAAATTAATTGAAATATGATTTGATTAAATTGGGTGTTATTTGATTAGATGGGTCATGCTTAGCTTAGGTGATTTGATGTTCCATGCTTAACATTTACAACCAATGTTTTGAGAATCGACTTTGGCAAAATAAGAGTCCATATATGTTTTGAGCTATTATTGTTGAGAATAAATCATTAAGCCTTATGTTATGAAGATTGGCCGAATCATTAGTCCCAGTACCTCTCTACCAATTTGTCAATATTTGTATATATATTTATTTTCTAAAAAAAATTATCCTTCACAAGTCCGAGAGTTTGAACCTCATTACTACAACCACACGAAAAATAATTAATCACAAGTCCTCTGCGAAGAATGTCAATAAGAAGGGTAACCCCAAGAAGAAAAGAAAGATTACTTCTACCACCCCTTCTCCTACTTCTTTGATTCCTCATTCTCAGGGAGATGAGTTACCATTCCCTGATGAGTCTTCTTCTGCTTCCCCCATGACCCAATTGTCTCTTATCTTCAAAGACTCCTCCGCTGCCGCTGGTGATGACAATTTAATTCTCACCTTCCAAATGATTTCTACCATATGCAATGCTCCTAATTTGAGTCATGAATCTCTGCGAGGATCTGCCTTAGCTATATCTCCAGATTTCCTCTTTGCTATGGGTTCTATGGTATATCTTCTTCTTTTCTTTTAGACTGGGGTGAGTTTAAGCTAATAATTTATTCTTTGTACTTTAATTATTTTGAATTCCCTTATCTTTTGGTCCTTGCAGGTGGCGCGAGCTTCTCATGAGGTTGCCTTTGACTCGCAAAGGAAGAATCACTATTTGGAGGTTGAGTGTGGGAAGCTTAAAGGAGAAATTTTGAGTAAGACGCAGGAGGCATATACCCTTCGTTGGAGAAACAATCATCTGTTAGGTGTGTTTCTTTTCACTCCCTTATACGTTGTGAATTTTCGTTGTGTGTTCATATTTTTTCTATTACTTAAACCTGCATAGCTTTATAACGTAACCGAAGAGGCGGCTAGACTTCTTGATGATAATGATGCCATTTTTCTTAACTCCTCGGTGGACAATTTCCCCATGCGTGGTCTAGAGAATCTTAGATGGAAGGAACTGAGGCTGAAATACGAAGCCCTCATTTGTGATCATAGACCGTTATTAATTTTTAATAAGACCTTTCAACGTCGCGCCCGTGAGGATAAAGAGAGAATTATAATTTTAGAAGCCAAAAAGAATACTCTTTTAACTGAGAAAGATCAGGTAACCACAAATGGTGCGAAGGCTTTGAATCAATTTCATTAGGCTCAACTCAAGATTCAGAGAGAAATGGATTGTGCCATAAGTGAAAGGGATGCTCTTCTCGCTCGTGAAAATAAACTTCGCTCTCGTCTTCTAATAGAGAATGATGATGAGTTTGAATGGGCTGCTAGAGTCCTTGATAATTCTAGGCCAGGGTTGGCTACAAATGTTAGTTTAGAATCTGACCATGCATCCCTGGTTAAAACCATCATTTCCGAAAAAGAAGGTTTCTCATTGTCTTTTTTAATAATTTTGTCCCTGTTTTATCTCTTGAATTGCGTATGTGCGATTTTGACTCTTATCGTTATCTCTTTGCAGCTGCTCAGAAGGAATTCCTCGAAAAGGAGCAGAAGTATCAAAGAGATATTGAAAGCTTACAGGCGAAGTCTTCTGCTGAGATTGAAAGATTGGAAGCGAAATTCGTAGCTCGTGATACCAAGTGCCGTCGACTCAAGAAAAAGATCAAAGCCACCGTTTCTAATTTAACCAAAGATGCTATTCGCATACGTTATGGGGCTATTGAAGAGGAAGTGGGCGAGCTTTGCTCTGAACATCGCATTCCTTTCCCATCTCATTATGAGTTTGAGGCTCCTTCGGAAAATGAAGAAACTTCCAAAATCTCAGATAGTGATGCTGAATATTAGGATTCTGATGAAAAGATCAAGACTCTGAGGTTGATAAAGATAATGCTGGCGAGAAGTAGCTGTTTGCTTTTCTCCTTCTTTTACATTCTTTGTATTATACATTCCTCTTTGTACATATACCGCGTATCTTTCATCCTTTAATATATTTTCACCTTTTTTTATGCTTCTCCCTCCTTCTCCTAACTGTTTATCAAAAGAAAGATGCTTTCTTTTCTAATAATTTATCTTAATTTCAAGGTAACTTATATAAGCAAATATAATAACCTATGTGCATGAGTTTATCATATAGTAATACATATGTGCAAGTCCATCATGTGCACGAATATAATAATACATGTATAAGAGTTTATCACATGTGCGAATATATGATTGCTATCATGTTTGACACGAGGAAATTATGCTAATGTGAATAACATATTTTTATTGTGCTTATAATCCCCTTCTTTCCTCTATTATTTGCAGGAGTGCAATTGCCTCTGTTAGACACTCACTTATGCATGTTACCTTTGTAATTCAAAATCATACCTTTAGGTTTTGATCATACCTTTGCCTCCGCTTTTATTTCATCCTTCAAAAATAATGTTAGTGTGGTCTTTTGTGTTTGTTCGTGAAGTCTTATTGACCCTCCCTAATTAGAGGTTTTAATCAGCCTCCCCTATTAATAGGACTTATCTTTTCCTCAGGGTCTTCATTTTGGTCTTGCGAAGAAATCGCAGGAGGTTTCTACGCTTTCGTGCAGTGACCCATTGATCTCGTCTTATCATCTTTCGTATTATTTCCTCTGCATGATTTTTTTTATGCACTAATATAACAGGTCTATACTCTTTTTTGAGTTATAGTCCTATGATATTGACGTATTTTGACACAATTCAGCTCCCTAATGGAGGGTGTCGTCCTTATCTTCCCCCTGGTTGTCCTTTCAAGGAGGCGTACCCCTACCGGGTTGGGGTGGGCTCCTCCCATCCAGTGATGCAACAACCAGTTGTGTTCGCGGCCTCTTTCGAGACCGCACCCTAAGTGGGGTATCTTCAGGACCGAGTGTATCATAGCCAGGACTTTCCAAGAGCGGCGAGGTATGCTCCAGTATCTTGAGGACCTAGCACTAGTGGAAAATGAGTGTTTTACCACCCACATCAGAGACCCTCAATGACGGTAGCCGGACCGCTGACTACAAAGAGCGGTCTCTCATTTAAAAAAAAATCGGAATCTGTTAAAAACCGTCTCTGAATATTTACTATTTTATCCTCATTCAGGGACCCATTCCGCTACCCATGATTAGTGATGTATCTGTTGTTAGATGAACGGCTGAAAAACGTTTGAGATATGAGCCATTGATCTATATGAATGGATGGCTCGATCTGGAAGTAGAGACTTCGTTATTATCGATGCTGTCTGTACTCATCTCAATCTCTTTATCTTCCATTATCTTTATTCTCTCATACATCTCACAGAAGAACTCCTCTCCATCTCCAGCTCTTCTTTTTTCTATCTCCGTAAGTGTAAACGTTAATTTTCTCTCGATCGACCTCCATCATCTTCTTCTTTGTGAGCACACGAATCACGTGCGCGTCCGAACGCTCACAATCAATCTTTAACATCTAAGGAGATTATGATGATGGTACCCTGGTGTTGATTCATTGGCTCAAAACCTTCGGGTTTATCATGGCCTCCTCCAACCACTCCAGGCGTGGCGTTTGTGCATGGGATAAAAGTATTAAGGAAAACAAAACACATAAACAAACACGTGAGGAGCTAAATGAATGTAAAGTTCTGAAATGTAAATAAGACCAAGGTTTACGTGGTTCAGCACTAAGGCCTACATCCACGGGATTTGTTGTTCTACTATGTTCTTCACGGTTACACGAACAGTTGAATGATTTTTGGGGTTTACATGTTTCTTTCCTCTCAGGGATTAACCTACCTTTGCTATTTCTCTCTCTCTCTCTCTCCTTCCCTTCCTGATCTCTCACGATCCCCTTTCCTCTTGGTGGAGATTGGGTATTTATAAGGTTAGAACGTGGGTCCCATCTCTGAAGACCGTTGGAACCTTATCTTCTTGTGTCCTTGCGTCCATCGCGCGGAGGTCTGCGTTTCCCCCTTGATCCCGCAGAGGCATCCTCGCTCGTTCCACAGGTTGGTCGACACGTACACTGCTCGGAGTGTTTAATGTGGGTAGTTGAGGGGTCTGCTCGTGTCAGACAAGTGTCTTCTGCCCCTGTCAGTCCGTGTCAGCTAACTTTCTCTCCACCGTTGATCTTGGCTTCTCTTTTGGGGATGAGATAAAGTAACTCCTCGGGGTTTATTTGGTGTTTCGTGACCCATCATGTTTCGATGTTCACGCCCTCTTCTCCTGTTTGTTTCTTCTACTGCTGTTTTTGCCGGTAAGTTTTCCTTTTCTTTATTTCCACCGTTTTATGCTGTGTTGACTTGTGAATTTTCTGCTACTGTTGTTCCTTGTTTGTGATGAAGAACTTCTTCTGATGCTTGCATACTAGTTTGCCCCTGTTCTTCATCTTAAATTAAGGAAGCCATTACTTCGAGGGTGAAATATTGAGCATGTATACTACTTTTAGGGTTGCTACGTTATCGTGGTTGTATTACTATGGATGTGTTTTTTGATTTTGGTGATTTTTGTGATTTTGGTGTGTAACTTGTTCTTGATTTTATTCTTTCCGCAGCCATGTCTGACCGTCCGCGGCCTACTTATCAGACTCCGGATTCTGGGTTATCGAGATCTCCTCCGCGTCGAGAGTCTCAAGATGATGTTCGTCGGGGTCGAGTTTCTTCTGGAGCGAAAGCCTCGTCCTCTAGGGAAGATATTCCCCCGATAATTCCGTCTGGTTCTCGAAGAGTCTTTGATCGCTCAGTGGCTCGTCCTCGTGATGATACTAGGAGTACGCAGGCTCCGCCCCGCGCTGTTGCTTTTGACATTCCTCCTCTGCGTTCGTTAGTGCCCGAGCATCATCTACGGTCTTCTCCAACTTTTAAAGGGAAGAATACGAAGAGCGTAGCTCCTAGGGTTGAATCTTCAAAGAATCCCCCCGTGAAGAGAAAAGCTTTGGAAGCGTTCGTTAGTTCATCCGGCCCTGCCGAGGAGGATGAGGCTGCTCCCTTGATACGCAGTGTCTCTGTTAGCAGGAAAAAAGTAACCTTCAAGCACATCGATCTTGAAATATTCAAGGAAAAGCATGAGCTTCAAGCCTTCGGGGTTTGTTTCTATGCCCCTGAGGATGATATTACGTATGAGCTTATCTCCAAGTACGAATTCGATAAGTTTCATTTGTTAACGACGGTTGGGGCATTCGAGGCTGGTCTGATGCTGCCGTTGTACAAATCCGGTGATTCCTTCTACTACGACGTGCTGGCTAGTCGTGAGGGTTCTTCCACCAATACTCATAGCCGTTCCGTATCCCAACTATCGGGGAATTATCTCCGCGCCCTGAAGGAATGCTATCTGCGGAGTAAGGGGGAAACGTCGATGACTTGTTACGTTCCCAATCCCATGGAGAAGGAATGGTATACGCCTGAGAATTTTAATAACTCCTTTGGGGATTACGTCAATAGTAGGAATCGCAAGCCGTGGAGTGTCAGCCTTCGGAATCTTCCTGCTCCTCGAGGCGAGATTCGTCTGTTAAATGAGGTCAGCGATGCCAAGCTGAAGTATGTTCCTGGCACGGAGGCGTCCAGTCGTCGGAAACTCTTCCCCGCGCGAGAGAGGATCAAGCGCGATCATGATTACGAGTGGCACGCCACCGTTATCGAGATAGTTGGTCCGTGGGCTTACGGTTGGATTCCCGGTCCCCACGGTTGGCGGCCTACCGAGAATAGTAAGCCGCGCGAATCTCCTCCTGTTCGCTATGGAGATTTCTTCCCCTGGCGTCTGAACTTTGCGGGCATGAATTTTCCTTATGCCCTGGACGTCATAGAGGGAGACGAGGAGGATGGTTCCGGCGCTATACTCCCACCGAAGAATATCTCAGCTGCTCAGGTATGCAGATTCTAGCTGCGCTTCTTTTTTTAGAACTTCCATCAGACGGGAAAAATAATTCTTTTTGTGGTGTTGGTTTCAGGTATTGAAGAAGAAAAAGATTAGGCCGAAGCAGTCTTCTACTACGGTGATGGGCGAGGTTGAGTCCCAAGAAGAAGTTACTAGTCCAGTGAACGAAGAGTTTGCTGAGGACGAGATTACAGATGGGGAGGAACGTACTGGTACTTCCCCTATCAATGTCGGAGAAGAGGTCTTCGCTGGTCACGCTGGTGATGAAGGAAGGAACAAAGTTGTGATGGATGATGACGTTGTCATCGCGGATGTTTCCGTCCCTGCTGGTGATGTCGCGGATACCCTTCCCACTTCTCAAGAATTTTCTTTTGATCGGATGTATTCCACGGGGGAGTTTTTTGACGAAGCCCTCGATTTTCCCGAGGACTTCTCTTTACTTTCCCCCAATGATGATTGGGATGTTCTTGGTGGTGATGGTAATGGGGATGCTACTGTAGAAGATGTTGGTGCGGAGGAGCCTGCTGTGCATGTAGGCGCGGAGGAGCGTGCTGAGGGGGTCGAGTCAGAGATGGGAAAATCTGTCGTTGACGCGCCCGCCGATAGTCTTCCCCAGTCGCCGACGTCTGAGGGTGAGGACGCCATCATGGATTGGTTTAAGGAAAAGAATCTTCTGTTTGTCTCTCATCCCGCTCCTGTGGTCGCTGGGGAAAAGGAATCCACCGCGTATACTCGTCGCATGATGGAGATGTCTTCAAAGGCGCAGGTGTCTGAAGCCTGGGGAAAAAGGTTGACTGTTCCCGAAGCTACCCTCGTGCCGGAGCCTCCTACTTCCGTAGCCGATATGATGGCCATCACCGACGGGTATCAATATGGCTTTCCGCAGCAGCGTGTGCTTGAGGAAAATTTTTGTACACACTTCTACGTGACGATCAGACGCTTCGGTGAAATAATGTTGTTATCTTGATGTGTAGATGATGAGGAGCGAGCATTGTAACCACGTGATGTATCAGTTCTTCAAAGCGAAATCTCTGAAGCTCGAGGCTAAGCTTCGTCATCGAGAAAAGGAATTATCTGCGGCTGAGGTGAAAATTGAAGAGCTGAAGAAAAGCCTTAAGGAAAAAGAAAAGCTGGGTGAAGCAGAGGCTGATCTTCGGTCAGAACTTGTTGCAGTGCGCGCGGAGTTAGAGCAAACTCGTAGCCAAGTTTCCGCTTTCACAGGTTTGGTTCTTTTCCCTCGCCGAATGTCGTCATTCTTTTATCTCTTAGTTGTTCTGTCTGAGTCTCCCCACCCTATCTCCAGTGGGTGGCGTCCCCGAGCTGATATGGCTTCGAAACGAAAGAGTTCGGCAAAAATCTCGTATTAGAGATTTGGTTGAGAAAATTAAGAGTGAAGCTAAGAAATGGGATGCTCGGGCTGAGGTATGGCGCGCGCGGCATGTTCAGATGGTCGACATGCAAAATCTGTACAACCATGATCGTGCTTTATTTAATGGCACACTGCTGTGGACCCGTGATAGTCTGCGAGAAGCCCGTGAGCGCACTTCCTTGTTGGAATCTAGGATTCAGCGGTTGGAAGAAAAATTACAGACGGCTCGATCCATTCCTCTTTCAGGGGTCCAGGATAATATGCTCTGTCTTGTCAGAGAAAGAGATGACGCTCGTGCTGAAGTCTACGCTCTCAGCAATGCTCTTTCCGCGTCTCGTTCCGACGTAGCTCGTCATGCTGAGTCTGAGAGGAATCTCGAAGTGTGCATGTACAGACTCAGCAAAGGGGTCTCAGAGATAAATAAAGAGGTCGACCACCTTCGTCATATGGACTCAATGAAGCAGGTAGAATTAGATGCCTGTCAATTTACTCTCACCAACCTTCAACTAGTCTATAAGAAATTATCCGCGGAATATGATCATCTTGATGAAGCGCGAGATGCGGTTGTTAATGAGTATGAAGAGGCTTCGGCTTGTGTCGAAGGTATAATCCCATTTCATCGAGTGTGACCTTGTCTTTTTTCTACGCTAACTCCGTGGTGTTGTCTTTTTCAGAGCTCGAGGGACGCCTTCGCGTTACAAATGAAAAACTTGAAAAGGCTCAATCGTCCTTAGCGCAGCAGGAAGAACAGACCAATCACTTCAAGAATTTAGCAGCAACCCGCGAGGAGGCCGTTGGTGCTGCTTCTGGAGAAGTGAATCGGCTATCTTCGTTATTATCCCAAGCCCAACAGCGGACAACAGTTATTAAACACAGGGCTCGTTGTCAATTGGCTGAGGAGACGAACAAGATGCTGGAGAGGATAGAACTTGGCCTAAGGAATGAACATGGTCTCGTGAAGAACTATCCTCGTCGTCCCGTTCCTTCTGCCTTGCCCAGCTCCTCGGGCCCTTCTTCTGGTGGGAGCGTCCCATCAAGTCTTCGGAATAATCCTGCCGATGGGGCCGCCACTTAGATAGAGATCGCAGCGTTTTGTAGGATCCGCGGCATCATTATACTTTTTGTAATCATGTAACAAGGATATTTTTTGCTGATGATCCTGTAAAAGGAATATTTTTTGATTGTGTATCCTTGGCTTTGGCTTTTCACTTCTTGTAATCACCCTTTATGAAATGAATCCTCTCTTGATATACCTACAATGTCGTTTTGTTTTTATTTTAAGTATTCGTGAAAAATCAAAACAAAAGTTTTTAAGTGTTTTTTGAGTGCGATCCTGAAGGAAGGTACCTTCGTGATCGTCTTGAGACCTGTCACCCCGCTGGCGAATCCTGGGCCAGAGGATTCCCAGACGGTGGGGGCCGGGGAAACGTTCTAGGATATGGGATTAAAATATTTACGCACCCATTCCGTCGACCCGTTGCCTTAAGATTGGTTGGGTATCTATTTCTGCTGGGTGCCTTCCCCCTGGTCTTACACTTATGGACACTGATGGGGGAGCCCTGAGAGATTGTAGATTAACTACTTTCCCCAATATTGTAGGTAGATTGCACTGACTTGATAATTTGAAAGCTTGTTTGATTGATAAGTTGAGGTCTGCAATTCCTCTTCCAGAGATAGAAACATGTGGAGCGGTCAGGCTCCCTTCTTCTTCTGGTACACTCCAAGCAGATTCAAATCTGCGTTGCTTCTATGGGAAGTATGGTTTGAGCCATTTAGCATTCCAAGGATGCCGGAGGACCTCGCCTTTTAGATTACGAAGGTAGTAGGAACCGTTACCCGCAATGTCGTGGATCATAAAAGGTCCTCCCCATGTAGGTGCTAACTTTCCCCATTTCTTTTCTTGCTGATACCGTGGGATTGTTCTCAACACATACTGTCCCTCTACAAAATTTCGTAGCTTTACCTTTTTGTTGTACTCCCTTGCTAGTCTTCGTTGATAATTTTCCATCTTTTGCAATGTTACTTCCCTTCTTCCTTCCAAGTCGTCCAACCTTTCTAACATCATATCTGTTGTGAGGTTTTTCTCCCAAGCTTCGGTCTTCGTGGTTGGCATGAGGATTTCCGTAGGTATGACTGCTTCAGCTCCATAAGTTAGAAGGAACGGGGATTCCCCGGTAGCGGATCTTCGTGTTGTCCTGTATGCCCATAAGACATTGTGCAGTTGTTCGCACCATCTTCCCTTATGCTCGTCTAATTGTTTTTTGAGTATAAGGGCGAGGGTCTTGTTGGTAGCTTCCGCTTGTCCGTTGCTTTGAGGGTATAAGTGGGTGGACTTGTTCTTTCTTATTTTGAAGGTGTCGAAGAGCATGTCTACATTTTTTCCCTGTAATTGCTTACCGTTATCAGATACAATTTCCGCAGGTATACCAAATCTGCAAATGATGTTCTGGAATATGAAAGTGAACACATCCGCGTCTCTGATCCTGGCCAAGGCCTTAGCCTCCACCCATTTACTGAAGTAGTCCGTGGCTACTATCAAAAATCGTCTCTTCCCTGATCCTTCGATGAAAGGCCCGACGATGTCTACGCCCCATTTTGCAAATGGCCACGGGCTATCGACAGAGTTTAACATTGTTGCCGGCGCGTGGATTTTTTTCGCGAAGCGCTGACATTCTTCACATCGTCGGGACATCCTCGCAGCATCTTGTATCATGGTCGGCCAGTAATATCCTTGCGTTTTTGCCTTGTCAGCCAGTGATCTCATGCCGCTATGATTCCCCGCGTCACCATAGTGGATATCATTTAGAATTCGATGCCCCTCTTTCCGGGACAAGTAGCGTAGTAATGGTCCAAGGAAGGATTTTCTATACAGGACCCCCTCCCGAAGATCATATCTTCCCACTTTGGAGAGCATCTTCCTAACTAGTTTCCGATCCGCAGGTAAGCTTCCTTTTTCGAGAAAGGCCTGTATTGTCACCCTCCAGTCATCTTCGTTGCTGAAGTCTTCGTCTTGATTTGCTCTCGACAGGATGTCTTCTTCATCAAATTCATTATGGATGTCTTCTCCTACCTGGTCTTCGATATTTTCTTCCATCACATCTTGATTGGTAGCGAAGGAGAATTGAGATGCAATCGAAGGCTCGTATACCCTTGCTATTTTAATAGCTTCGGCATTTTTATCCCTCAGCATGGATGATATATATGCTAGGGCATCCGCGTGCCTGAGGTCCCTTCTGCATAAGTGCCGAAACTTAATGTTCGGGATTTGTGATGCCAATGTTTGGACCAAGGCCATGTAAGCTGAAAGAGTGTCATCGTACACATTATACTCGAGCCCAATTTGCCGTATGACAAGCTGCGAATCACTTGTCAGCCTTACATCGGTTACCCCCATCTCTATTATTATACGTAGGGCATGTACGACAGCTTCGTATTCAACAATGTTATTGGTATGCTCTTTGAATTCCAATATAAGTGCTTGTATCATCCTTTCTCCAGTTGGGGTGATAATGACAATACCTATTCCTGCTCCTTCCTTATTTTTAGATCCGTCGACAAAGACTTCCCATTGTCTATGACTCGCAGGTTCGAGGATATCCATTGGATCCTTGATTTCTTCCTCGGCTTCTGGTATTCCCTTAATCTCTTCGTCGTTGTCTTGGGGGAGGTCTGCTAAGAAATCTGCCAACACTAGGGACTTCTGAGAATGTTGAATTTCATGAATGATGTTGAATTGGTCCAGATGGGTATTCCATTTGGCTATTCGGCCCACTTTTCCCGTGCTTTTGAGGACTGCTTCCAATGGTGCTTTTCATGGTACCCTGACGAGGTGAGTTAGGAAGTAGGTTCTCAGTTTTTGGGTAGCCCATACCAGTGCGAGGATGAGTTGTTCAATCTTAGTATAATTTCTTTCCGCGGAATTGAGTGTCTTGCTGACGTAGTAGATAGGCTGTTCTACCTTTGTATTGGTCTTGACTAATACCGCGCTGACTGCGTCCTCTGTTGCTGCTATGTACAGTGCCAAAACTTCATCAGGGTCTGGTTTCTGCAGGATTGGGATTGAAGCTAGATGTTCTTTGATTTTTTGGAATGCTTCCTCGCATTCAGCAGTTCATTCGAACCTGCTCCCTTTTTTAAGAATATTGAAGAAATGTTTGCATTTGTCCGAGGATCGTGCAATAAATCTGCCCAACGCTGCTATGGACCCATTGAGCTTCTGCACTTCCTTCAGATTCTTTGGTGACGGCATCTCTACTATGGCTTGAATCTTAGCTGGGTCTACCTCGATGCCCCTTTTCGTCACTAGATACCCGAGGAACTTCCCCGAGGTGACACCGAAAGTACATTTCTCCGGATTCACTTTCATGTGATGCTGTCTCATTGCTTCGAAGATATTCCTCAGGTCCTGGTGGTGATTTTTATGCAGCTTGCTTTTGACGAGCATGTCGTCCACGTAGACTTCTAGGGTTCCTCCAATCCATGGCTTGAAGATAGCATCGACCATCCTTTGGTATGTTGCCCCTGCGTTTCGGAGCCCGAAAGGCATTCTGGTATAGCAATAAAGGCCATGTGGGGTATAGAACGCTGTGTGTGGCTGATCTTCTTCTGCTAGGGCTACTTGGTTGTAACCAGAATATCCGTCCATGAATGACAGCTCTTCGTACCCTTCAACTGCTTCAACCAGTTGATCTATGCTCGGCAGGGGATAGCTATCCTTTGGACATGCCTTGTTGAGATTAGTAAAGTCGATGCATATTCTAACCCCTCCATTTTTCTTAGGAACAATGACCATGTTGGAGATCCAGGTAGGGTATTTGACTTCCTTGATAAATCCTGCCTCTAGTAGCTTCCGAAGTTCTGTTTCTACCGCCTTATGATATTCTGGAGCCACTTTTCGTATTTTCTGCCTGAACGGGGGTGTGCCCGGTTTGATGCGTAGTTCATGTTGGATTACTTTTGGGTCAATCCCCGGCATATCTCCTAACTTCCAGGCGAACACATCCGCATATTCCTTAAGTAATTTGGTTAAGGAATGTTCTCTTCCTTCGTTCATGATGGTCCCAATTTTGACCATCTTCGGGTCTTCTTCCGTTCCTATGTTGATTTCCTTTATGGGTTCTACTGGTGTGAACACAGGCTTCGGGTTTCCGAGAACTGGGGCGCTCTTTAATTGCTATTTAGCGTGTTTCTGCTCTTCGCTGGTTGTTGAGGTACTTGTTTCCGAGCCTTGGTCATTACGATCTTTCGTCAAGCCTTTTCCTGTAGTTTCCTTAAGGAATAGGTCTACGGCTTTTTCTTTCGCGGTTTCTTGATTTCTTACTCTTCGGATTTTTCGCTGCTCTTCTTGCTCATTGTTGATATGATCCTGAGTGGCCTGGCATTCTCGCGTAGCGATTCGATCTCCCTTGATCTCCATTATTCCCTCAGGTGTTGGAAATCTGAGGTATTGGTGGTATGTTGCCGCAACTCCTTTGAGCTTGTGTACCCATTGTCGTCCAATAATGGCGTTGTAGGGGGAAGGGGTGTCCACCACACTGAATCGGGTATCCAGTTTCATGGGCCATGCGTTGACCTGTAACACGATGTCTCCCAAGGGCTTCGTGGCTGCTCCATTGAATCCGTAGATGGTGTGATAAGAGGTCATCAACTGTTCATCCTGGAGATTCATCCGTTTGAATGCATCATAGAATATGACATTTACAGAGCTTCCCCCGTCTATGAGGATCTTTTTGAGGTTACATCCAGCTACTGGTAATGTTAGGACCAAGGGATCATTATGGTCTTCCATATCTTCTTCGATATCCTCGGCATCGAAGATGACAGGAGATTCCATCCATTCTTCGTGTTCGTCCACTGCTATCCCATCGACCTTATATAACTCGCAGCGGTCTTCGAATTGCTTCCGTAACCTTTTTCCAATCTGCGCTGTGAGTGAGGGTCCTGTGGCTTCGGAACACGAGATGGTGTTGATTGTTCGGTTTTCTTCCGGAAGTTGGACTGGTTTGGTTCGTTTGGATCTGTCCTCGGTAACCTCCTTTCGTATGTAATGTTTGAACTCTCCCGCATCAATTAATTTCTGGATCATTATTTTAAGGTTCTTGCATTTTTCGGTCTGGTGTCCGTTGAAACAGTGATACTCACAGTAATCTTTAGACTTCTCGGATCTCAGGGGCTGCTTTCCCTTAGACCATGGCCACTCTAAGTTTTCCCTCCCTTTGATTTCTCGTAGCATACGAGCATAGCTAGCGTTGAGTTTCGTGTAAACTTGATCTTAGAATTTTCGGTCGCCTGTACTTCGTTCATCCCTCCGTTCCTTCCTATCTTCGTGAGGTCTCTCATCTGAGCAACCCCTTTTGGCCCCATTGGTTTGTTCCGCTGAATTGGTGCGGTGAGACCTCTGCGGATATGCCCTCGGGTTTTCCCGTTGAATTTCTTCAAGTCGAGCGTGCTTCTCGATAATTATTCGAAGATCTCCTTCTGTCTTGGGCACGCTCCCGTGAATTTCAACAAATAGGGGACTCATTCGGTCTAAGCCCCATTTATAGCAGTTGATGCTTACCACTGGGTCCACGCTCCCTATGGCTTGGCAGATCTTATGCCATCTGTTTGTGTATTCCCTCGTGGTTTCCTTGTAGCCAATTGCTAGTGAAAAGAGCTTATCCATCCCGGTGTTTACAGTCTTGTTGTACATGTATGTTCTTAAGAATTTCTCTGCGAGTTGGTCATATGAGTGGATGGAGTTTGGTGGCAGATTATCAAACCATGATAACGCTGATCCCTTCAAGCTTGACGGGAAGTATCTACAGAGTACGGCGTCTTTCTGACCCCATCTATCTAAGACACGGTTGTAGTACCGAATATGTGCAGCAGGGTCGCTGGATCCATCATAGTATTCGAACGTCGGGACAGGGCATTTCAGTGGAATAGGGGTGTTGGCCAAGCGATGCGTTAAGGGCGTGGAGTTAGCTTCTCTCATGACCTCCTCTAACCTTCCCCCACCTTGTTTATTTTTTAATTGCCTGATCTCTGCCATCATCTCATCTCGTAGTTCCTCCATTGCGCGTTGGTGCTCTAAATTCTTCCGCTCATCACCGTCTGACTCTCCATCGTCATAATCCGGTTCGGATACGCTACGTCTCCTTGTCACGTCTTCATTAGACGCTAGGACGACTCTACAGTCTTGGTTTGGCTCTGGTGCTTTGGAGCTTGCTTCATCAAGTTGTTGGCTGGTCTTCATGCTTAGAGCAATCCGCTCCTTTAAATCTTGATTTTCTCTGGCCAACAGAGTTACAGCTTCTGCGTAAACCTGCTGGTTCTTCCTCAGTTCCTCAAGCTCAGCCATTAGTCGGTGTGATTGGTTGGACCCCTGATTGGGAGTCCCAGCGCGTGCCGCTACAGCCGTGGTACCGCCCTCCTCCATGGTCTGTACTAAAGGTGGCAGGGGTTCAGCTTCGGTTGCTGGTGTTTCCAAATTAGAGTGAGCGCCCCTCTGCGGTGCCAGAGCAGCCGGTATGGTTTGATTCTGATTATTTGTTAGCGGCATTCCAAAGGTTAGCAGGTGCGCGGGTTGGAATGTTCGGGATTCATCCACCCTTTCTATTGGTTGATTAAGTTGACTTATGGCGAAGGTATTGCTAGCCTCCGCAGCCTTCGGAACTACCGCAGCCTCCCCGTATTTTATCGTTGCTGCTCTGAGAGCCGCCGCTGCAACTGAATTAGCGTTCATGGGTGAAGTGATTTCTACATTATCTTGCCTTCGATTGGTCACTTTAGCTTTATCTCCTTTCTGCTTGCTTCGGGTGATGATCGGGGTTGTCCTGGGCGTTTCTTTTGACAAAGCTTTGGATTTTCCTGCTTCCTGCGTCTTTTCCATCACGTGCCCTTTTGTTGATACTGAAATCTCGCGTAAACTTGCCTTCTTTACTCACAACACGTTCTCTCTGCATAAGTTATTTTAAACAACAGAAACGGGAATATCCGCGTGAAGCGGGTTAGTTAGCGAAATACAATTTTTCAAGAGGGAATTAATACCCGCAGGCTATAAACTACGGGTTAGAGTTTTATTAAAAGCGATCCTTAGTATAAAAACTACGAAAATTGTAAACCCGATGGATTAGAACAATAACCCGCTTAGAACAATAACTCTTATCGAAGACCAAAGGTGGGTTTTTGAACATAATACAGTTGACGAATGATCTATACGGTCCGAGCTGATAAAATCAGAGCAATCATATGCCAAATTAAAATGAAATCACAGGACAAGATAAATCTTTTACCGGGACGAAGTCCCTGTTTCTAGCGCCAAATTGTGAGCACACGAATCACGTGCGCGTCCGAACTCTCACAATCAATCTTTAACATCTAAGGAGATTATGATGATGGTACCCTGGTGTTGATTCATTGGCTCAAAACCTTCGGGTTTATCATGGCCTCCTCCAACCACTCCAGGCGTGGCATTTGTGCATGGGATAAAAGTATTAAGGAAAACAAAACACATAAACAAACACGTGCGGAGCTAAATGAATGTAAAGTGCTGAAATGTAAATAAGACCAAGGTTTACGTGGTTCAGCACTAAGGCCTACATCCACGGGATTTGTTGTTCTACTATGTTCTTCACGGTTACACGAACAGTTGAATGATTTTTGTGGTTTACATGTTTCTTTCCTCTCAGGGATTAACCTACCTTTGATATTTCTCTCTCTCTCTCTCCTTCCCTTCCTGATCTCTCCCGATCCCCTTTCCTCTTGGTG
Source organism: Papaver somniferum (assembly GCF_003573695.1). Taxonomy (NCBI): domain Eukaryota; kingdom Viridiplantae; phylum Streptophyta; class Magnoliopsida; order Ranunculales; family Papaveraceae; genus Papaver; species Papaver somniferum. The sequence continues at coordinate 772,098 of NW_020648748.1, forward strand.
GAGATTGGGTATTTATAAGGTTAGAACGTGGGTCCCATCTCTGAAGACCGTTGGAACCTTATCTTCTTGTGTCCTTGCGTCCATCGCGCGGAGGTCTGCGTTTCCCCCTTGATCCCGCAGAGGCATCCTCGCTCGTTCCACAGGTAGTTCGACACGTACACTGCTCGGAGTGTTTAATGTGGGTAGTTGAGGGGTCTGCTCGTGTCAGACAAGTGTCTTCTGCCCCTGTCAGTCCGTGTCAGCTAACTTTCTCTCCACCGTTGATCTTGGCTTCTCTTTTGGGGATGAGATAAAGTAACTCCTCGGGGTTTATTTGGTGTTTCGTGACCCATCATGTTTCGATGTTTTTGGCCTGCATGCTTTCCACGTGCCTCTTTATATACACGTGTCTGATAGTGAGATATATGTGTACACAATTTGCCCCTTTTCTTCGGGCTTGAATGGCTAACGGGTGCCTTGAAGAAAAACTATCGTCGCATATTCTTCTCACTCCTAATAACTTCTCCTAGATACTTGGGCACGTCTTTTATTCGTGCATTAACTGCTTATGTAACGGACACGTTTTCCCATTCCTCCCTTAATTTCCTTCTCTTTCTTTCGGGTATTTTAAGGATAGAAGGAAAATTTAATTTCATTCTTCCTAAACACTAGTTTTCATTCTTCCTTTAAATTTTCTGTCTGTCTTCATTGAACCTATGACCTTAAATTCTCTGTCAGTCTTCATTGCACTTGTGATCTTAAATTTTCTGTCAGTCTTCATTGCCCCAGTGATCTTAAATTCTCTCCACCTTAGCATTAACCACGCCCTCTTCTCCTGTTTGTTTCTTCTACTGCTGTTTTTACCGGTAAGTTTTCCTTTTCTTTATTTCCACCGTTTTATGCTGTGTTGACTTGTGAATTTTCTGCTACTGTTGTTCCTTGTTTGTGATGAAGAACTTCTTCTGATGCTTGCATACTAGTTTGCCCCTGTTCTTCATCTTAAATTAAGGAAGCCATTACTTCGAGGGTGAAATATTGAGCATGTATACTACTTTTAGGGTTGCTACGTTATCGTGGTTGTATTACTATGGATGTGTTTTTTGATTTTGGTGATTTTGGTGCTTTTGGTGTGTAACTTGTTCTTGATTTTATTCTTTCCGCAGCCATGTCTGACCGTCCGCGGCCTACTTATCAGACTCCGGATTCTGGGTTATCGAGATCTCCTCCGCGTCGAGAGTCTCAAGATGATGTTCGTCGGGGTCGAGTTTCTTCTGGAGCGAAAGCCTCGTCCTCTAGGGAAGATATTCCCCCGATAATTCCGTCTGGTTCTCGAAGAGTCTTTGATCGCTCAGTGGCTCGTCCTCGTGATGATACTAGGAGTACGCAGGCTCCGCCCCGCGCTGTTGCTTTTGACATTCCTCCTCTGCGTTCGTTAGTGCCCGAGCATCATCTACGGTCTTCTCCAACTTTTAAAGGGAAGAATACGAAGAGCGTAGCTCCTAGGGTTGAATCTTCAAAGAATCCCCCCGTGAAGAGAAAAGCTTTGGAAGCGTTCGTTAGTTCATCCGGCCCTGCCGAGGAGGATGAGGCTGCTCCCTTGATACGCAGTGTCTCTGTTAGCAGGAAAAAAGTAACCTTCAAGCACATCGATCTTGAAATATTCAAGGAAAAGCATGAGCTTCAAGCCTTCGGGGTTCGTTTCTATGCACCTGAGGATGATATTACGTATGAGCTTATCTCCAAGTACGAATTCGATAAGTTTCATTTGTTAACGACGGTTGGGGCATTCGAGGCTGGTCTGATGCTGCCGTTGTACAAATCCGGTGATTCCTTCTACTACGACGTGCTGGCTAGTCGTGAGGGTTCTTCCACCAATACTCATAGCCGTTCCGTATCCCAACTATCGGGGAATTATCTCCGCGCCCTGAAGGAATGCTATCTGCGGAGTAAGGGGGAAACGTCGATGACTTGTTACGTTCCCAATCCCATGGAGAAGGAATGGTATACGCCTGAGAATTTTAATAACTCCTTTGGGGATTACGTCAATAGTAGGAATCGCAAGCCGTGGAGTGTCAGCCTTCGGAATCTTCCTGCTCCTCGAGGCGAGATTCGTCTGTTAAATGAGGTCAGCGATGCCAAGCTGAAGTATGTTCCTGCCGATCTATTCAGAACTAGCTTTGATTTTTTCGATCTCTTCAGATTTAGCTTTTCATATATTTTTTAAGGTTTTTAGTTTTTACTTCTCGTTCTTCAATCTGAGAAGATTTAAATTCTAAGATTTCAATCCTTGAGTTAGATTGATTCATAACTATATTGTATTACATAAGTACATGATTATTGATTCCTCATGTTAATAATCGTTACATTGATTCATGACTCTTGGATTTAACCCCATCATAGTTTGGTATTTATTTCATGATTCTCATGGTGTTTCTTTAGTTAACAGTGTTCTCTTGATTTCAGGATTCTAAGATTTGTTGTGTTTGATGTTGTTGTTGTTTGTATGTAGGTGGGTTTATGTTTTTGAGTAATGGGTTCTCGTAATTTTTAGGTAAGGTATAGAATCATCCTCATTACCCACCTTAAAAGGAAATGTTCAATATGCCATGAAAGTTATTTGTTTATTTGTTCATATTTTTCTGGATTTTCGTCAATCCTTCAAGAAATTTCCCAACTTGCAGTTTAAGCATTTTCTTGGGACATTGGTGGGGAAGCCATCAAATTGGGAAGTTATACATAGGGTGAATCACTAAAAACTAAAAAGTTCGTCTGCACATTAAGCATGATGCATTTTAAAAATTCTTAAGTTTTAGAGATGAGGTTCCCCATGTGGTAGTTTGTCATTGGCCATGTAATAAACTTGCAATCAAAATTTAGTGTTGATGAACATTTGCTCCATGATTTTCTTATGAAGATGCTAGAAATTGAACATCCAGGTGATTAGGTAAGATTGATACATTAGGAGTGTGTATATTTTTTATTATTTGGGGTTGTTTCGAAGGATTAATGTGAATTTTAGTTCGAGGTATATGCAAATGGTACCACTAGATGTTGATTGTAGTGTCCCTTCAGTTTATCATACATTTATTAAGGAAGCTCCTTATGTCAGCGAGGTATAATTACAGGCTTTAGGAAGTGGCTATTCTGCGTAGAGGTGGTTTGGCTGAAGCTCTCATGGTGGACCACTCATTTGATCCTGCAAGTTATTACGTCCAAGTGTATCGAGCTGGTACTGAAGGCGATGGCCGCTTCTCTCCCTTACTCATACCATCTGTTGCAACCAAGTTTAATGAAAATATGGCATTATTATCCTCGCAGGCTGGTCAGTCTCCTCAAGAGGTATGCACTTAATACATGTTACAGCTTGATGTTTATAAACCTGAACGCAAAGGTGCGTAGTTCTTCCAACTTATCTTGTTGGGTATCTTAAAGAACCAAAAGCTCCAGATGGGACACTGTCATTGATCAAGGTTGTGCAAATGATAAGTCAATTTCTTGATCTTATCAAAGCCGAAACTCATATAGCTACAGAATCCTTCCAGTGTCAGAACCAGAGTCGTCGTTCACTCATTTGGATGACAACTACCTTTTGAAGGTTAAACTCGTGTTCAGTGTTCATGTATACTATGGACTGCTGGTTTATGAATTTTTGACGTTTTCTCTTTAGCAATACAAGGGGATTCTGATCCATGTAGCTATCACCCATGACGGTTTATGTGCACATATTACCCATGCGATATTAGGGTAACACAGGTGACAAGTACAAGTCTAAGGTGTGTGCACTTTTGATTTTGGGAATGATCTGCATTGTAAGCTCATTATACATGACATGTATGTTCTCCAAGAAATTTTAGCGGAGTGTTAACTATATCAGATTCTGTCGCTCTGGTAATGGAATTTGCTACTCTATTGGGTGTGCTTGGTTCTGTCTACACATGGTCTGGGAAGGAGACTCGCACCATTATTTTATACTGGTAGTTTGTATCTTTTGGTTGCCTATAGATATTCACATGTGTGTGTGTGTGTGTTTTATGTACTCAAATGTCTATGTTCTGTTATATGGTCACTGGCCAAACTAGTCAGTAGAGAGCACAAGAGTTCCTAAGCATATATGCCTAGCTCATTCAGTTTTTTTTCTCTCATGACCTTAAAAAATTAAGAGTAGAGAGTTCTGTTTCTACACTTTTAGTCGTGTATAACTCTGTAACTAGTTCATGCTTTAGAAAATATGCCTCCTACATCTGTTGTTTCTTGGCCCACCAGTATGTTTTGATGTAATGTTAATTTAATTTTTTTACATTATCTCCTTGAAAAGGCTTTATACTGTTTTCTTTTTTATGTTTTCCGTTATAGCTGCATACTTCTATTTATAATCATTTGTTAAATGTTTATTATATAAATTCCTGATTTTTTTGTATAAATATGTCCGATTGCAGAGTGGGGGCTCTCTGATTAAATCTACAAATCCATCACCTCATGTGAGCCAAGCTACTTATGTTAGCGAGATATAATTACAGGCTTTAGGAAGTGGCTATTTTGCGTAGAGGTGGTTTGCTGAAGCTCTCATGGTGGACCACACATCTCGACGAGAAGATGAGTGTAACAGAAAGCAAGGTAGTGTACGGTTTATAGAGGGTGGAGATTCACAGAGGTAGTCGGAGGGTTCATGGTATCTTTTTGTTTAAGGAAGCATTGAAGATATCCATCTAAGGGAATAGGTATGTATTGTGTTTTGCTGTATTGTGTTTCTGATGATCGTAACATGAGGGTTATGTTAGTGATTAATCACATCTCTGAGTGTTTTTCCTGGAAACAGCTCGAGCTTCAGTATCAACATGAGTACAGCAGCATCAGTACTAGCATTGGCTTGACAGCAAACCCCATGGTCAATTTTTCTGGGTTGTAGGAACACCCCTTCTTTCTCTTGGTACTGATATTTCTTACGACACTGCATCCGGTAACCTCACCAAATGGAATGCTGGAGTGAGCTTCACAAATGCTGACATGATTGGTGTTGTCACTTTGTGAGTATTTTCTTTTGAGCTCTTTCACATGGATGACTGACTCTTTGTTTTTAGTTGAGTGTTTTTCTTTTTTTGATTGCCAGGCTCCTTGTGTTTCTTTTGTCGATGTGTGTGTTATTTTCAATGCTTCTTACTGGCACATTGACAGTCCCTTGACCTATACAGATGTTGGTGCCAAGCTTTCCCATAGTTTCAGTACAAATGAGAACACCTTGACCATCGGTACCAAGAAAGCTTTGGACCAATTGACTTATGTCAAGGCTAGGATCAACAACCATGGTAAGGCAAGCGCTCTTATCCGGCACGAGTGGAGGCAAAAGTCCCTCTTTAGCGTCTTAATTAACCAACTGACGATGAATTAGAGTAGCCGATAATCTTATACTAAGATTTTATTAACCAATTTAGTCTTTGTTATAGAGAAACTCAGATAATAATACTGGTTTCTTGTATGATTGTTTTACATTTTACACATGTGTTTTACTGTCACATTTAGGAATTAAGAATGTGATGCTTAATATGTAATTTCTAAAATGAATTCTTCAGGTATTATCATAGGTGCAGTTGGGTCAACCGTCTATTAAAATCTTTAGCAGTCGCACTGGCTCTCGTTTTCCTTACTAGGTATTCATACTTTCCCTAAAGCTAACTAGGCTCAAACTTTATTCTAAAACTTTATGTTCAAATGATGGAATTCAATTTAGACTGTTGGATTATATACTTTAGAATTACGAAGTGCATAATTTCACTCTTGTGATAACATGAATGTTCTCTTGTTATTCTTTCAATTTATTTGCTTCTTAATAGTCTTACATATGTCCTTTTTGTTTAAACATTAAGCCCCCACCCACAGTTAGTATCATCAAGTGTCGGTCATTTTTAAGCATTGGGCGTCTATTCTTTTAGCCTACTGCACTTGTGTACAATAATTATTGTGTAGTGGATGCTTACTTGAACATTTGATTGAGGTATGATCGTATTATTGTTAAAACCGGATGTTTTAAATTTGTCTACGGAACTGCTATTGGAAATAGTGGTAACAGGAACTAAATTTATACCTAACTTATATTCTAATTTTCTAGTCCCTGATCTTGTAGAAAAACTCAAACTGGGTGGCCCTAATAAAATTTTTGCGTACAAATGCATGATTTTGTTCTTTTGGCTTTGATAAGTTCTCTAATTGTTAGTACCATTACATTTTCTTTCATTTATTTCTTTGATTGATAAAGACTATAAAGTGGAGGCATGAACAATGGTTTTGTTTGTATGATTAATATCCATAACATATCAGTTAGATGCATAAGTATAAGTTTTGGTGTTCTTTTCTTGTTGTCTCTTCTCTTGGTGTTTACCTTGTGCTTGTACCATCCAATTTCTCGACTAATCAATGTATCATCTGCTGTAGGCATGGTTTTAAGTCTAATTTGAAGGAAGTGACCATACCCATCACTTATTTACTGGTAAGTCATACTCACCATATCTAATTTCTTTGGCTATGCACATTTATGTCCCTTTACTTCTACTATTTTTCAGAATTATAACTTACTTTTGCTACAGATACACAGATACACCATTATGAAGTATCTGCTCAGTTGGGGAGTTGGGAATTTTAACATTTTGTTGTTTAGTCAATTGTCTATTAGTTAATCATGTTGTTTAATCTTAGAACTTACTAGCTAGCTCGAACATATGTATTGCTCCGAACTCAGGATTTCCATCCTTTTTTGTAATTTTAAACCCAATAGATTAAATTAATGAATGTTGAATTTTCAGTTTGAGTTTGAATTTGAGTTTAAGATTTGGTTCCATTTGAATTTAATTTGAGTTCCATTTGACTTGACTTTATCTTGAGTTCCATTTGACCTGACTTGACTCTGATACAGTCAGATTATTTCAGATTTAGCCATTCAGGCATTTCAGCAAATTTGAATCTCTTATTTTTTTTTTATATTATAATTTAAATCTGAGACCCACGAGTAAGAGTCTGTACACCGTTACCCTTAGAATCGGTCGTTGTTTTGAGACCCACGGATAAGGGTCGTACGAAACAGCAACGCTTTATCAGAGACCTCGACAGAGACGGTTAAATTCGGTCGTATAACTCGTATAAATGACTTGTCCTGACGGTCGCGGAACTTCTGTTTTCCACTAGTGTAGTGTATCATAGCCAGGACTTGCCAAGAGCGGCGAGGTATGATCCAGACGCCCCCGACACCCTTGTCTCAACCGTGTACCGCGACACCCTGATCGAGTTTCTATACTCCATGATAAAGAACTTAGTACCTTAGTATTTCGACTAAGGAGTCCCTACCGGATAGGCTTTTATTTCTCCCCCAATATCCATGACTCGGGTTCCAGGGTTGGTATGGCTTTCGCCTGAGCCATGCATTACTAGGTTTTCCCTAATTATGACGCGCGTTAGGGCTTATTTATATTTCCTCTTGCACAAGTGCGAACTAGGGTGCACACCACAATTGGATACCTATCCTCCCTAGTTAGAGGTTTTAAATTTTGTTGCCCCCTAATGAGGTCTTATTTTGTTGTAGACGGAATAAAACTTTTCTATTAATAATCTTTTCTCGTACAATTATGATTTTCCTTTATCTTCTTTATTCGCGCAAATAGGAATATCTTACTAATATTTTATAATAATCTATTAACTACTTCACCCATTTCATTTCTTCACCCACTTCGCATTTAAGTAGTACTTTTGAACTGATTTTTCACTCGCCCTAACCGTAAAACTGCTTTAAATGTTTCTTGTTATAAAGCGTATTCTCCATTTTTTTCCATATTTCTTTCATCTCTTTCCATTAACTTGTACATCCCATTACCAACATATTTCTCACCACATAAGGTTCAGTCCATGCTACTTTTTCTTTCTTCTTATTTCTCTTGCTTGTGATATGGTGGTATTTCGCTCATGACTAACTCTCCAGGTTGGAACTTTGCCCTTTCAAATTTCTTCGCGTATTCGTGCCTTTTTGCTATCTTGACCATCTTCATCTGAATTTGTCCTGTACTAGTTCCTACCTTGTTATCTTTTTCGATCTCAGTATCTGCTTTCCTTTATGATTCCTCACCTTCATGATAGTCATCAACTTCTCCTTCTTTTTCTATGAAATTCACCATCAATCTTTCGCACCATTTACTTTCTTCTGCGTCACGCTTCCAATTTCTTCTATTATTCGCACGCACTTCACTTTTCTCAACATCAATTTCATTGCATGTTTTCTCTTCATTAACATCTCCTCCGATGATTCCAACGCCTTGTAGTAACAGAAACTTGATACATTGATGATATGTGGAAGCCACACCCAAAATTCTATGTAACCACGGTCTTCCAATTAATGCATTGTATGGAGATTCGACGTCCACGACACAAAAGGTTATTTCTGTAGAGATTGTCTTAAGAGGGATTCGCATGGTAACCTATTCCTTTGGCTTGTTGGCTGACCCATTGAAGCCGTATATTTAATTAGTTGAAGGAATCAAATATTCATTTTTTCCTCCCATTGTCTTATATGTATGATAAAACAAAATATCCACCGAGCTCCTAGAGTCAATTAGTATCTTATTTATCTCCCATGTGAAATCCTCTTCACCTTCTCCTTTGTCCAGCCTTTCTTTTGATATTATCTCCAACTTCACCACCAGTGGACTCTCATGGAGTTCTCCTCCTCCAGAGACTTCTTCTTCGCTAAATGTGACTGGTTGCTTCTGTCATTCTTTGAGTTTTGGTATCTTTGCTAGGTTTATTATTTACTTCCCTTCAGCATCCCTTGCAAATACGCGGCTTAACACATGTCATGGAAGTCTTCTATACTTTTGAATGAGTGTATTATTGAGTTACAGTGTAGATTCTTGGCACTCACTCCCACTTCTATGAGAAAGGTATTTTTTCCTTTTGTCCAGTTGTTGTTGGTTGCGGTGGTGGTGGAGAAGGTAATGGTGTAGCTAGGAAGTGGTTAAGCTTTCCTTGCCCAATCATTCTTAATATGATTCGTTGTATGTTATTGTAGTTATTCCTTGTGTGGCCATGGAAACGATGATAAGCCCATAATTCTTTACTTCTTCTTACATATGGTGGTTCTTGTCCTAGATTAGGTGGTGGTGTTATCTCCTCCATTAATATAACAGCTTACTAGACTTTGTCCATTGTTGTGTTAAGAGGTGGCATCTTCACCTCCTCATGGGTTGTATAGTTCGCGCCTTGATTGTGATACCTCCTATTTCCTCCATATCCGTCTCCAGAATTGTTGTATCTTGAGACTTTTTTGTTTCCCTAATGATTATTGTATTTCCTCTCTCTGTATTCTTGATCATACATTTCTTGGTTTCTGCTACTCATGGCTACCTGCTTTTGTTGGTCTTCTACGATTAACTTCTCTTTACTACCATGCGAAGTGCTCGCAACAGTGTTCGTCATCCTTGGTAATAGACTTGCATTTCCTACTCTTTCACTCGTGACTGCAACCGGGTAGGACTCCATATCTCTCTTCATTTCTTCAAGGGAGATATATTCTTCTTGGTATTCGCGCAGCTCCGTCATCGTTATTCTGTCTTTCATTCTGAATATCTGTGTAAACAACAAGTCAGTTGGAAATAATGCATTGATGAATTCTAAAATGAGATTCCATTCATCCACTCTCCCTGCCATTTCACTACTCATTGTCCTCCACATTTTAGTGATATCTCGCAGACTTTCATTCGTTCTCCTTCTTAAGCTGAATGCTTTCTCAATTCCTGGTCTTTGCATGCTACTGCTGATGTATTGTCCCAAGAACAAACTCTGCAAGTGCTCGAACGATTTTATTACACCTACTGGCAATCCATCAAACCACTTCAAGGTTTCTCCTGCAAGGCTCGCCGGAAAATACTTGCATAAGACCGCGTCGTTATCTTCCTATTATAACAAAGCTAAGCTATATGTCTTTATATGCTGAATAGCGCACGTAGATCCATCAAAGATTCTAGGAAACGTGGGTAGCGTGCACTTTATTGGTATGGTTACCAATTGTATTCGTCATGCGAAGGGTGTTCATACTGCTTCTTCTATCGCTTCTTTTAGCTGTCTTATTCCTCTATCTTTCCCTTTTGTTACTAATTCTCTTAGATCTGCTATTTCTCTACGAATTTCATCGTTTGGGAATATGTTTTATTCTTGTTTCCTAGGTATTTTCATGCGTTCTTGCCTCAGTCTGTTTTCGTGCCTGCTTTGTCGTATGTCCTCTTCTAGTTCTTGTCGTTCTTCTTCGTCTCTTCTTTCTCTTCGCCTTTCCATTTCATTTTGTTGTCTCAGCATCTCTCTTCCATGAAGTATCATTCTTTCCTGCTCTGGGTCATTCTCTTTCTCCGATTCATCATGCGTGCGGTTGTATTCTCTGTTACGTTCCAACCTACCTTCTCTACGATGTCTTTTCCTGGTTTCATCCTCACCCACTTGGACATACCGATCTTCTATGCGAGTTTTCTTTCACCTGAAAAGTGTTATTCAAATTGTTATTTAACAGTTGTCCCCGTGTATTATCTCTGTGCTCAGATCTACTTCTCATAGAGGTACTACTGCTCATTTTCGATCTCGATCTCGATCTTGCACATGTTGTTCTGGATCGTGACTGTGACCTTTGCTCCTGTAATCGTTGATTTTCCTCTCGTAGTTCATCGTTTGTCGCGTCAAGGTCGCACATAGTTCCTCTTATCTTATTCTTTCGTCTGCTAATCGCTTCCTTAGTTTTTCTATGGTCATATTGTCTTCATTTTCTCCTACTGCTCCTTCTTCATATGTCCTTTCTTAATTTTCTTCTGTTGTATCTGTATCTGTAGTGTGAACACTTACTTCATCATGGTTTCTTTGACCGTTCTCCCTTCCTGTTGCATCTGAGATCTGATCGGCTGAGATCTGTTGTTCCTATCTCCCATTCTAGATATCTCTGCGATTTCGCCTCTCCTTCTACCTGCAATTCTTCTACTCCTCCTAATTGGTGTTGCATTTTCTACTGCAGATGTTCGCCTCGCCATTTTGTGTTCCTGAAATAACAAACCCTAAACTTATGCAAACCCAAAACCTCATTCCTAAATGAAAACTATGTTTTGAATGATTGAATCCAAATGTTGAGATTCTGAGAAAACGATCGAAATCTTTCACGAAAACAAGAACAACAAGAAACATTTGAAGAATATAACCCTTAGGATTACTCCATAAGTTCGAAATCAACGAATACTCAAGAAGGAACGTATGAACCTATTTGTTTTGTAAGCCGAAACTCAACGAAAACAATCAAAAATATTTCACAAAAACAAGAATATAAGAAATCTTCGAAAAATCAGTTTAAGATTTTCATAAACAGGTGTAATCTTTTCCCCGAGATGTGTTCTAGTGCCAAAATGTAGTAGCGAAAAATCCCACTACTACACCCTTTCAATAATCTATATAACAAACTAGGAAACCATTGTGAAGAACACGTAGAAGAATTTTATTAGGTTTGGAAATCAATACAAAGAAGTAAAGTAAAACCCTAACTTGGGAAACAAATAACTTTCTCTCTCTTAAGGTTCTATCTCAACTCTCCAAAAAGATCTCTCCCTATACAATGGTGGTTGGTCCTACATATAGGAGTTTACATAGTGGAGGACAGCTAATAAAGCCCCTATTTTCGGATCTGACGTGCGATGAAATCGCACGCTTATATTGAATCTTCTCGCACGAGCTCCTGAACTTCGCACAACTCTCATGCGTTATTCGTGACGTCATTGACTCCGTCATATGGGATATGCTACGTGCGAGATAAATTCGCTCCTTTGTGACATCACTACTTCGCATAATTATGGTGTGAGCGATATTTAGCCCCTCCAATTTTCGAGTGGAAATTTCCAGCTAGGTTCCTAATGCCCTGTCCCTTTTAGTCATTTTGTGTTTTCGTGTTTTGATAAAAATATAAAACCTTGTTATATTTTAACCTAAATAAAAATAAAAGAAAAACCTTTTTAGTCCTTAGATTTTTCAGTCGAAGTTTCCATGATCTTATTTAATTGGCGTATTTTGAGTGAGGGAATTTACACTGAAATTTTATTTTGAAGGGGTAATTTATTGTCCATGCAAAGAATCAATCTATTTCTATTTTTTTCTGAGCGGGGTCTAATTTTTGGTGCCTTATCCATCTATTTGCACATTTCGATATAATTTAATTATTACAAAACTGTCTTTGGTCTCGTTCTTGTTCTTGGCTCAGGTATGACACCTCATCGTTCCTAATTAATTTCTTTAATAGTTTTGTTTTACGTTTCAGTCAAGGGTTTTATATTTTGTTATATTAGCAAATCCATTCCTATTATCTAGCGGTTTTTTAACCAATCACCTTAGCCCAAACTCACTATCCGCCATATTTACCATTCAATCACAATTGATATCACCTGTACAACTTCCCAATTGTCAACCCTCTCCAACCTAATTCACCTCTCACCCTAGCATTTCATTTGGTAAGACATGTCTATTATCGCATGGAACTGTCAAGGTTTAAACCAGCCACCAACAATTCAACATCTTATTGGACTTGTATCAATGTACAAACCAACTATATTATTTCTATCCGAAACTTTGGCCAAAGACTTTCAAATGCTGCAAATTGCACAGACTTTGCAATTTCCAAATCACTGCACAGTTCCTAAAATCGGCATAAGGGGGTCTTATGTCTATTATGGAAAAATGAGGTCAACATCCAAATCATCCTAAGTCCCAAAGTTATATTCATGCTCTCGTCACACCTGCTCCTCCATCCCAACCTCGGTTTTTCACGGGTATATATGGCCCACCACATCCAGACCCAAGAAAAATCTGTGGGAAAATCTTCCAACAATTTTTCCTAGCACCTCAACACCTTGGATGCTACTGGGAGATTTCAACGAAGGTCTGGACCAATCCGAAAAAAAAGGAGGCATACCGGTAACGTATGCACAAACGCAATTGTTTCTCAATCTAATGGATCAAATGGGATATATTGATTTAGGATTCAGAGGAGGCCCGTTCACTTGGATAAACAACCAACAAGGTCATGACAACATCCAACAAAGACTTGAAGAGAAGTAACAAATCAGCATTAGAGAACAGCCAACCCCCATGCTGGAATCACACACCTGGCATGAATAACCTCGAATCATGTTCCTATCCTTCTTCAAATGAAAGCCTTGGACTTGCAAGGGAGTAAGAATTATAAATTTGAGCATCTATGGCTATCTCACCCTCAACTTCATCAAGTGGTTACCTCGGCATGGGATAAACTACAGGATTCGGATCCACCTTTGAACATCCAGATAAAACTCATTCAACCAGTGATGCTCTAACAGAATGGAATAAGATTAATTTTTTCCATATACCCACTTTAATCAAAAAGTCAACTGCGAAAATTAAAGCTGCCCCACAACAATGTGCTACGCAAACTGGAGCTGCACTGGAAAACTGGAATCAACAAGAAAAGCAACTCCGAATTGAACACCTGAATTTATTGGATTTCCACGCAACATATTGGAAGCAGAGATCTATAATAAAATGGCTTCAGTCAGGCGACCGTAACACCTTATTCTTCCATACAAAGGCCACAATTCATAGAAGCTGCAACAATATAAAACAAATTCAGGATCATCAAAACAATTGGATTAACGACAAAAAACAAATTATTAGGATCATGCTTGAACACTTCACATACCAGTATACGACTCCAAATACAGTAGTTGATGAAAATTTGTTCGAGGCAATAACACCAAGGTTAACCCCCCGACAATGTGAGAAACTAACAGCGGAAGTCACCAATGAGGAGGTCAAATAGGCACTTTTCTCCATAGGATCAGATCGCGCTCCAGGACCAGATGGATTCACCAGTAAGTTTTTTAAAGTTTTCTGGGAAACTACCCAACCACAACTTATTGCAATGGTCCGAAGTTTCTTCTAGTCATTCAGCATTCACCCTCTCATGAACCACACTAACATCACTCTAATCCCAAAGACTGAACATCCTCAAAACCATCTCAATTTAGACCGATAGGGTTATGTAATGTCACTTACAAAATAATATAAAAGATCTTGGTCAATCGCATAGGACCTCTACTTCCATTTTTGATAAGCCCATACCAAAGTGCCTTTATGCCTCAACGATCCATTCATGATAACATAGCTATTGCAGCTGAACTTTTTTACCACATCAGAAAATCATACCGTATGAAGGATCCTAAAATAACACTGAAGCTAGACATTCAAAAGGCCTTTGACTCCGTGGACTGGGGATTCATCAAACAGGCTTTCACCACTTAGGCTTCCCCTCAAACTTTGTAAATTATATTATGCTATGCATATTTACGGTAACCTACTCAATCAATATCAACGGCACATCGCACGGATACATCACCCCAACCAGGGGAATACGACAGGGAGACCCTCTCTCTTCTTATATATTTATTATTTGTGCGGAAATATTGTCCACCATACTTGAAGCACAAAATAAGATAGAGGGGCTCCGCATTTCTCAAAAAGCTCCACCAATACTGCATCTTATGTACGCATATGATCTCTTGATAATATATAAAGAAACTCCAGAAGGCACCAATCACCTCAAATTTCTACTACAGGCATACGGCACCTCGGCGGGTCAATACATCAACGATTCTAAATCCACACTAATACATCACCCAAAGCTAGAACAACCCAAGATAGATAAGTTAACCCAAGATTTCAACATGCCAACAACATCGAACCCCCCTACCTATTTAGGAGTACAATTTAAACATGGTAAATCCTCTAGCCACATTTTTGCCCCTCTGCTTCAACGGCTGGCACGAAATGCAAAAGGATGGATGACCAAATGCCTAAACCAATCGGGAATATTCGAGATCATAAAATCATCACTAACCCCTATTTCCAACCACCTCATGCAAACCGAAATCCTTCCTTCTCATATCCACCAAAAAATGGATCGTGTCACGACAAACTTTTTATGGGGTCACGATTCTTCAAGAAAACTCCACACACTGGGAAAAGACAAGCTCCACAAACCCAAATCACAAGGAGGGCTCGGTATCCGAACTAGCAAGGAACACAACAAAGCCCTACTTATGAAACGAGTTTGGCACATTCACAAAAACCCTAACTCTATCTTAGCCAGACTATATAATGAAAAATACCTTGATCACACCCCCATTTTCGAAAGCATCCCACCACTCCCGTCTTCCCCTAGCCCTCAGTGGAGGCATATGACCTCGCTCATACCATTTTTCAAACAACATCTCTTCTATCAAGTAGGAGATGGATTACACACCCCAAACAAGCAAATTGGAAACCACAATTTGAAAATACCATTAACCGAGCTTCTTGTTGTCCAATACAATCAGTAACGGACATCATCGACTCATCAACCAGGAATTGGGATCATGAAATATTAAGCCTACTTCGCCACCCTATAATTCAACGAATTATCAACATCCAAATCCCACAGAGCAATTAACCCGATAGGATCATATGGCCTTTTACAAAAAGCGGACAATATACTACTGCTTCAGGATACATCTGCCTCATTAGCGCTTCTACGCAAACTCACCAAAACCCCCTTCCACCATCCAACTTCCTTTGGACACTCCCATGTCCCCCAAAAGTACAGTTTTTCTTGTGGAAAGCAATTAATGAGGGTTTACCAACCCTCAACATCCTTCATCGCATCCATCTCACCAACTCCAACCTATGCCCTCAATGCAGTTCTAATCCCGAAACATCCATTCACATTCTGCTACACTGTCAGACAGCTATATAAATTCTTGGAACCTCTTACTAAACCACCTCAAAAACCTTCACGTCGCCTCACAAGGCATACCCATTTCACTACTTAACCAAGCAACCATATCTAAAATCCTTCAAAGAAAAGTACCTGCACCGATAACCACAACCTTCTGATTCCTTTTTTGGTCCTTATGGTTAATCAGGAACGCTGTGATGTATCGGCAACAACAACAAAATCTGATAAATGTAATGCAAATGTCCATCAAACTCCCGCAGGAATATTCTTGGGCCCAGACACACCTCCCACCGGTGCTCCCTGGGATGCAACCATATCCAAACCCAGAACAAAGAACAGTAACAACTTTAACCATCTTTGTAGGATGCCTCAAGCCTGAATCAGATTGGATGAAAATCAACATGGACGACGCAACAAGAGGAAACCCCGAAATAGCGGGAGCAGGTATTATTTGTAGAAATGAGGAAACCAACACTATGCTAGCAATAACACAACCTCTAAAACGGCGATTAAACGAGGATGGTCAAAAGTCCAATTTCAAAAGGATTCACAAAATTTAATGAGATTTATAACCTCAGATACAGACCCCCCTTGGTATATATTTGACCTGGTTGCAGAGATCAAACAAAGGCTCGCCTAAATCCAGCAATATACCGTTAGCCACGTCTATAGAGAAGCAAATCAAGCGGCAGATGGTTTAGAAAACCGAGAAGCGGATGATTGCTCCATAGGAAGACTCATGACAGCAATATGGGAACATACAATTCCACAATCTATCAGTTCTACTGTAATAGCAGACTCTATGGGTATTACGTACCCCGTGTAATCTCAGTCTAATCTAATAAATTTCATGCTTCAAAAAAAATAAAAAATCAAAACTTGCTGGAATAAAAGAAACATCTGATTAGCTCCGTTAAATTTGGCGTTAGTCCATCCATTCTAGGCAATAATACTATTAGATCGCTCATCATCAGGGATGCAACCAGCACATGGCAAGGAATGGGTAGTTTCCAAGTAAGATCGACGGGAGAAGGTGTGACACAGAGTAAGAAAGCGATTAAATTGAAATTCGCTCTGTGAGACTACATGGTACATATGTATAGATGCTAGTTTTTATAGGACCTAACTCCTATCCATGAATGAACCAACGTTTATGTTTTTAGCAGTGTTTTTCATCCTGTTGATCAAGGGCTATGTCATACTAGAGTAGTTGGCGTACTACTCCAGCCTTTTTGATGTAGCAGCGCAAAACATTCCAACTGTTAAGAAGATATATTCAGTATAATTGCCATCTTCTGCTAAGCCACCAATCTTAGGACAACATTAATGATACGTGGTTCATCGCAAAACATTTTTTTGTTTTACTTATTTTGATCCTTAAATAAGGGATTTTATTGGGAGGGACAGAACCTACTGCAAAGGAAGTTACAAATTACAAATTCCCTAACAAGGATACAACTTCCCTCCTAGAAATGACACGAAAAAGAACAATTATACCAGCTGCAAAAGAACAGGTAAAAGAACAAGTGAGACTTACAAGCTAAGCTACATACAAGGTGGTTAAAACTTCAAAGACCCCAGTCCTCCAATTGAGCATGAACTCACTAAGAAGAGATTCTGGAAATCAGCTGGTTGAAAGTATAGACAGAATTAAGGCAGTGGTATGTATGTCTAATCTTCTGATTCATTACAAGACATAGTCACTATATCATTTCGTTGCAACTAAAAATCATCATCTAAAGGAGGACCCTGGCTATCAAGATAACTAAAGCTCCATCCAAGTGATAAGCTACACAAGCATTTGAAATAAAACATGCGACACTACTTGAATTCATGTAAACCAGACGACCATGTCTAAGGGTGCACAGGAACCGAGCCGGACCGACGGACCGTCCCGGAACCGGTGGAGCCGTACCTATTTTTGTCCCGAATCGAGGAAGGGGGTACAGGTACTGGTCCAAAAAATAGGAACCGAGGATAGGGAGGTACAGGTACTCGGCCCTACCCATATCCCGTGCCGAACTATACCGAGTGTACCGATCATTTGTGATCGTCAGATTTCTATCTAATCTAACGGTGGTAGATATCTAGTATATATAGGAATGAAGTTAGGGTTAGAAACAAAAGTGATTCATTTTCTTTTTCCTTCTTCTTCTTCTTCTTCGCGGCTCTCCTGTCCTGAGTCTCCTCCTCCATCACTGTGTTCATAAGAACACACGTTAAACAACACCAAATCCATCACTGTTTGTTTGATTAATTCAATAAGTTAACTAGAAGTCTATAACAGGTAACCGAAATTTCTTTGATTATGATTATTATTGTGAATATGTGATGTTTTTATTATTTTTTTTTAATTTTGATTTTGATTATTATCTTCCTTTTGTGTGTGTGTTCAGTTAAATTTAGACTGAGGAGTGAATTGGGGACCCGGAATCACGATCTATTTGTTCTGAATCTTCTGATTCCTTAATCATTTGATTAGGTAAGATGCAATCTAGATCTGTCATCTGTATCATTTAATTTGAGCTTCATTAGTTTGATTATAAGTTTATAACATAATGATTTGCATGACCAATTCTAGGGTTTTGGAATTTTCTGCTATCTCTCTGCACCCTTAATCTCAAATTCTCAGCCAAAGATAAATCATTTCTTTCTTCCTCTGTTTATTTATTGGACTGTAAATTTTAGATGGGTTTCTAAATATCAACTTTGTGGAGATATTTATGTTTGAAAGATACTAGAAATGATGGAGTTTATGTATGTTTCCTGTTGATAGAGTTTTTGGGTCTATTCTAGGAGTTAGTTAGGGTCTCCAGTCTGTTATATGCTTGTTGATGGAGTTTTTGCAGAAAGAAGCTATAATTGAATCTAATTTCTGATTCATGAATACAATGATTAGAACATGTTTCTTATTTCTTTTGTTATATGTCAAATGTAAAGTTAATTACTGTACTGTTAAGCAAAATGAAGTAATTCAAAGGTAAATCATCCTACTAAACTGGGTATAATTTGTTTAACTAAAATACTACTTGAGGTGCCGATTTTGCAATTCTGTTTTTTACTACAACTTGAATCCGTTTCAGAGTACAACAAGTAACCTATTATTGTTGGAACTAGAATTCTGAATCCGATTAGAGTATCACAAGTCATCCCAAAATCAAGCCTATATAAAATTATAAATACCTGCTGGCCTATGCTTAATCTCCACACACAATCTCATCCCTTTTCTTTATGCTGCCATTTGATATGCAGAGAACATGCTTAGAATACATGTTTAATTTCGGATTCATGTAGTCAATTGAATCTTCAAATGTATGTAGTCATTTGAATCTTAGAATACACTTAAAGAGCACTATCTATTTACTTATGTTTGGCAGTATTATACATAGACTAATAGTTACTAACTGCTATTACTTGTTTTTGTAGCGTTACTTGGTCCTATCAACAACAATGCCACCACAAGTGATGCTGCCATGGAATGGAATAGAAGATCAAGACTCAAGACTTTGTATTTGTCATTGCCAGTTTGCCACCACTGTCCAATCATTCTGTCGTTGCTACTGCTACTTGATAATGCCACCACCAATGCATTGTGGTTAAGAATTAAGACTATTGTGTGTGTTTGTGTGCTACTGCTACTTTTTCTTTTTTCAGATTTTCAAGACTTTGGTTGTTTGGAACTTTGGTTTGCTAGTATTATTGTTACGTGTTAATTGTTAATTTGTTCTTTGATTGAGATATTGGTTAATATATTGAAAAATAGGTAAAACAGGTACTCAATTTGTCTGGAAAAATGACAGGAAAATCTGTCTTTGAATTCTGACAGAAAGTACCGATTGATACCGGAACCGTACCTGGTACCGTACGTGTACCGATCGGTACCGGAACCGAGGTACAAGGTACAGGTACCGGTCCAAAATTTTGGAACCGAGCCTAGGGAGGTACAGGTACTCGGCCTGGGCAGGAACCGAGCCGAACCGTACCGTGTACACCCTTAACCATGACCTTTATTAATTTAAGGGACTGAAGTACCCTACAGCATTCTTGTTTTACAAAAGCAATTACTTCATCGGTGTCATCCATTTCTGGAGCAACGCAGACAAATGATTGTTCTTTCTTTGCAATTAAGAGGAAACGAGTATAAAGTAATAGCAGATATGGATGTATCTTAGGGTTTATATATCAAACGGCGTAATTCTGTTCTTCAAGGAGTGATTTATAACGGGTTAGATTATTTGACTGTTTGAACAGATTACTACTGGACGGTTTACCTGTCGCTAAACCCATAAGTGGTTTGGGTAAAATCTGCGGATTTGGGTAAACCCATAAGTTGTTTGGGTAAAATCTGCGGATTTGGGTGTTCTTCCTCATCCCTACTTATTATTAGGTGGTGTGAGTCGACCCATATCATCCCCAGTCCCCACGAGCTAGATGTCCGTCCACCAAAATGAGGATGGATTCGGTCGGGTTGGTGGATTGGACAACAATTTTCACCCCAGGAAGGAATATATACGGTCGGGTGATTCACGAACGTGTTGCTTGGTAAACCTGATAATGACCAAAATATATTTTACTTTGGTGTTATAAGCTTGAAGTTCGGCATTTTCTTCACAAATGATTAAGCTGATTTGGAGTGTGAGACACTGAGACAGACAAAGCACTTCCAACTGGGGATTTTCTGGCATGAAACCTACTCCCTTCCTATTAACTTGATTCAAATGGCATCAAATATTTGCTTCTCACTTCGGGCAGTTAGCCCTAGACTCTGCGAGACTATATAGAACTGGTAATGTTGTGTTAATGATATGATTTTTGGCCCTTAAAGCAGAAAAGGTTATTTTGCGTTAATCACCTTTTTCGCTAATTGCGTCATTGTTCTATGCGAGTCGGGAAATTAGGTTAAAAGTAGACAAAGAATATCTACTTTGTAAGAGCAAACAAGATATAATAAAAATGGGTGGAAGGGAGAATCACAAATTTAAACTTGAGGAAACTTTACGAGTCAATTGTCATCATTAAAATATACATTTGAGAACATAATACAGGAATGGATTCTATGTAAAATGTTAAATCTAGTTACATTTTTAATCATAATCAGAATCAAATAAAACTATAAATCAAGGGTGGAGTAGATGGCATATGTCTGTCTGATTTTAAAATAGTGGAGAATTCAAAATCATTATTATCTAAAGGAAGAAGAGATAAGCTCAAATCCAAGTTCAAACTCAAAACTCTCCTGCAACTATTTGATCTCATCAGTACCGGAACTGTGGTAAGACTTCTTTTTGATGAGTAACGTCAGTATTATTAGATGGTGAGGATCCAGTCATGGATGCTCGATGTCTTCTCATATGCCCACCCAAAGCTTGTCCAATTGAAAACTTCAAACCACAAATAGAACACTCATGAATGTTTTGTTTCTTCGCTAGCTGCTGGTTACCACTGATACTTTGATTATCTAATGAGTACAGTTCCATCAACCGAGGTTTCTTGTGACTTGCCCTATGTCCTCCCAGCGCTTGAAACGATGGTAACTGTTTATTACATGTTTTGCATTCGTACATACGACTTCGAGTACTTGTTGGCATCCTCTGCTGCTGAATCACAGATTGATAGTTGATATCTCCATTATCATGTGATAATAAGCTTAAACACTTCGCCATGGTTGCTGCCATGCTTTCTTCAATTTCTCCTCTACTTCTCTTGTTACTCATCATCATGTCTTCTTTGTAGTACTAAAAAGAACGGATGTTTGAATGTAAAAACACTGGTTGGAGGAATGGGAAATTGTTTCGCTGCTGAAGAAATGTGAAATTGTTATTACAGTGAATGAAAATGGAACCATTGTTGGAGGAATATATATATAGTGGACGCGAGCGGACTATCCGAAAACGTGTTTATTGTGACATAATGAATACAACGTTTTGCTTTGTTGACCTGAGAGTTGCGAATGGCTAAACCAAATTTCCCTAAAGGTTTGTACAAATTTCAGTTGTGAATATTAAATTAGTAGTACTGTGAGAACCAACTAGTTAGTCATTCGCTTGGAAGCTTCGATTGCCAAATACTATTCCTAGAATTACGAAGAAAAGGGGATAATTTAGTTGGGACTGCATAAACAAATTATAAGCATAACTTAACATGGAAGACACTGTTGGATCGCCACCACTTGACGCGTTATTTTTGCTGCCACACTTCTCTAACAACGATAACACTAATATTATCCTTTTGCTAGTGTTATTGGTAAACCACCAAAACCAAATCCTGGCCTTCAAACTATCATTCAACAGTTTTGCTAGATACCTCCAAAAAAAAAAATGTACTTTTGCTAGATTGGCCGCTAAAAAACGACGGATTCTACAGCTAAGTTATTAAATCCTTTGAACGTGGAATAAGATCTTATAATGAAGTTCAATTAGTGCTGGCGGGTGGCAACTCAGAGTCTTAAAACCTCTCGGGCTAGGCTGATCAGTCAATATACAACTACGAAGGAACGAGTCCTGCTCCTTATGATTGTCATTACGGTAGTTACTTTTCAGTCGTTCAAATGCGTTTCCGATGATGCACTAGTAAGGTGCACACTCGATGAGTGGAGATCCAATGAAGATGCTTAAAACAAGATAGATATACACTAGTCATAGCACATTTATATTGGGCTTTAATACTCGGACTTTTATTCAATGGGCCTGCGACAAGATGTGAACCCAACTCAACTTTACTTTTCTGAGGAAGGCTGTTTTTAGGCATACCAAAAACTTTCAAGGCATACAAAATAGTTTTTCCATCTTAGGTGACCTTATATGGAGTGTCTATTGGGTAGTTCAATTACCTATATACCCTTGAACCTAAAATCAAAAAATAAACTATCCTAAACATCTCTTCTTCTTCCTCCAGCCAAACCACCTTCCTTTTCTCTCAGAATTTTTTTTTCATCACCGTAATTAATTATCGATTCGTGAAAATTCGATCATCGGTTAAACTGAACTATATAATGGATCGTACAAAGAAAAAAACAAACGTCAGGTGTTCTAAATCCTCTTCCAATCCATGAATTAAAGAAGAAGAATCAATTGAAGATGAAGGTGTAAAAACTATAATTGAACCAGAAATTGAATCGGAAATTCAACCATTTGAAGCTCCAAATACTGAAATGAGGATAAGAAGGTATTCCCTACAAACCCAATCTTTTATTTGTTGTTTTTTATGGATTGAATGGGTTAAATTGCTAAAAACTTAGGGTTTTGACGGTTACAGTAGCGGGTTCGGCTGATAATTGAGTTGAGGTTTGAGCCGAACTGTTCTTAAAATTTCACCCTGAAAGTGTCTATGAAAAGTTCGGCTAAACAGTAAATGTCAATTTTTAGCCGAACCCAAAAATGTGTATTGAATACGTCCCAGAACAGTGTGTCAGGTTCGGCTAATACCTTGCAAACCTTCCCGGCCGAACATGAGAAGTGAAATTTACCCCAGGTGGTTGTCAGGTTCTTCTGACTCGATTAGATCACTTTCAAGCCGAACCTCTCTCTGTAAACACTTCGAAAAATATTGATTTGCAGGCTCTAGGTTCGGCTAGCTCGTGTTGTTGAGTTATCAGCCGAACCTTCTCTTTGCACACTCAAGTTTTTCGATCTTGTTTTCGCCATAACTTTTTCGTCCGATGTCGGAATGAGCTCATTGATTTTAATGAGTTTAATACGGACCTTGGTATTCTCCATCATTAGACTTCACTTTCTTAACACTTTTAGTAATTTCCACTTTTTTTGTTTGGTTCATCCTATGAAAAGGCTGCACAATAGAAAACATATGTAATAAAAAGCCTAACCGCTAAATGTGTATGAATTTAAGTGTTTCATGGAAAATCAGTATCTTGTTCGGCTGATGCGATTTTTTGAATATGAGCCGAACTTGGAAAAATATATAGTTCGGCTGATACGATATTTAGAGTGAAAACCGAACCTAACTCTCAGGAATAGGTTCGGCTTGTTATTAGACTTTAATATAAGCCGAACTAGGATCTTGCAAATAGGTTGGAAGTTGGAAAATGAAGGTTCGGCGTATAACGTTAACAAATTCAGCTAGCCGAACTGTTCATCAATTTAGTGGGTTCGGCTTATATTTTTAAGATGAACATAGTCCTGGTTCGCCGAACCATGATGAAAAATACAATTTTTTGATGATTTCAAGCTACAAAAGTGAGATTAAACATAAAATAGAAGTACATGTGTGTTAGAAGCATTGGGTTCCTCATCTACATATTTATCATCTGGATTTGGCTCATAAAAATCATCATCTTGAGTTTGTGTAAAATCATTCTCATAATCTGAGAAATCAGCCATTTCTGGATCATTGTTGTAGTTGATATGTATTTTCCTAGGTTTTTTAGATGAAGAATGACCCTCCTCATCCTCCATTGAATCAAGAAAAAAAATTTCTCACAAAGGGAAGATTTGCTATTATAAAAAGTTTTGGTTAAGGGGGTTTCTGATTTTGTTATTTGACATCCTCTTTTGTCTTTATTCAGTATTCCTAGAAAGGTTTAAGTATGCCTAAAAACAGCCTTCTTTCTGAGATGTCTCCACCCTACTGTCGGGTTTGGGCTTTTCTATTTTTTACTTCGAGTTTGGGGAGTTAGACTTTTCTTCGTCTGACGTCAAAATTGAGCGATTTTAGGTTCGTTGCGATCGTATTTCAATTTCCTACATTATGAAGGAAAAAAAAATCTACATTTAGATAAAAAAAAAATATTCGGAGCAATGTCATCGAAAATGATCGTGTTCCCTAAACAAACGAAGCCATTAAAATATGGATCATGCCATCAACATGTCAATGTCGTGTCATCAACCGGGTGCCACATCATCTAGCATCTTGCCATATTTTCCATGTTAGTAACTTGCGACCATGCAATGAGCCACATCAATAGAAATTGCACCATGTCAGTAATCCATTCACTTCGACTTACTCCACATGACTCTCAATTTTGTTTCTTCGATAACTTCTTCGTCGTTACAATCGTATATCAAATTCCAATATCATGGAGGTATAATTTCAACCCTTGGAGAAAATTATTTTTGAAATTTGAGCAGGGACACTAAAAACGGTCTGATTCCATCACCAAATGAAGCCATTTCGAAGTTCTCAAAGTTAGTGAATGATGTTGTGTCAATTTGTATCCACGTCATGTCTTGGATCGAAGTTCGTGAATTCCGTGTTGATTCTCAAACCCAACACGCTCATGTTTGGTGTTGAACATAACTGCTGCAGTTCAGTTGACCGAACTGTTGTAGTTCAGTTTCTCAGGAACTTCTGAATTCCAGTTGATCGCAATTGTTGCAGTCCAGTTTTCCTCACAAATGCTATAGTCCAGTGATTTAACTGTTGTAATCCAGTTTCTAAGCAACTGCTGCAGTCCAGTTGATTAAAAATACTGCAATGCTCTCACAACCACCACCGTCTAGTTGATCAAATTATTATAGTCCAGTTTCTCAGTAACTGTGTCATGTACATGCAATGGAGAGGAGTTCCCCCTATCGTGTGGAGTGTCAATGTGTATCACTATTAGCTGTAGTTATTAGTATTTAGCATGTGATAGGCTGTCTTTATCATTTGTAAGGGTTGGCTTGGTTGTAGCCAGATCGGCTATTTATGGTCGTTAGATTTGATGGTCTAGCCTAGCTATATTAGGCGGCTTCTGTGTCTGGAGAAGGTAATCAATGAATGAATGAATCTCTAACCCCTTTGGTTGTGTTCACCTGAACCAGATCATCATCTTCTTCTTATTCTTCTTCTCCTTTTCTAATTCGTCTTATTCTTCTTCAGTTCCCCTCTATTCTTCCATGTCGTCTCTGATTCTTCTATGTTTCTTCTCTAATTTCCGGATCTTGATAACAAATTTGTACTGCGAACAGTACATTTGGCATCAGAGTCGTTTTTATCCATGGCGGATTTGGCTGTAAGGAGCGAATTAATGGTTCTTCAGTTGAAGTATATTAGGTTTTCCTTGGATATACACTCACCAAATTGAGAATTTAACCTTCGGATAACATATATGATGATTACCATTACAGAGATGAGGTTGAAATCAATGATGGCACTCTTCGAATCGAAAAATCACAATCATCTAGACAACAGTTAGTTAAAGAAGTTGGGGTTAAGGAGGAAATGAAGAGTGAGGAAGGGGATTCTACAAATTCAACTCGAGTTTCCAACCTAATTTTTTATTCTAATTCTCAAACTCTAATTCCAAATAATGTTGGATCTCAAATGTTCAAATCAATTTCCAGGGGTATTGAAGATGAATCTCTCGATTTCGAAGTGGTTCCGTCATTTTTATTTGAGGAAAAAGAAGATTCAATAAATTCAGAACGACAATAAGAAAAGTCCCTCACTATTGGGAGTAATTCGATTGATGTTGCGAAGACGTTGAGAGTAAAATAGTAAGGGACTTCATCAATCGAAACCAGGGTACAATTGATGAACAATATTGTCGATACTTGAAGGAGTTTTTCATTCTAGACAACAAAGAAAACGGTATGAATTATTTTTATCTTCATCTGGATTATGTTCGATCACTATTTTACCGAGGTAAGTATGCTATTATCTTATCGATTTCTTATGGCTTGGGATACCAGTCAGATTTGTGGTGTATGCATTTGATTGTTAGTTTTTATGTTAATGATGCTGCAAGTATTGATGAGAGGATGTTGCTTGTTAAAATGATTGGTAGAACTAGACCTCTGTTACTCTTGATGGGTATAGCAATTGAAATGGAGAAGGTACTAGAACCTCAGGGTATAATTACTTGGACTGTACTATGGAGTTTGATTACAGGTAGTGTTTGTTTTTACATTAATATGCCAGTAACTGACTTGTCTGTTCAAGTGATAAAGTGCTCTAACTCAGCTGGCAATTTGGTGTGGTTCCATGTTTATTTTCACATGTTCATCCTTGCAATTATTGGAGATAGTTTTAGGCTTCTAAGAATGAATATCTATTTCCTGCATCTGTGAATTATGGAAGTGTTAATGGTAAATACAGTTATATCGATATCCAACTTTTCTTCACTCTATGTATTGTGCTGGACTTAAACCTTACGAATTCTATCGACTACTGGGTTTACTTTACCAAACCATGGGAGGCTATATAAAGCTTGAGTTCTATGTCGGAGCAGTGGGAAGTCAAAGCTTGTTAACTGTGAATTATACTCCATATGTGCTGCTAGTGGTGACTCCATTGAGTTGTGAATTGGTTTTGGAAATTTTCTGGAGTGTGAGGATTCTCTTAACTCAACTGTTAAATTTATGGTTCTCACCTACAATAAGTTCTAGATGGATAGAGTCTCTTACAATGGGAATGAACCTACTTGTTTGGAATGATGATTATATCATGTTGGGTGTGCTTACATCTAAGGTCTATGAGAGAATTTCGATTAGTGAAAGAGTTGCATATTATGTCCTGAAGTACTGTGACACAGGAAATCATATTTTCAAATATATGCTACTTAGACAATTTCTTCCTTACACAATCGACTTCACCAAGGTATATTTCTTCATATACGTAAGACTGATTACTTCTATATGTGCTATTTTACCAATTGCAAAGTATACTCGACTCATATCTGATTGTGGTAAGAAAATTGAACATGTTGAGAGGGGTTATTCTTGTGATCGATATATTTCCATATTCTGCATTACTTCTTGTTTGTTCGTTAGCAGTGGGTTGATTTTCATGGATCCTTGTGATGGCAAATCTGATCATGAGCTGGTTTTGTATCTTGGGTACCAAATTGTTCTCTTCTTTGGAATCTCGAATGTGTTTAATTTTTTTATAATTGGAGAAGGGTCTGACCTGGTTAATGAAATACCGCTGCCACATTATATCATCTGGTCTAGTTTGATACTGCAGATGGCCAGGAAGGATGAGTTTCAAAGTGTACCAGGATTGTATGTTCAGTTACTTGTCAACGTCACTAGTGTTGCTCGAATGATCAAAGATGGAGAGGGATTCATGAAGATGGAAATACCCTTAAAATCCAGTATTATGCTTTTAGTATAGAAGCTGATAATTCTAAGAGAGTCAAACATTTCTATTTTCTCATCTAAGTTTGATTTCACCGTGTTTTCTTTCGGATTGTGGAGTATAGAAACTGGGAGTAGTTATGTTTTCACTGATTTCCGAATTGGAGCAACTGGCTTGATTAGCTGTGGTGATATTAGATTGTTCAGTTCAGGTTTTTATATGGTTGGTAACGAAAGCCGACAGACGTCAAGGTTCAGGTTCATACAACACCGTGGTTACGGGATGTGCATACTTCAAAATCTGAATACTACTTCACTCTATGATATGACAGTGATGGAAAAAAAATATCTAAAAAGACGTTGAAGGTAATGTTTTGATTCTTAGAATAAAGTTTAAATATCCTTTAATGCATCTTCCTTCAGTTCCCACAAATCCACAATCATAAGGAACCATGTTTACCTCTCGAGAATGGGTTCATTTCTACACTCTTATTTGCTTACATCTGACATCTATGAGAGATTTTCGAGTTATGAGAGAGTTATAATGACAGTATCGTATTCCACCTGGAGCGGTGGGAATTTTTTTTGCTATACTCAGCACGTTACTTCTTGTTGCAACCAAGTAGTGGTATGGAGATCTAAATGGGCTATAAAGCATTGTTGTGCAGCAACTACTGCTACCTGTATGGCAGTTCATTTCTACCTTGAGAGAGTCAACTACTGGAAACCAAAAGGTTCTTGGTACTACACTCAACAAGATGTGTTGGTGCTACAAAAGACATCAAAGGAGGCTGCAATCTTCATACTGTCATACATGGAATTTTTTCAGACCTCAGCTTGTGGTGGAGGGAGGACTTTGCAAAGTAATACGTCTCGGTTTATATACCACCACAAGTTGCAGAAGCTATGGAAAAGAGAAGAATTAGTCATTTCTAGAATACAACAACAGGAGGTGCTGCTAGGAGTTCATAACAACTACCAAGTTAGTGGTTTACTAGGCTTGGCGTTATGATGTTTATGGGACTTGCAAGGAAAAATTGTGGTTATTTGTGTCACATTATTTACTACTGGCTACTGCACACTATCGGGAATGTCATGTACATGCAATGGCTAAGGGTGTCGCAACTCAACTCTTATCCTTGAGGACAAGGATGTTTTGAAGGAGTGGGGAATGTCATGTACCTGCAATGGAGAGGAGTTCCCCCTATCGTGTGGAGTGTCAATGTGTATTACTATTAGCTGTAGTTTGTAGTATTTAGCATGTGATAGGGTGTCTTTATCATTTGTAAGGGTTGGTTTGGTTGTAGCCAGATCAGCTATTTATGGTCGTTGGATTTGATGGTCTAGCCTAGCTATTTAGGCGGCTTCCTGGAGAAGGTAATAAATGAATGAATGAATCTCTAACCCCTTTGACTGTGTTCACCTGAACCAGATCGTCTTCTTCTTCTCCTTTTCTAATTCGTCTTATTCTTCTTCAATTCCCTTCTATTCTTTCATGTCGTCTTTGATTCTTCTCTAATTTCTGTATCTAGATTGCAATTAGTACTGAGAACAGTACAAACTGTTGCAGTTCAGTTGATCGCAACTGCTGCAATCTATTTTTTC
The DNA here is from genome assembly GCF_003573695.1 of Papaver somniferum. Taxonomy (NCBI): domain Eukaryota; kingdom Viridiplantae; phylum Streptophyta; class Magnoliopsida; order Ranunculales; family Papaveraceae; genus Papaver; species Papaver somniferum. The sequence continues at coordinate 801,492 of NW_020648748.1, forward strand.
TCACAACTACTACAGTCCAGTTGATGGAACTGTTGTAGCCCAATTTCTCAGCAAATGCTGCAGTCCTGCTGCAATCCAGTTTTTCTCACAATTGCTACAATCCAGTTGATCGAACTGTTGTAGTCCAGTTTCTCAGAAATTGTTGCAGTCCAGTTGATCAAAACTAGTACAGTCCAATTTTCCTCACAAATGCTACAGTCCAATTGATCGAACTGTTGTAATCCAGTTTCTCAGCAACCGTTGTAGTCCAGTTGATTGCAACTGCTACAACCCAGTTTTTCTCACAAATCCTACAGTTCAGTTGATTGAACTGTTGAAATACAGTTTCTCAACAACTCTTGCTGTCCAATTGATCGCAACTGCTGCAATCTAGTTTTTCTCACAACTACTACAATATAATTGATCGAACTACTGTAGTCCAGTTTCTCAGCAACTGTTGTACTTCAGTATATCGCAACTACTGCAGTATAGTTTTTCTAACAACTGGTACAATCCACTTGATCAAACTAAGATAGTCTAGTTTCTCAGCCATTGTTGCAATCCAGTTTATCGCAATTGAAGCAATCCAGTTTTATCTCAAAATTGTTACAGTCTAGTTGATCGAACTACAGTAGTCCAGTTTTCCAGCACCTACTGCACTATAGTTGACCGCAACCGTAGCAGACTAGTTATCCTCTCAACTGCTACGTCCAGTTGATCGAACGACTGTAGCCTACTTTCGTAATAACTATTACAGTCCAGTTTTTGGACTCTAGTCAATTGTCTAAGTCCAGTAAGGCTGCAATCCGCAACCCACAATCACCAAGCCGATATGCCGAGCCAACTTCACCATGCATAGCCGATATGGTCGAGCCATCTTCTTCAACATTACGTCATCAGTGTAATGCCACCTCCCACTCACAGCATGACTTCGTATCTAATACAATATCATAAAGTCAACGAGACTTCCAAGTCATCTTCGACATCGACAATCACCTATTCTCCATCGATATTCGCCATCTTCGGCTACCAAGGCCGACAGACTTTTAAAGTGGCCGTCCAATTGCCCTTAAGTGAATCCAAACTGTTATATCAAGCTCAAGCGAACATCCACGCCGTTTTTTCCGACCGAGCCGCATGTACCTTAGAAGAATCGCCACGTCTGAGCCTCATGTACATAGCCATAAGCTCTTGGATTTTTTCAACTTATTCAATTTTAACTACAAATAATTTCACCTTACCTGACTAATTGGATATGGTTCAACAAATGATTTAGGATTTGGGCCAAACTAATCTAACTAGTCAAGTCAGCACACTGTCAATGTAAATCAGTAGAAAATCTTCTGTAACATCAACATCTTCTCTAGTCATCCACTTTACATTAGCAATAAAGTCGATTCACTCGCCGATTGCTGGTTCATTGCGTTCATCTTTCAATTCTCACGAATATGCAGTCCAAAATTGTTATATGTTTGAAAGTTTAATTTGAGGCATGGTGGGGCTGCATCAAAAAAGGTCGCCAACCACCGTCAAGTGAAAACTCTGTATCATCTTCAAGTCCACAACATGATCGTTTAACAAAGTTTGTGTTAATTGTTGTGTCGATTATGGTCTACAACTTAATCACATTCAAAGTTCACGGAATCTGTTGTATTAAATTTTTTTTCCACAACATGTTTTAGATTACAGTTAGTCGAGATTTTTTCCTGAAGACACTACACCAAATTAGACATTTTGTTACACAAATAAGTGTAACCTCTTATTTAATATCACACATATAAGTTTCATAATAATATCATAATATGGTGTTATTCTTTTGTTACACATTAGTAGCCACACTAATAAGTGTGACTATAATTAATTCAAATCACACTAAAAAGTATCTCAAATCTCTTACATATATTAGTGTAATAAATTTGGTAGTAATCAAGAAAAAGTTTTATTTTCCCCCACCTTGTTTTGGATACGTACACTGACTTTCCCCAACCCACCACATTGTTCTGCAATACAAATCTGGTAGTAATCAAGAAACATCTAGTACTATCAGGCAGAAATTTAATGTTTTAATCTTTTGTACGAAGATTGTATTGTATTAAAACTTCATATAAGTAATTACAATACAAAATAATACATGCTACAAACAAGTTGTCAGAAAACCTATATTCCAATATACATTTGCAAAGAAACTTTTAATGTTATCATAATCAGTTGCTCTTTTGATACATCATCCTACAATCCTAGATTTTTCCATATGTGCTCACGCGCGGAAACCCTTCTAGCCGCACTGTCTTTGTTTAGCATGATTTTAAGGCCCGGGCTAGAAGCCTTGGTGGAGTATGATTTTTTTTTTTTGACTTATGGACTGGGAGGACTACCCGGGCTAAAACCCTCTTTAGCCCAGCTGTAGGTCCGTCAGTGGTAAAGGCTGGTATAACACTAGCTCAGAAGCATCAGCTTCCTGGTGAACTTCGTGTCAGGTGCAATTCGATTAAAGTTGCATATCTTATTGATCGAATAACTGTCATATTGTTGAATGTAGGTGTTAGAATACGGGCATCCAACACAAAACCAATTGGCAATGAGTGGAGAGGCCCTAAGAGATTATATAAACCACAAGATCTTAGATGCCTGGATAATGTGAGACTAATAATTTCAACACTCCCCCTCACGTGTAGCCTCGTTGGGTCTAACACGTGGACAATCAAATCGGGTGACGCGGAGTAAAGGCGCGGTCAAATGACTCATCGCAAATAGCCTGCTGTGATACCATGTTAGAATACGGGCATCCAACTCAAAACCAATTGGCAATGAGTGGAGAGGCCTAAGAGATTATAAACCGCAGGATCCTAGATGCCCAAATAATGTGTGACTAATAATCTCAACAGTAGGAACACAGTTGATCTAGATGGTGATATTTGCAAGTAGTGCTTTGATTATTTTTCTAGTTCTGAGGGCTGTGATCTGAGTTTGGTGCCTGTATTGCGGGAAATTAAAGTTCGGACACTTAAATCCGGCCAAAAGCTAGGTAATTTGAATGACTATTCAAGAGCTTTGAATGAGGCTGCATATTATCTTGCAAAAATGGAAAAAAAGAATAGACTTAAAAAAGTTGAGAACAAGAAAGAAAGCATTTCCTTTAGCCCTGGGAATGATGGAACAGATGAGATTAAACCAGATGATTTTCCACAAGAGCTAAAACAGATTCTTTGGGAAGATGCTTTTGGTGTGATGCACATGCACTACAACTATAGGATGGAATGGTGACCAAAGTATGAAGTGAGAAGGGATAAAACCACTCTTGGCGAAACTTTGGAGTCAATTCTCACCATTCATTTATATAGATAGATTTATTGAGGATAATACAAGAATTCGTGTAAAATCTAGCTAGACGATTCTGATCATAATTATTAAATTGAACTATAAATCATGGATATGGTATAGAAATATATTTGTCTGTTTTTACATTAGCCGTAGAGAATTCTTAATCATTAGCATATAAGCTCACATTCAAACTCAAACTCAAAACTGCTCTCCTGCTACTATTTGATCTCTTCAATAGTACTTCTTTTTGACGAGTTATGTCAGTGATATCAGATGACAATACTGTTGTTGTTACTGCTGCTTTTGCCGTTGTTGACGAAGTTTCAATCATGGGAAGCTCTATGTCCTCCTAATGCTTGAAACGACGGAAACTGTTTACTACATGTTTTGCACTCGTAAAAACCGTTTTTTAGCACTCGTCTGTTGCTGAAACGAGGAGTCACTCTCTCCATGGTCACGTGATAATAGCATTAAACACTTAGCCATGCATGGTTGATGCGTTGCTTTCTTCCATTTCTCATCTACTTCTCTAGTTACTCATCATGTCTTCATAGCCGACTATAATAACGTGTTGCTTTGTGGAGAATGCAAAACAACGTGTTGCTTTATATGAAGTTTAGTTGGGGATTTTCTTGGTAAGTGATCATTAAATTGACAAGTTAGTGTCAGATTTGTGAAAGAACTCAACTAACAATGCTAGCTTGGAAACTCCTTGCCGTGGAAATTCATAAACAAAGAAAGAAACAGAGACTCTCGAGGAGGAAGTGAATTAAAAATGAGACCATGTTGTCAGAATCTAACATGGAAGATACGATTTTGCACAACAACAATTGTAGTGTACCCTTTTTCCTTAAAGAGTTAAAGTGTACAAGTGCCCCCCTGTCCCATAACAACCTTTCAAAAATATTTAAATCTGTGTAAAAGGATCAAATAGAATCTCGTTCGTGTTTTTAACGTGGTTTAGAGACTCCAAACTATTATAGTTCAATTAATGTTGGCCGGTGGCTTTGGAAAGTACAGCAATTAGCAACTCAAAGAATATTAAAACGCCTCTGCCTGAGTCTCTGAGTCAACATACAACCATACGGAATCAGACCTTTTTATATAAAAACGACTCGGTGTGAGTTTATAATTCTTATATGAAAACGACTCAGTGTGTGTATATATAAAGGATGAAATACGGAATCAAACCTACTTCTTATATAAAAACGACTCGGTCTGAGTATATAAAGGATGAAGCTTCCTGTTAGTTTTGCCTGTATTTCATCATGCTAAGCTTTTAATTGAATGGGTTGCTGAGAGATGGGGGTCCATAGTTGGTGCTATAACGGCATGTGTAATTTGCAGCATTGGCCTAGTCTTTGGGTTGGTTGCTCGGTTTGAGACTATAATTCGTACATAATGTGTGAAAATGAAATAAAAATAGAACGGAGATTTCTTGACTCATTAATTATACACTCAGATGTTGGCTGTTGGCAGTTGGGTCCTTTAGTCAAACCAACCCACCAACTTGAGATTCTAGACTGGTTCGACGAGTTAAATAGTCCGAGTTAACCCAGTCAGTTGGATTACATTTAGTTGCCAATGAGAAACCCGTCTATTTACTTAGGGGAAAAAAAGAGAGGAGAAAACCGTGTATTTTGGTACTTGAGTTAGCAAATGTTTGTTTGAAATCGTAAGGATAAACTATACATCTTTAGTTACAGACATTCATTCAAGTGTGTACGATTCGAACAACTAAGCGGAAGGAACGTGATTCATGTGGTATTAGTTTCTAAGGTTTCTAGATGATCTGGAGTTCGATCTAGTTTTTTGTGGTCTTTGCTTTTAGGGACGGAGCTATCCATAATTCCTTAGGCCAGGAGTGGCCAAGCGAGGTCACCCTATTGTTCCTGATTTACTGCATTCATGCATTTAACGTTTGAGAACTTTCCATTTCCAATACAATTAAATGACCTATTTGGCATTGGTCACGCTTACAAAAAAAAAAAAGAAAAATATCTAGCTCCGACCCTCCTTCTTTATTAGCTTTCGGTATCTTTCTGCCGTTTTGCTTCAATATTTTGGTACTGGTACAAACAATAACAATATCTAACTACCTAATGATCGATGAGTAAATTCCATAACGCGTAAATAAGCTATTAATATCAATGAACAATGAGTGTTTGCTTATCATAAGTATATGTTGCTGGTCTGAGCTGGATTACGTGGGAATTTAGAGTCTAATTTTTATAATCAGTTGGTAATTTACAAGTTAGATGGATGGAAGTGCAATCAAATGATTTGATAAAGGAAAAAAAATCTCTCTTTTTTTAATGTAAATTAATATATATAAAAACAGGTATCATCGATCTTTTCAGTACATGGAATTTGATGAGAACAATAAAAGAATGAATTCTATGTAAAATCTAGCTGCCTAGAAGGAACTCTACATATTAATCAAATAAAACTATACAACATGGGTGGTGTGTACATCTTTTTGGTTGCTGCTACTAGAGTGGAGAACTCAAAATCATTGCTATCTTTTGTTGTTGGCAGAGGATCAGATAAATTCAAATCCAAGTTCAGACCCAGAATTCTCCTGCTGCTATTCGATCTCTTGAATACGGGTACTTGTTTTGGAGTAGTATCATCAGTTGTAACATCAGATGAAGAGGATGACAATCCTGCTGCTGTTGTGAATGAAGATTCAAGCATGGCAGTTCTATGCCTTCTCATATGCCCACCTAAGGCCTGTCCAATAGCAAACTGTAACCCACAAATCGAACACTCGTGAATCTTTGGTTTTGCTTCTTGTTGCTGATCATCTAATGTTGATGGATCCATTAACTTAGGTTTCTTGTGGCTCGCTCTATGTCCTCCTAATGCTTGAAATGACGGAAACTGTCTATTGCATGTTTTGCACTCGAAAACACGACTCTGAGTACTCATTGATATCCTCTGTGCCTGAACCACGGATCGATAATCGACATGATCTCCTTGCTCACGTGATAATAACATCAAGAACTTTGCCATGTTTGCTATGCTGATATCTTCCATTTCTCCTCTACTTCTCTTGTTACTCATCATCATGACTTTGTAGTGATTTACTTAAATAGAAGGATATATCAAGATTTTTTTTTAGTTTCGAAACTATGATTTGGTTCTTAGAAAAGAAAATATAAAGGGGTTTTCGGGGGAGTTGAAGTGTGTAATTAATTGCTTCTGTTTTGAATGGAGAAAACAATCGGGAGAAGGCGTATATATATAGAGCGGCTGTAGATGTATTCAAACTTCAGATATAGTTACAGCCGACTAAGGAATAAGAAAGTTCTGTTGACTGAAAAATGTCTAAAATAACCTTAGTCTCAAATGGTATGCATAAAGGCAGCTGGGAACTTTCTGGGTAAGTTAGTAGATTTCCGTAGTATTTTTTTCACAAATTTGGTTAAAAAGACAAAATCAATAATTTTTGGGTGAAAAAGACATGTAAAATTTGATACAGTTTTTAAATGGACGAAATTTTAAAAATAGTCAGAATGTAAACAGTTTCATCCTCCCCATTTTCAAATACTTTTTCGTATTTTTAATTTACATTAGAATGCATCCAGTTTCATCCTCGCTCATTTTTAAGTTTAAGCCTGGATGAATCCAGTTTCATTGTTGCTATTTATTTGGTGTCCATTTCACCCATACTAATTTTTACTCGTCCATTAGAACCATGTTTTAAAAATATTTGAACAAATGACCCATTTTCCGTTTTTTTTGAAAGTAATGAAAGCGTTAGTTTACAACGAAGCTTCATCTTTATTACTCTACTTTTTCAATACCTTATATGGAAATTGGAGTTTAACAGAATCATTTGATTGTCTAAAATAATTTTTTACTCTTTAAATAATTAGCAACACCACCACTAATCGGAATAGAAAAAAGATTATCATGATAAGTCATTCCGCTGAGTAGAAGAACGAACATGATCAACACAACACCGTAGACGAGTATCTATTCAATACTCTAAGGAACTATCCATGAATAAGCCCTTTGTGTTTTGAAAGCTCTTCTGGAAGTACGAAGTTTGAACAGTCGAAAAGGAAAAATGGTTATGCGTCACCCCGTCGCTGTAATTAATTATTTCTTTAGCTTTGGAAGCTTTCCATTAAGATGCTCCTTAGTTAACTGTTCATATTAGTCTAGCTTTGAACGATACAGTTGTTTGTGTGAAACTGTGAGTATCTCTGATTCTCTATATTATGGATGACATGCAGTGTTTGAATTACGATTTTCTTTGGACCAATCACGGGTATGTAACTTCAAGTGACAAGCAAGTGATAACTATTAATGGTTGCATATATATTCATAGTTAGATTTTTCCTTTGTTTTTATCTTATACAAGGTAGTCTCCAAAATGGGTAACCCTGGCTGATTTAGACAGGTATAGACTTACAATTCAAGATTCTTATGGAACACCAATCACAAAGCAGTATTAAGTAAAAGTCAAGGCGCACACAAGTTTATTTGACAATTTGCAGCGGTCTAATTCAGTACTTGGGGTATGAATCAACCTTGGTGTACGGCATCCATATCCACGTAAAACCATGAACTTGTTCCAACAGGTAAGTATTCTGATCATAAGTCAAATCATGTGACTGGAGCAATGTTGTATGATTTGGTCACTGATAGAGTGTTAGGCATGTATTAGTTGCCGTCGTAGCAGTCTAAGGTTTCTAGATAATGCGTGTATCTAAAAGTGCTGATTAATGCACTAGCTAAGCTAACATTAGGACAATTTTAAGTCGTACTAATCTTATTAATTTTTTATGATTTATATCGTCATATCTACTAATTTGATAGATTAAGAAACTCATTCCGATGTCATGTCATGACAAGCTAAGTGAGACTACATTAAAGAATTCTGTATTTAGTTGCACACGGTGTTCACTCGTATAAGGTTGCATTTGGTAGTAGAAAAATAATTCTATAAGATAAATGCATATTATTCTCTTAGAGCATCCACAGTGGGCGATCAAACCCATTTATTTGGTCGAGGAACGAGACACAGTGGTACGGACTAAAGACTAAAATCTGGACCAAAACCCAAATTTCAGACTATATTTGGTCTGGGACCAAGACCAAAACCAAATTTGGTCGAGCGGAGATTAAAAGTTCGTCGGGAGTGGGGCGTAAGTATAAAATGCGCCTCACGAAAATTTTTGAATTAAAAAAAGAAAAAAAAATGAGGCGGACATTATATGTCCGCTCTTTGAATTTTTTTTTTTTTATTAAAATAGAGAAAATGGGGCGGACATACTAGAGTCCGCCCCTTGAAAAGTTGTTTTAAAAAAAATTTTAATAAAAATGAGGCGGACATACTTAGTTCGTCCCATGAAAAAAAATTTTATAAAAAAAAGAGGGACGAACATATAGTGTTCGCCTGATGAAAGTTATGTGGGACGGATATTTGAGTTACGCTCGATCAAATTTTAGTCGGGTACCGTTGCTTGTTGCCACGGACTAAACCTAAAATTTGATCTTTTTTTTGGTATTTGGTCTTTGGTTTTGATCGCACCATTGCAGTTGCCCTTAGAACTATTAGAATAACTCGTATTGTAGAATCTAAACATTGAAAGGAAAAAAAGAGAGTAAAATGTCATGTCAAATAGCTCCAAGTTGGGTTTTAAATAAGTTTTTCTCCAGACGATAAGCAACCCTTAATATGATGGTTTCAAAGCGTTCAATAACTTTCTAACTATTGGTTTTGTGGTTGATCTTGTAATACAAAATACTTCCATCGAAAATCAATTGATTCCATAGAATTAGTTTTCAAACACAATTTCTAACTAGTATCGAATTTCCGGCCCTTTACACGTTCTTCTTGAGTATCAAACTCTGGTAATATTAAGTTCAGACTTCAAATTATGGACTTCGCCATTAAAGCTTTCTAGATTACCAAAAGAAAAAACAAAACAAAAAAAAACAATCAGACTGAACTAGCTATACGGAGTCGATACCAACAGTATAAGTAATGAGCAAATTAATAAATTCTCCTTCAGCAGAAAATAAATTAGTCATTAACCGTTTATATACATCGAATTAGATGATAAGTGAGAACGATACAAGAATGAATTCTATGTAAATCTAGCTAGCTAAGAATTGGTTAAATGTACCAATCAAATAAAATTATAAATCATGGGTGGTACGGACATCTGATTGGATTCTGTAACAAGAGTGGAGAATTCAAAATCATTGCTATCTTTAGTTGTGGTAGGCAGAGGAGATAAGTTTGATCTCTTGAATACTGGTACTTGTTGTTTTAGAGTGGTATTGTCAGTTGAATAAGTTCGTACGTTATAAAAATGTATAATATATTTTTTATTCTAAGATGTTATCAACAACCGATAACGTCCACTATGACAGATTGCACTGGCGGATATTGCAAAGTTGTTAAGTATTCTGATCTACTTAACTTAACATGGAAGAAACTAGGTGGAACAGACGCACACCTGTTGAACTATTTCAGCACACTACTATGAGCAGGTATCAGCTTACGCGTTTTTCACTCTTTAATTAAACAGCCTTCACACTGAACATTATTCAATTTGGATACGAACTCTACGTACTTACTAAATCACCGATAAAAATCACTAAGCTTGCAAGATATTCCCTTGTATTATTTATTAAACCTCTAACTAAAGTTTCCATTTGTTGAATGCAATAATCAAAAACAAGGAAAAATCAAATAAGCAAAAAGTTATTGATACTTAGCTCCTTTATAATGGAAGTGATCGATTTGATGAAACGAATGAGCTCCCCATATCTCCGCAACATCAACAAGGCAAAACTTTGGAAAAAACAGAGTGAGTCACGTGTTCAACACGTTTCCCTTAAGACTTTAGCGCCCGGCTACACTCAAGAGTGATGCTATAGCCCTCACAGGACGGATATCTCCAGGATAAAACACTCTAATACACCTACTACTAGCATATGTAGTAGATGCTCAACTTGAGCTTGGCAACTCCGAAAAAACCATAAAGGAAAATCTCGAACGCTTGAGAAAACAATATAAAATATTTTTTTTCCCTTGGGGTCCCTCTAAATATAGAGCAACCCCTTTCCCATAGATTTTACAAAAGTAGTGAATTTGTTTATATAATTGACAAATACAACTTAAGGAGAAAAACTCCCCGATGTGGGACTAAAAAGTTTATATAGTTTCTTAAAACTACTAAAAAATGGAAACTCCACAATGTGGGACTAAAAAGTTTCATTCACAAAAGAAAACAATAAATTATAATTTTTTATTAAAACTTTATAAAATTATTTTTTTATTAATCGTTTCCCAACAATTCCCCACATGAATGAAAACTCAATAAAACATGAAAACACAGATAGATCTTGGTAAATCAACATCCCAACCTCACGATCCAAACAGACTAATCGTGAAAGTGTTAAAATCATACTAGTCATTTCTACGTCCTCTGCCTCACACAAAAGTGTGTTGTCCCCAGGGTCATACTATGGATTGCATAAATCATAATAGTATTGAGAGCTTTCATCTTTAGTTCTCACATGGTGAAACTATAGGTATCTTTCACCAAAGTGAAAAAGCATGAACTAGTGAACCCTTAGTGACCTTTAGGTCCTAAGTTCCAGTAATACCAAAACGATCAAAGCGAAAATCACATAAAAAGCGCAGGAAATACCATTTTAGGCAGAGGTGTCCATGAGGTCTTGAACCTTTGCTTAGTGAGATATTACCGGAATTACTTGCTAAGACAGTGAACTATGTCTTGAACTGCTAGCATTTGATGTAATTCGCGATAACAACCACGGGTGATATCTCCAAGATTGTTGCCAAGCTCGTGTCGTTTTGTCCAATTTGGCCCTGGACATATCCTGTTTCTCAGAATGCTCTAGAGAATCAAAGCTCATATTCTCATAGGAAGCAGCCCACTTCCTCATTCAGATAGGTGAGTTTCCATAAAGAGTGTTACTGCTACAACCCACTTCCATCTTAAATTAAAACTATAAAACTCATTAAGACTTCTTAAAAGTCATCCGTCACATACAGTCTCACGATCACGTCTACACCATAGGGAAGGGACAGAGAATAAAATTCTCTGATAGTGTTTACCTTTACCCATCACAAATTAGTTGTCTCATTCGAAACCTTGATCTTGGGATCTCCAGTCAGCAAGGTTGAGTATCCTTCATGGAAGGTTTAATTTATGAGCTTAAGACCCTTCCCCTTCGATGCATTTCTAATTATCTCTTGGGATAAACCTTTCGTCAAATATTGTGCCGATATTCTCCCTGGACTTTATCCAATCAATGGAAATAACGCCGATTGAGATTAGTTATTTTAAGCATTAGCTATTATAGCTTGGATAACACAATGTATAGATATAGCTGGCACAGGCCTATGCCAGAGAGGAATGTCTTCTAAAAAGCATCTTAGGCACTCGGCCTCCTCTCGTGCTTTATCTAACTCAATACTGTCAGATTCCATAATGAATTGAGCAATATATGTTTGTTTGTAAATCTTCCAAAAACAAACCCTGATGCTAGAGTGAAACATATCCACTCATAGACTTAGACTCCTCTGAATCAACTATCCAGTTTACATCACAAAGTCCCTCAAGGACAGCAAGATACCTTTGATTAATCAAATAAAAGGTAATAGAGTATTTTAGGTACCATAATACTCTACTCAGTGCATCTGAATGCTATTGCTCTGGACTCTTACAGTTCATTAAATTCATCAGACATCCTATGACTCTTGAATATTCAAGTTAAGATAATCCATTACCCTTTTTTGTTGAGTCTACAAAAATAATGGTACGGAGTACAAGCAGGCTTACAATCACACTGATTGTATCTCTTAAGCACAAATTCAAAATAATGAGAATGACTAAGACTACATATGTTAGATTATTTTCTAATCCTCATCTCTAAGATTACGTCAACAGAGCCTAAGTCTTTCAAGTCAACGTTCTCATTCAGCGCATGTTTTTAGTGGAATTAATCACATCTATGTTTCTATCAAGTATAAGCATATCATCGACATACAAGCATACAATCACACAGGCATCCTTAACAAGTTACTTGTAAATATACTTGTCAGATTCATCAACTTAAATCCACTACACATTATTACATGATCAAATTTTCCATGTCACTGTTTACGTGCTTATTTTATAAACCATACAAAATTTTGTTCAAGTTACAAACTTTGTCATCATAACCTTTCACTACAAAGTCCTCAGGTTGGTAGATGTAAATTTCTTTATCTAATTCACGATTTTAGAAAAGTTGTCTTAACATCCATCTAATGTATCTCTAATTTGTGTATGACAACAATAATAATTAGCATCTCAACGGAAGTAAATCTCGTCACATGTGAATAAGAATCAAGGAAATATACACCTTCTTTTAGTTTATAGCCTTTAGCTACCAACTTAGCCTAATATTTTTATACAGTTCCATGTACCTAATGTTTCCTCTTAAAGACTCATTTACATCTCATGGTCTTACTCTCTGGAGGTAAACTATAAACCTCCCAAGTCAGGTTTCGACGGACTGAGTCCATTTCACTGAATGAAGCTTCTTACCAGAATGGGGTTTCAGTAGATATCAAGGCTTCTTTACAAGTCCAGGGCTTAGACTAAGATAGGTATGTTATGAAGTCGTCTTCATAAGAAGTGTCAAGTCTAATTCTTTTATTTCTCTTAGGATCAACCTTAACTTCATCTTCCATTAAGATAAGTTCTGACTATTTGAAAATAAATCTAGGGGATCAACAACACATCTCTAATGAGGTACAGGTTTAAGAATAAACATGTTCAAAGAACTCAAAATCCGTATATTATGTAATAGTATTCACAACAAAGTCATAAAAATCACACTAAAGTATGAAAAATCAGAGCACACAACCAAAAATCTATATGTAGAAGTATACTCAGTATATGAAGACACAATCAACATTTTTGTTTTCTATCTAGTTCTTTTAGAAAGAGGAATGAAAATCTTAGTCAAACACCCCCACACTTTGACATATTCATAATAAGGTCATCTACCTTTCCATAAATCATATGGAGTTTAATCCGATCCTTAAGGGTATTATATTCAGGATATACTAGTTAAAAGGGATGCCTCCTCTCACAAGACCGCAGGTAATCCTGAACTAATCAACATGGAAATTATTATCTCCTTAAAGATACAATTATTATGTTCAAGGCTTCTAATTGGTTTTCAACTTCAAGTTTATACATCTTAAGGCTTCTAAGGCATCATCCTTATCCCTAAGCAAGTATACAAGATAGTACCTCGTACAATCATCTACGGAAGTTATAAACCATCTTTTACCATAGTGGTTTTGAGTTGAACTCATGTCAACTAGGCCTAACTGAATTAATTCTAAGGGATTAAAATTACTATGAATATTTGTGTTAAAAGATTTTATAGCATATTCATTTCACTTTTGTGTTCAAGATCCAAACTAAATTTGGGTACGAAGCCTATGCTAGGAAGTCTATGCATTGACTTATAATTTTACGGTTCCAAGTATACCATGCAAAACATTCAAACACACACAAAGGAAAGCACAAGAATCAACTATGTTCACTTCATCATATTTTCCTTTAAACTTTTATAGACTCTAAGTCCTATAACTTTTTCCTAAAAAATCAATACCCTTAGTTATAACAAGTTTTCCACATTTAATTAAGATCTTCAATCTTTTACCATCTTCAAGAGAACAAGATACAAGATTCTTTCATATGCTCGGAACATGAAAACTTCATTCAGTGTGAGAATATTACAGATATAAGCTTATGCTCGAACTTTCTCTTTTATGCAACCTATGTCGCAGATGAGTTACTCATATAGAGTTTCTCGACATCCCTTATTCTCTGATAAGAGGTGAACATGTCTTTGTTTCAACAAACATACTTAGTGGCTCCAGAGTCCACCCACCAGTCTCTCACATTGGTTATTAAAATAAATTCCGACATCATGTCAATGAACTCGTTCATATTTGTTTCAACTAAATTAGCATTAATTCTACTTATTAAGGTTTTATGTTGTCTACACTTTACTGCCATATGGCCAGGAATTTTGCAAACATAACAATCACCCTTAATTAAAGTAATGCCGGATTCAGTTTTACGAAACATACCTTTCTTATGAAGACTACGCTTAGACTTGTGTTTGATATTCTCGCCTTTGTTATCTTTGGAAGACTTGTGTTCATCCACATGCGCCTGGTAGCCATGTTCCTTTTCAATTTCATGTCACAAACTTTGTTTATACTCTGGCCACGGACACGGTAATTTCCCAATCACCTAATACACCATATCTCACAAACCTTAGTTCAAATAAAATATGAGTTTTGAAGATAATATCTAGACTTATAAACTTCGTTTGAACCACCATATCAAAAAACTCATGGTTACCCCATAAAAACTACTTTAGTTAACAACAAAATTCTTCCCGTCAGATTTTTTCAGGAACGTTTCTCAGTTTTGTAAAATATAAAAAAAATACTTTTACAACTCTAAAAATTTTGAAATTTTACGTGGGTAACTATCAGGATGTCTATTACGTTGTGTCAAAAGGGTTCATCGAAATTCCTTCTAGGTTAAGAGATAAACTTGAAACTCTACAGCTGACCAAAAGTTTTTTTTTTTTCACTCCACAATTAACATCCATGATTCACAAACCAACCAACCATTTTTGATTATTACAAATACTAATGTCTTAAGATTGTTGGGTGCAATAATCAAAAACAAGGAAAAATAAAATAATCAAAAGTTATTGATACTTAGCTCCTTTATAATGGAAGTGATCGATTTGATGAAAAGAATGAGCGCTCCCCATATCTCCGCAACAGCAACAAGGCAAAACTTTGGAAAAAACAGAGTGAGTCACGTGTTCAACACGTTGCCCTTAAGACTTTAGCGCCCGGATACACTCAAGAGTGATGCTATAGCCCTCACAGGACGGATATCTCCAAGATAAAACACTCTAATACACCTACTACTAGCATATGTAGTAGATGCTCAACTTGAGCTTGGCAACTCCGAAAAAACCATAAAGGAAAATCTCGAACGCTTGAGAAAACAATATAAAATATTTTTTTTCCCTTGGGGTCCCTCTAAATATAGAGCAACCCCTTTCCCATAAATTTTACAAAAGTAGTGAATTTGTTTATATAATTGACAAATACAACTTAAGAAAAAAAACTCCCCGATGTGGAATTAAAAAGTTTATATAGTTTCTTAAAACTACTAAAAATTGGAAACTCCACAATGTGGGACTAAAAAGTTTCATTCACAAAAGAAAACAATAAATTATAATTTTTTATTAAAACTTTAAAAGATTATTTTTTTATTAGTCGTTTTCCAACACCATTTGGGATAATTTAGAAAATACAAAAACTAAGGTCTTTCTTGAACATGAACACGTATGATAGGCAAATAGAGGTATTAGAGCCAATCAGGAATCAGGGATGACGCTTCACAATGCGGCAGGCTGCGTGTTTATTATTGAAGAATAAACCAAGATACTATGAAGAAGACAAAAGGGATCAACAAGTGTTGTTGATAAGTAGTATGGATGAACTATGAAAGTTGACAGAATGAGGTTCGATCAACTGGTACAGTTGTCACGATGTGAATGGATCAACTGGTATTGCTGATACGGTGGTACGGTATTTAGAAATTTACTTGGGTTGCAAGTATTACTGGTTTTAAGAGTTTGTTTACGTGAGAATTGTCTAGAAGTTTCTTTGTTAGAGTTTGATTATGTTAGGAAGGTCTTTTTGCTTGAGAGTCGAGTTTATTAGTCATATAAATAGATTGTTGAGCCATGAGTCGAAACACATCAATTAAAAAAAGTTTGTTTGAGTTTAGTTTTGTGTTCTTTCTTTATGTCTTTGATACATTTATCTTAGTGACTGGTGTGAGCATAATGCTTGTACGGATGTGGAGGTCGGTGATGCTGCATTTATGGATCATGAAAAATCAAATGCAATGCGCTTTTATCCATGAGGAAATAAAAAGTTTGGATGGTCAATTTCTGAAGATTGACTGGTGTGTGAGTATATAATGGCGACGCCATGCTGGCGCAACTAGCTACCTATGTTAGAATTCAATGTGTTACAAATGGGAAAGTTATACTAATATTCTGGAAACAAAATGAAGTAAAGAACTTCAATCTTTTGCTCCAGATGTCTCACAAAATCAGTTTATTTTTGAAATAGTCAAAAGTCAAAGCAAGTGATACCTAACTTAACTAAGTTAAACTGAGTGATTTAAATCCAAATTTGTTTGAATACTAAACCCCAGTCTAAATGGAAAAATGATTCCAAAATATCATGTGTCACCTCTATCATTATAATGCGTTAATTCATTATTTTTGAAAAGCTATCCATTAAGATACTCTCCAGCAGAGTGTTCATACTTCATATTAGTCGGATTTTCGCATGACCTCAATCTTTGTATCTGTATTCTGGTTTTTTTATGGAAATTTTGAAATTTTTGCAAACTTTGGTCTTACAAGGAGTAACAGAAAAAAGAAATCGCTAACCTAAATACAGTCAGGCAAGTTATAAAAATTTGATATCATTAATGAATTAATATGACCGCTGCACAGTAAGATGATAAGTGTGAAGTACCGCAAAAACGTGAACTTGCAAACAACTGCTTGTCTGAAACTGTGAATATATATATATATATGCTATTGTGGTAACTTACAGTGTTTGAATTAGAAATTTCTTTGGACTAATCACGGGAACTATAACTTGCTTCAACTTTTAATGTAAGAGAAATTGGGTGAATTGTCCAAATATTTTCAAAATATGGTTTTAATAGATGAGTAAAAATAGTATGGGTGAAATGGACACAAAAAAATAGTAGGAATGAATCTGAATTCATCCTGGCTCAAACTTAAAAAATATCAAGGGTGAAACTGGATGCATCGTGATGTAAATTAAAAATAAGAAAAAATATTTAAAAATGGATAGTATGAAACTGGTTACATCCTAAATATTTTTACATTCTCGTCCATTTAAACAATTTCAAATTTTACATGTCTTTTTCACCCAGAAATTATCGTTATTGAATTAATCGACCAATTTTGTGTTAATGTAACTTGCAGTAACAAGCAAGTGACAAGTAACAACTAATGCCCCGTTGGTTGCATTTTCAAAACTAGATTCTTCCTTTGTTTTTATCTTAAATAAAGGTAGTCCCCAAATTGGGCAACCCGATTTAGACAAGTATAGACTATTTTTTTCAGTATTCTTTAGGAAAACCAATCACAGAGCAGTCCATTAAGTCTAAAAGTCATCAAGACATTCACAAGTTTACTTGACAAATTGCAGCAGTCTATTTCAGTACTGTGGTCTGAGTCAACCTTTGTGTACGGAATCTCTATCCAAGTTGCCTTTATTTAAAAGTTTTAGTGAAGGAAACCATGAGCTAGAATAGGTGGCTAATCTTAAGTCAAATTACGTGACATGAGCAATATTGTATGATTTGGTCACTGAAGAGTGCTAGCTATGTATTAGTTGACTTCGTATCAGTCTAAGGTTTCTAGATAATCAATCTGCGTAACGCGCTGATCAGTTCACTTGCTAAGCTAACATTAAGACTATTTAAGATCATACTAATCTTATTAATATTTTATGACCTTTATATAATCATATCTACTAATTTGATAATTAAGAAACTCATTTCGATGTCATGACAAACTAAGTGAGATTAAATGAAAGAATATTTTTGTATTTTGTTGTACACGGTATTTACTCTGCTAAGGTTGTATTCGGTACTAGATTATTCAGTAACGTCATGCGACATCTCTTTGGAAAAAAATTCATAGAATATGTCTTACTTAAGAATCCAAACTATGAAAAAAACCAGTTAGAAGTGTGGAAGATCAAGTTTAATGGTCTTCGAAAATTAACCTAAAATGTTTGGTCATCTATATTTTAATAGATGCTGATTTTTTCCTAAATCTTCGTTGAACAAAAAAAGGGTAACATAAGCTAGTATTCTGTAAAAAATCGATTCGTTTCATAAAATTTACAGCTACCGAACACAACTTAATATAACTGTTACCCTAATGTAACTAGATGCTGGTTATCTAACACTCAGACTCAGATTGTGGATTTCGCCATTTATTGATTTTACCAGCTTTAGAGATTGATGCATTAGAGGATTAAACGTTTAAAGTATGGACAAATTCAGTCAAATCAGATCCTAGATGAAAGTATAAAAATTCTCTTTTTAACCAAAATCAAATAGTTACACCGTTTATACAGAGAATTTGGTGGGAACAGTACAAGGATGAATTCTATGTAAAATCTAGAGCTACCTACTTACCTAGGAGGTATAGTGTACATAATAATCAAATAAAACTGTAAATAACGGGTGTCGTCGACATCTGTTTGGTTGCTGATACAAGAGATGAGAACTCAAAATCATTGCAATCTTTTGTTGTTGTTGTAGGCAGAGGATCAGATATATTCAGATCCAAGTTCAGACCCAAAATTCTCCTGCTACTATTCGACCTCTTGAATACAGGTACAGGTACTTGTTGTTTTTCACTGGTATCAGTTGTAATATTTGATGAAGAGGGTGATAATACTGCTGTTTTTGTAGTTGCCAATGAAGATTCAAGCATGGCAGCTCTATGTCTTCTCATATGCCCACCCAAAGCTTGTCCAATCGCAAACTCTAACCCGCAAATTGAACATTCATGAATCTTCGGTTTCGTCACTTGTTGTTGGCTCCTTAGATCATCAGATGATACTTGGTCTGCCAATTTAGGTTTCTTGTGACTCGCTCTATGTCCCCCAAGTGCTTGAAATGACGGAAACTGTCTACTGCATGTTTTACACTCGTAAACACGGCTTTTTGAACTTGTCGATATCGTCTGTGCCTGAATGAACGGTCGATAGTCGATCTGATCTCCTCCTCCGTTTCGTGATAATAACATCAAACATGTCGCCATGTTATCTTCCATTTCTTCTCTACATCTCTTACCATTCATCATCATATATGACTTTTTTGTATAGTACTAGAAAAATATAGTATGTTTCAAGTGATTATGAAGGTGAGTTTTCTTTTTTTTTTTTGGAAACTAATGTATTTGCAGAGAACGAATCTAAGTGTGAAATTTCTGTTGCTGTTGTGAATGGAGAAAAGAAAGAGGAGAAGGTGTATTTATAGAGTGGTTGCGGCTGTGGATGTTCAAACTTGAGAAAGTGGTTATAGTCGACTAAGGAATAAGAAGATATTTGTGTTGACTAGGCAATGATGACTAACGTGGCTTGTTGGCCCTGTTCCTTAAAGGGTTTGTGTAAAGTTATAATAACATGTGGGGATTTTCTGGCCAAGTACTGATTCAATTGATGTAATGGTGTACGTAACTTTATTGAAGATAAGGCTGTGACTAATGGAGTAGCGAGAAAGATGCAACTAGTACACTTGCTGCTAACTTCTTTTCCACTCAATGCATCTTTTGTCCTTGTTTCTAGAAGATTCCATGTTTGAGCTTGTCTTGTCTAGTATGAACAAAATGTGGATGACTACAAACAAAGTAAACGAAGTACAATTTGAGATAGACATATGACAGTGTTTTACTTACTCGAACTATTCGTGGCAAAATCTGTTCCATATAAGTGGGGATTGTACTTTAGAGTGATTACTGCTTCATTGAAATTTAAGAACAGCTGTTATTATCGCATTAATCAATTATCTTGCGTTTCCGTTGCTGTTGCTGTTGATTTTATCTTACCTTCATGAATAAATAACTGACTTCACCTCATTTGGTAAAAGGAAAAATACTTTTATTTTAGGTAGTCCGTGTGCAGTGTGCATGCGTTGTAGTTATACAATAATATATTTCTTTTATTTTAAGATGTTACCAACAGACACATTCCAATATTACTGATTGCAGTGATATATTTTGATGACTTAACCTAACAAGGAAGATATTAGGGGGAACAAACGCATATTTTCAACTAGTACATTGCTACAAGCTACGTGCTAGTATCATCATGTTACGCGTTTTTTACTCCTTAAAGAGCCTTCACACTTAACACTATTCAATTTGATTACGAACTCTAAGTACTGAGTCACGGATAAGGATTACTAAAACGAGATATTCCCTTAAATTATCATGAAACCTCCAACTAAACATTCCATTTGGGATAATTTAAAATACAAAAATTAAGATTTTCCTCGAGATTAACCGCGTATGACAGGAAAGTGGAGATATTAGCATGAAAAATGGCCAATGAGGAGCCGGGAATGACACTTCACGTTGCTGCTGTCTACTGGCTGATCTTGGTGACTGGTGTGAGCACAATGCATGTGGATGGTGAGGTCGGTGCTGTTGCATTTATGGAACACGAAAAATCAAATGCAATATCAAATGCAATGTACTTACTACCATGGAGAAAAGATTGACTGGTCAATCGTGTGAGTATAAAGGCGACGTCATGCTGGCGCAAGGTAGAACGAGTTTCAAACCAACACACCGAGTTGCAAAAGGGAAAGTTAAAATGGGTTGACTCGGAAATTTTTTTATTCAAAATTAGACACCGTCTCAATGGGAAAAGGATCCTACGAACCGGCTTTGAATCGGTCTATATTTGATTGTTTAGGACTTTCAACAAAGACATAGTCTAGTACTCGGCGCATATTGGTCGTACATTTCTAGATAACGAATTCATATATTCCGATTAATAAATAAATTTTTATCTATGAATTCTCGTTTTCTTCTTCTCTTCCAAGCACAAGCCATTGAATAAGAAAAAGAAAATCGATCATAAATCAATACTTCATTCATGCTTCTACTTTTCTCTTTCGATTACAAAGGCCACCCCAGAAGCAGAAAGATCTCAAGGTGGTCAAGTATGTTAATTTCTAACGACAGGTGGTCAAGGTGGCAGTATGCCTGCTTTTAGTAATTTGCTTGAACAACAATAAACTAACGAAACAGTGACTTGGGTTTTCTGGTATAAACACATTAACTTCTTGGGTAAGTGACTGAATCAGGGACGAATTTTTTTCTACACTGCTAAGTCATAATCAAAGATTCGAAGTATGTCTTTTTCATGATTAGTTTGATGTGTGATTATTATAACCAAATTCAAATCAGCACTATATCATTCATCAGACTAATTGAGCTACTGTCGCTGGTGAACTCGTTTTTAATTGAATGGCGACGCAAGTAAAACTAAGAGTATCATTATAAATTGACAGAAAAAGATGGGACACCGACAGGCTCTATTCAACGGAGAATAGCAGAGCGTGGAATATCAATATGTACTCTTCAAGTAGCCAAAAGACCAACTGCCAAATTTATACTATTTAAAGATTATAGTCTTGGACAGGTCTTTTGTCTGGGAGCTTAAAAGAAGAGTAAGAATGAACTAATGGCAATGCTTCACAACTAGCTCTTTGACGTGCACAACAGCCACCAACAAGCCAATCTTACCTAGCAAGTCGATAATTTCTGTAAACGTTTCAGTGACAGCAATCTAGCGCATCATGCTCTCAGGCACTCGACTGCATACATCTAGTATGAACTTCTAAGTTGTTATAGTTCACATCTCTAAAGGATAAATAGCAAAATGACGCCATATAGAGATCATTATCATACACTCTACTACGTAATAGCACAAGTCAAATCAAACTTTATTTTTGGGTTGCAAACCCAAAGAAGTAACAAAATTGATTTTTTGGCTTGCAAACTCAAAGGAATCAAAGCAACCACTACACCAGACATGTTTCGCATTAGTTCATTTCCAGGATTCTAATGTGGATATCGACTTTCTCACTACCAACATGCCCTAGATTTTTTTATTTTTATTTTTAAATACGAAAGGAGTTTTATTAATCTGGAAAAAACTACATAGATAGTCTATCATCATCCAAGGCTGTTTCCAACCAAAATGGTTTTATATCTAACCATTCTTCAGCTTCTGATATAGATAGAGCATGCTTAGCTAGCAGGTCAGCTACATTGTTTGCATCTCTATGAACAAAACTATATTTCAAAACTTCAAAGTTCTTTAACAAAATTGACAATCTTGAATAATATTATTGTTTAACCAAGCAACTGCTCTTTCCTTTCATTAATGGCATTGACTACGTTTTGGTTTTCTCCCTCTAGCTGGATTTTCCTAAACCCTTTATCTGCTGCCCATCTGATCCCTTCCAAAGCTGCCAATGCTTCCGCTTCTTCAGGCTCTAGTGCTTTAACTGGTGCACTTCTAGCTCCATCGGATGAGTGACCCGCAAGTTGTAACTTGTAAGTTAACTATACTAGCTTCGCTATCAGATACACCAATTAAATTTTGGATTCTACATGGGCCTAGTATACCACTTTTGTGCTCCCAAAATCAGCTATTGGGCCTTGCCCAGTATAGCTGAGGCACCTCCTAGGGCATAAGTTCAGTTGCCGATTCCATTTTCACTCATGTTCCTCCTCTGTGCAACAATGGGGTTTCGTTCTCTACTCAACACTGTAATTCTTCACACTGAAAACATCAATGAAACTTCTTCTTCTACAACCATACCCTTCCTTCATCACTCACTAATTCAACAAAATCAACATCGTCCTCCTCCTCCTCCTGCAATTAAAGGTACTAGATTCATTTCTTCCACCACAAATCAAGATTCATCTCAGCTCGATGAGAATAAAGTGTTGAGAAGGTATGTCTATTCTTAAAGCCTCTCATACCTTGATCCATTTCAAAAATTTGCTAAAGACAACAACTGTTCTCCAACCTTTACCTCAACTTATTTTTGTTTCAAGGATCGAAAATTAGGGAGGATCCTTTTCCAGGGCGTTTATCCTAGCAATTTAGCTACAACTCTTACATCAGCTTCATCCCTAGCTATCTTGTGTTAAAATTTCATCTGAAGTGTCGCAGAGGATATTGGCATATCCTTCTTTTGAATCTTTTAGTAGAGTCTATAAGTCTATAATGCTTGATACTTCTCACTCAAAGCCAATACATTGTACTCTGCTTGTCAATTAGGCAAGAGTCACAAATTACCATTTAGTATGTCTAATTCTATGTCTACTTTACCTTTACAACTTCTTCATGTGGATGTTCAAGGTCCTGTTCTTGTCACTTTTGTAACTGGTTTCAAGTTTTATGTGAAGATCATTCATAATTTTTCAAAATTTTGTTGAGTTTTTCCTTTTACAGCTAAGTCTGACTTGATGTCTGAGTTCAAGTCAATTTTGTTAACCTCAAATCTATGGTGAGAATCTATTGTCTTGCACTATCAAAACAATTAGGACCGGTGGAGGTGGTGAATTTTTCAACAATGAATTGAAATCCTTTCTCTCATTTTTTGGTATTTCTTATGAAATTATTTGTCTACGTACACCAAAAAAGAAGGGTGTTGTTGAATCCATGTACAGACACATTTTAGATGTAACTAGAACCTTCTCTAACTATCTCTTTTGGTATGAAGATTTAACTACTGCCAATTACACTATCAACAAACTTCGTATAAAATCAACTTCTTTCTTTATATTTTTTTGGGAAACTTTTTAATAAGATACCTAATTACTCTTTTCATAAAAATTTTGGTTGTTTGTGCTTCCCATGGCTTAGGCGTTCTACATCTACTAAGTTGGATCCTAGAAGTGCTCAATGTATCTTCTTAGGAAATAGTGTTGCTCAAAAGGGGTACAGATGTTTCAATCCCTCAACTGGAAAAATTCTTGTTTCCAGACATGTCATATTTAATGAGTCTGTTTTTCCACTTGTAATTTTGACATGTTTGTCGCTCTACTTGATACTCTATCCTCCACTAATCCAGTCATTACTTATGGCTTTCCACATGTCATTTCCACCTCATCCGCTTCCATAACTACAGTTTCTATTTCCACCAGTTTACCTCCTCATGATACTACTAATTTTGTTATTAACCAGATATGTCAGTTTATTCATGCTCCTAAATCTGATCACCTCACTGCAGCCAAGAGAGTTCTCAGAGATGTCAATGGCACTATAAGACATGGTTTTTACTTCATTAAAGGTTTTACAGATCTACAAGGGTTCACTAATGCTGATTGGGAAGGGTTTCCTGATGATAGAAGATACACCAGTGGGTACTGTGTATTTTTTTGGGGATACTCTTATTTCTTAGTCATCCAAGAAACAACCAACTGTGTCTCGATCAAGCACTGAAGAATAATATAGATCTCTTACTTCCACTGCAACAATATTTTTATGGATTTGTCAAGTGTTCAAAGATCTTCATGTGTTTCTACCTAATCCTGTATCTATATCTTGTGACAACAAAATTGTTATTACTTTAGCTTCTAATCCTTTTTCATAGCCGGATAAAGCACTTGGCTATTGATTATCATTTTTTTCGTGAACTGGTTCAGTTCAGGCATCTTCAGGTGGTCTATACATCTTCTCTTCATCAATCTGCAGATCTTTTCACTAAACGCCTTGCCACACCTCGTTTTGATTTTTTCAAGCATAAGCTTCGACTTTACTCTCGTCTTTATATTTTGGGGGTATTAACCAAACATGCCTTATTATCCGGAGTTGTTAGAAGTCGTTGTTCTTTACAAAAGTAACTGACCACATGTGTTGGTCACGCTTGCTATAACAGTTTCTTTTCCTTTTGTTTTACCGTATACTCTGTCTAGTATAAACTGCGTGTCCATACTTTTGTTTCTTCTAATGAATAATATTTTCTCTTTCCTGAACCATTCTTATGCATTATACGCTCTATTGCGTAACACAAGTCAAATCAAATTTTATTTTTGGGTTGCAAGTATAAAGTAGTAATATTTTTTTTGGCTTGCAAACTCAAAGCAGCACTACACCAAACCTGTTTAGCACTAGTTAATTTCCAGGAATCTACTGTGGAAATTGTCTTGCTCACTACCAAGATGCCCTTGATGTGTGACTTCTAAGTTGTTAACTTGTAAATTCACTACTAGCTTAGCTAGCAAATTGGCCGATTAAATATTGGATTCCACATGGGCCTCGTATACCGCTTTTGTGCTCCAAAATCAGATATTGGGCCTTTCCCAGTATATCTGAGGAACCTCCTAGGTCAAGTTCATTTGTCGTCTCCATTTTCACTCGTCTCTACCAACTACTCTCTGCAGCAATGGGGTTTCGTTCCCTGCTCAACACTGTAATTCTTCACACTGTAAACATCAATGGATCTTTTTCTTTAATTAATCACTCATTCATTCAAAAAAATCAATCTCTCCTCCTCCTTGTTGTTCCAATTAAGGGCATTAGATTCATTTCTTCTGTCACAAATCAAGATTCTCCATCTTCTTCATCCTCAGATGTGGTTTCATACTTGATAAATTCATGTGGATTGTCAAAAGAAAAAGCCATCACTACTAATAAGAAAATCAAACTTAAACTCTCATCACAACAAGATGATGCCCTAACCTTACTACAAACTTATGGATTTGACAAATCTCAAATCTCTAAACTCATTACCAAAGTTCCATCTATTCTCTTAATCAATCCATACAAAACCCTAAAACCCAAATTGGAATTTTCAATGTTAGCAAGACTCCATAAGACTTGCCTATTAAGTCTCAAGACCAAAGACCCTGACCAAGTATTCTGTCAAAGTCTGTATCCTACAATAATGGCGTGTAATCTCTTTAGGTTGTTAAGCATATTGTAACAGATTGAGATAAACATTGCCTATAAATATATCTGATATCTACACGATTAAGGTGTGGAAATTATTCACCAAAAATCTTTTCTAAGTTGGTATCAGCCTTCGCGATCCAAGCCATCTTCCGCAACAGAACCAGAAACACAAAAAAAACCCAGAAATCCATCAATGGCAGGCACCACAAATACCCTCAGACAGGTCCAGATCCATCATCTAGTAACATTAAAACATACAGAAACTAATCATATTCTGTGGAAAGCACATCTCAAACCCATCCTAAAGGGGTATGACCTAAATGGATTTGTAGATGGAACCAAACCAGTTCCTGCAAGAACATTACCAAACAGTGATGTTGTTAATCCTGAGTTTACAGCATATGAACATCAGGACTCTTTAATTGTTGGATGGTTGAATTCAACATTAACTCCAGAAGTTCTCAGCAATGTCGCCCATATCACATTTTCAATGGAGGTTTTGGAGAAACTCGAATCGGAGTATGCACCTAAGACGTTTCATCATCAGATGAATCTAATGAAACAACTTCACAGCATGTCCAAAGGTAACAAAACACTCAAAACCTATTTGAATGATGCTAAATCCTTATTTGCTCAGTTAGCAGAGTCTGGCTGCGCTGTTACCACAAATGAAAAAAAACAAGCCATTAATAATGGCCTCAATCAGAGTTATAATACCATTGTCACAGCTTTAAGCACTGTAGAAGACATGGATATCGACACCTTCTACTCTCATCTAGTTACCTTTGACATGCGTCAAGAGTAACAGTTATCATTATTGCAGACCCCAGTTGCAAATGTGGTTGTAACCCACACAGGGTCATCCAGCAGAGGAGATCCAAGGAGATTTAACAATCAGGGGTATCAGTATAACAACAACTCATCAAACACTCGATCGTAGCAGTATCCACACAATCAACAGATCGTAGAGAAGTGCCAGATTTGTAAGAAGAAAGGACATCTGAGAGACAAATGTTGGTTTCGTTATGAGAAATCCAGTAACAACTCCAATCGTTCTCCAGCTGCCTATGTTGCCTTCCCTGGTGGTCATCTAAACAATGAATGGGTGACAGACACAGGAGCAACTCACCACCTTACAGCTGACATGCGCAACTTGTCCATTCCCCATGAATACCATGGTACTGAGAAAGTTCATGTGGGAAATGGTAATGCACTGGATATTTCCAAAGTTGGTAATGGTTCCTTTACACTAAACTCCCGTATTTTTTCGTTGAACAATATCTATCATGTTCCTCAGATTAAAACTAATCTCCTATCAGTTTCACAATTTTGTAAAGACAACAATGTATATTTTGAGTTTCACTCTGGTTTTTTTGTTGTAAAGGACAAGTGCACGGGGACCCTGCTGCTAAAACGGATCAACAAAAATGGGTTGTATGTGTTTGATGGAGTCAGTTTGCCAGAGTGTTCAATAAAACCAACCACAATGGTTTCGTCAACTCTTCCAATATGGCATCAACGTTTAGGTCATCCTATGCTTAACACTGTGTCGAAAATTTGTCATCAGTTTTCCCTTCCAGTTAGCAATAAAAAATTTGAGTTCTGTCACTCTTGTCATGTGAGTAAAAGCAAGAAGTTATCTTTCTCACTTAGTAACACTGCTTATAATAAACCTTTGAGCTTAGTTGTCTCAGATATTTGGGTCTCTCCATCATTGTCAAGAACTGGCTTTCGATATTATATCTTGTTTATGGATGTATTCTCCCATTATACATGGATTTTCCCGCTAGTACAGCGTTCTGATGCATTGCAAACATTTATTCTATTTAGGAAGTAGGTCGAAAACCTTACAGACAATAAAATAAAGATCTTTCAGTCGGATAATGCTTTAGAATACGAGAAGTTCACTTCTTATCTAAATGACTCAGGCATCCAACATCGCTTTTCATGTCCTCACACGTCTCCTCAAAATGTACTGGCTGAGCGTCGAATCATACATGTCACAGAGTCTGGTTTGGCTCTACTTTTTCATGCATATATGCCTAAATCATTCTGGGCAGATGCTTTTCTTACTGCATGCTATCTCATTAACAGACTTCCAAAATCACTGTCAGATTCAAAAACACCACTTGAACTTTTATTCAACAAGCCACCTAATCATTCCCTTCTCAAGGTCTTTGGCTTCTTGGCATATCCTTGCTTAAGGAAATATAACAGTGACAAACTATACACTAGGTCACTTCCTTGTGTCTTCATCGGTTACAATAATTCCCATAAGGGTTACATGTGCTTACACAAAGAAACAAACAGGGTATATATTTATAGGCATGTTAGATTTGAAGAAAACACATTCCCATTTTTATCCCTCAAGCAGCAGTCACCGATGCCAAATCCAGGTATAGTGCATTCTAGCACATGTATTTTCTTTAAGCATCCTTTTTGCAATAGTAGTGTGTCTGTCCAAAAGGTTGTCAATCAACAACAAATGCCTGCTCAGCAAATTCCAGAAATTGCACCAATTCAGGCTACATCCTCTATCTCTGCTGATACACCTGACTTGGAGCTGGATTCATCATCGACTGCTGAATCACATTCCAATCCATCTTCAACTAATGAATCCACATTGCCAATTCCAGCTGCTCTTGCTTCTGAGGAGGACCACAGTGGAGGCCATGTGCACCCAATGATGAAACGAGCGAAATCTGGCATCCACAAGCCAATTCAAAAGCTCTGTCTCATGGCCTCCAAACATACCTTGCCTGATGCAACCTTCATGGAACCTACCTGCTTTTCAGCTGCACGTAAAGATCCAGATTGGAGGGAAGCAATGGATATTCATATTAATGCACTGATTCAGAATGGAACTTACTCTCTTGTCAAATATGAGCAAGGTATAAATGTTGTGGGATCCAAATGGGATTACAGAATTAAACAGAACCCAGATGGTTCGATCAACAAAAGGAAAGCCCGTCTGGTGGCCAAAGGTTACAACCAACAACAGGGTATCGATTGTAGTGAAACTTTTTCCCCAGTGGTTAAACCATGCACCATCCGTATTGTGCTATCTATTGCGGTTATGCATCACTGGCCAATCAAGCAGTTGGATGTTGAAAATGCGTTTTTGCGTGGCACATTGGAGGAGGATGTATACATGCAACAACCTCGAGGATATGTAGATGCAAACTATCCCACACATGTCTGCAAGTTGCACAAATCTCTTTATGGTCTCAAACAGGCGTCTAGGGCCTGGTTTTCGAAGCTCAGCACTTATCTAATTCATTTGGCTTCAAGGGGTCTATTGCAGACAACTCACTATTTATTCGCCAACCATCACGGTCAGCTCTATATGTTCTGGTATATGTAGATGACATAATAGTTACGGGATCCCATGCAGATGAAATATCTGCATTAATTGCTGATCTCAGTGCGGTCTTTGCACTGAAAGATTTGGGTGAATTATCATTATTTCTGGGAGTAGAAGTGCTCAGGCATGGAGATGAGCTGATTCTCATGCAACGTAAGTATGCCACAGATCTTCTTCGAAAGACAAAGCTGGATGGGGTTAAACCAGTGAACACACCATTGGCTGCAAATGTTAAAATCTAGAAGCAAGGTACCAGTAAATTTCATGACTCGAGTTTATATCGCAGCTTTGTGGGTGCGCTGCAGTATTTGCATTTAACAAGACCGGACATCTCAGTTGCGGTCAACAAGGTCTCTCAGTATATGCATGACCCTTATGAAGAGCACTGGGAATTGGTGAAACGAATCATTCGATATCTCAAAAACACAGTTGGTTATGGCCTGCATCTCCGACCATCAAGAGATTTTTCCTTACAAGCCTATTCTGATGCGGATTGGGCTAGCTTGATGACAGACGCCCAGCACAGAAGCAGAATATCGTGGCATTGCTATTGCCACTTCAGAGATAATTTGGATCCAATCGTTACTTCAAGAGCTTGGTGTTCAAACCTCACCACCTATACTTTGGTGTGACAATTTAGGAGCAACGTATTTAACCTCAAATCCTTTTTTTCATGCTCGTACAAAGCACATTGAGATAGACTACCACTTTGTTCGTGAGCGTGTAACATCCAAGCAACTTCAAGTCAGGTTCATCAGTTCCAGAGATCAGATAGCAGACATCTTCACTAAGGGGTTACTGGCGCCAAGGTTTCATATACTAAGAAGCAAGTTGAAACTTCGCGATCTACGGTACAACTTGAGGGAGAATGTTAGCAAGACTCCATAAGACTTGCCTATTAAGTCTCAAGACCAAAGACCCTGACCAAGTATTCTGTCAAAGTCTGTAGCCTACAATAATGGCGTGTAATCTCTTTAGGTTGTTAAGCATATTGTAACAGATTGAGATAAACATTGCCTATAAATATATCTGCTATCTACACGATTAAGGTGTGGAAATTATTCACCAAAAATCTTTTCTAAGTTTCAATTCCAAAGGGCTTTCTGGAATTGAACTTGCCAACTTCTTTACCTGTAATCCATATATCTTTAGAGAAAGTTTAAACTTGATCATCCCTCTCTATGATGCCCTCAAGGGCATTCTTCATAAAGATGAAATTGTCATTGGTACCTTAAAACGTTGTGTAATAGGTTATGCACAGGGTCATGTCATGAATCTGAAACTCAATATTGATCTTGTTGGATATAATCCAAACAAGGCTTAAGAAAAAAAGGAAACGTGTGTTTAGATTTGGTAAATGTGATCTCATATTAATTAGGTATCATAAGACGTTTTTTACATAATTATTGGTTAGTAATTGTTGAACTAACAGACGTGGGAAATATAGACCTACAAGTTAGGAATTAAATGTTAGTGGAATAAGTAATGGATTAGTGGTTATATCTTTATGTAATGCCTATTTAAAGGTTCTTTCAAGTTAATGTAAAATGTAGAGTGATTTAAGCAATGTAATCTTTGTGTGAGTTTTGTTCAAATCTCTCTCTCACTCCTCTCTTGATCCATGAAATCCAACATGGTATCAGAGCTGGGGTTGAGAGCTGAGTTGAGGGAGAGGGTTATATAGAAAAACATGTTACGCAAGAATTTAAAAAATGTTCATAAGTTTTAAGAATGTTGAGAGAGGGTTTAGAAAATTGTTTTGAAAATTTTGTTTTTAAATAGTATGATTTATTTGGTGAAAAAAGTGATGTTAGAAAAATTGTTTCCGAGGAAGAAAAAAATAGATTTATGTGTGTTTGGAAAACAAGGGTTTTCGTTGAAAAATTGTTTTTTTTAAGTCAGAAAACATGGGTTTGTAGCTGCGATAAAGACAAAGTTGGAAAGTAAGGATTTCTAACTATGAGATGAAAAAAATGTGATGAAGAAAAAATCCTACTAATTAGGTCTTTGGAAAACAGGGGTTTCCATTGAAAAAAAAATAGTGAAAAAAAAGTCTGCATAAAAAAGATTGATTACAGTTTTTGTTGAGAAGAGAAATTATGATGAAAATATTTTTGGTGCAAAACTGTTTAGTTCAAAATATGTAGAGGGAGTCTAAAATTTTGTTCAAAAAAATTTGGGTTAGTCTAAGTTATGTTGAATGTTGGTTGGCTTACAATGATGATGATAATGACGATGACTGATGATGATGTTGATGGTGGTGGCGACGACAAACATATAAAAGATGTTGTTGATTTATGATGATGGATGATGCAATGATGAAGATAATGATCCGATGAAGACGATCATTATGATGAAGACCGTCGCGATGATAATCATTGCGATGATGAATATTTTTTTTTTTTTGCTAATATGATGCAGTGATGAAAACCAACGAAGAATTAAACGTGTCTGAATTAAGGGAAGGTGTTGGATATAATCCAAACACGGCTTAAGAAAAAAAGGAAACGTGTGTTTAGATTTGGTAAATGTGATCTCATATTAATTAGGTATCATAAGACGTGTTTTATATAATTATTGGTTACTAATTGTTGAACTAACAGAGGTGGGAAATGTAGACCTACAAGTTAGGAATTAAATGTTAGTGGAATAAGTAATGGATTAGTGGTTATATCTTTATGTAATGCTTATTTAAAGGTTCTTTCAAGTTAATGTAAAATGTAGAGTAATTTAAGCAATGTAATCTTTACGTGAGTTTTGTTCGAATTTCTCTCTCACTCCTCTCTTGATCCATGAAATCCAACAGATCTTTTGAGAAATGAAGGTGTTCCTGAATCTGACATTTTTATGTCTGTAACCAGGCGACCGAGAGGGTTACTGATTTGTAATGATCGATTCGAGAAGCTAGTAGAGAATGCGAAGAGATTGGGTTTTGAACCTCGTTTTAAATCGTTGAATTTTATTGAAGGTTTACAGGTATTGTTAAGTATGAGTGAATCATCATGGGAAAAGAAATTGCTAGTTTACAAGAGATTGGGTTGGTCTGATGCAGAAATTCGAGTTTCATTTATGAAATTGCCTAATTGCATGAGGTATTCTGAGAAAAAGATAACATTGATAGCGGATTTCCTTGTCAAAGAAATGGGTTATAATCGATCTGACATTGCTAGTAGTCCTCGAGTTTTGGGTTCTAGCTTGAACGATACGATTATCCCCAGGTGTTCTGTTTTGCGAATGCTAGTTTCCAAGGGTCTAATTGAGAAGCTAATCAAACCAACTACATTTGCAACAATGAGTGAGAGGCGTTTCCTGGACAAGTTTGTGTTCAAGTATGAGAAAAAAGCAACTGAACTATTCAAAGTATACCAAGGTCAGTCACTCTGTTGATTTCTCAAGAGGTAAAATTCATTGTTCGATAAGTATTTGTATAACAACCATGTTTAGTTTTAGTTGATCACTGAACTCGATTTTGTCAGAATGTGTGTTATTTGGATTTCCCCAAAGAATTTAAATGCATCCAACAAATTCCGTAAATTGTCTCTTGCAATGTGGTATATTTGATTCCTTGTTATTTGCAATGTGGTAAATTTCAAACAATAAAGATGAAAGAGATGTCAATTTGGGTACAAATTCGATAATTCAAAGTTCAATTAGTTTGGTAATATAACATTCACTGTTTGTAACTTCACCTCATGACGCTGAGTTTAAATTGCTTGACTGTTATAAGCTCAGCAGTGTTTTCTAACGTCATTTGGTTTTTTCTCTAATCGTCCTGCTTGAATTTGGGAAGGCCAAATGCCAAAGCAGAGTACTTAATACTCCACAACCTTTAACCTTGCATATACCTGACAGAAAGAGATTTCCACCCTATGAGATAATTTGGCATAATGTATCTGGTGTTCTCTGGTTTCAAACATCTGATGTCTTTATTGTAACTAGCCAACAAGTGCCACACAGGCTGATTTTTTGGTGGAGAACTGGAGATATAGGGGCATATAGAATGAATCGTTTCTTCTTCTAGAATCCATATAGTGTGCCTGTTGGTAGGATCGAAGAACTGTTCTAGAATCATTCCAAGTGCATCAGTAACAGTGACTGAGACAAATTTTTTAACAAGTTTCTGTGCAAGTATGAGAAAGAAGTTTCTGAACTATTTCAAGTATACCCAGGTCAGTAGAAATTTCAAGAGATCCTTTCTTTAGTTTCTGTAATTTAGCACTAGCTATATGTGTAACTACTACGAAGCATGTAAACTCTACTATTGAGAACATAGCTATTTTGGTGTCAACTAACAAGCATGTTTGAACTCTACTAGTAAGAATATCTGGTGAATAGTGCGTCATGAAATTACCCCCAAGAACACAGATACAGCCAGCAAATTTGATGATTTAAATGTTACCTTTACTTTGGATAACTCTTATTTTCAAACAAGAGAGACAAGAGAGAGGTCTATTAGGAATGTAGGATTATTTATTTGTTTTCACTGCATGATGTTGCTTGATTCAAGAATTCAGAGAGGATTTGCAGTAGTTTTTCATGTGGCCAAAGAATTGTTAAGATCTGTCTTTTTCATTATAAATCTCAACTTCTTTGACACTATATTAGATCCTGGCTTACCAATCCACGTGATTTATTTTCGTAACCAAATGAGCTGTAATTTTTGAAGTATGGTTTATTAGATCCTCTCATACTAGAGGTCTTAAAATCATTGTTAATTCCTCGGCAATATGTATGTTATTTATGTGCACTCCAAAATTTGTCCAAGTCGTTGGTCTCTTCTAGGGGCGAGACAATGGATGGCACAGAGCAGTAAATACACGGAGCTGCAACCCTAAACAATCTTGCTGACCAGGGAATAAAACTCCAGTTTACACATCCACCCACTTGGAGAAGGATAATTTTTGTACATGAGAAGAAACAGTTTGTGTTCAAGTATGAGAAAGACGCGAATGAACTATTCAAAGTATACAAAGGTCAGTCACTCTGTTGATTTCTCAAGAGGTAAATTCGTTGTTACGAGTAAGTAACATAATAACTATTTAGATAACAACCATGTTTAATTCAGTTGATAATTGAATTTGACTTAGTCATAATGCTTAATTCAGTTGATAATTGAACTTGATTTAGTCAGAATGCTGAGTAAATTGTGTGTTATCCCCAAAGAATTTAGATGCATCCGACTAATTCTGTTAATCGTCTGTTTCAATGTTGTATATCTGAAACTTTGTTAAGTAGGTAGTAAGGCTAATTTCAAACTATGAGGATGATGGAAGAGATGTCAATTTGCGTACCAATTCTATAATTCTCTTATCAGTTAGTTTGGTAATGTAACATTCATTGTTCGTAACTTCACCTCATGATGCAGTTGAAATTGCTTGATTGTTAGTTTGTTATAAGCTTAACACTGTTTGTAATATCAGTTGATCTTTACCTAATTGTTCGGCTTGAGTTTAGGAATGCCAATTACTTCACAACCTCTAACCTTGGATATGCCTGACAGAAAGGGTGGCATTTCCACCCTTTGTGGATCTCCCCATATAATTTAGATGCATCCAACAAATTCCGTAAGTTATCTGTTGCAGTGTTCCATATGTGAAACTTTGTCATATATAAGTAGGTAGCACTAACCTCAAACTATGAAAAGATGAAAGAGATGTCAATTTGGGTAACATAACATAAGTAGGTACAAATTCTATAATTCAAATGCAGTTAATTTGCTAACGTAACATTCATTGATTGTAACTTCACTTCATGATGCTGTTGGTATTGCTTGATTGTTATAGCTTAGCACAGTTTTTAATGTTGTTTGATCTTTTCCTAATCGTTAGACTTGAATCTGGGAAGGCCAATAGCCAAAGCAGAGTACTTATTACTCCACAACCTCTAACCTTTACATACACCTGACAGAAAGAGTGGCATTTCCATCCTATGAGGTAATTTGGCGTAGTGTATGCCGTTGTCAGGTATCAAACTTGTGATGTCTAAATTCTGATCCTGTAACTAACCAACAAGAGCCACACAGGCTGATTTTGCGGTGAGATAATGTGCCATATAGAATGGAAAAGTTTTCTTCTCCTAGATTCGATGTAGCGTGCCTGTTGGTTGGATGAAAGAACTATTCTAGAATCATGATTGTCAACAAGAAATGTGGAGCACCACAATTTAGCATGTATTATTTGCAGCTTGACATTCTTTACTCATCAACACAATCATGGCAATCCTTGGTATTCTTTACTCATCAAGCATCTTGACAGAAAAGATCAGCTATGAGTAAGTCAGTTACATGGATAGAAGTGTGCATCCAATTGCTTAATGATTGGATTTAGGTTGCAGAACAACTGATTTATGTGATTTTGGTATGAATTATATGTAGTCAGCAACTCCTGGCAAATTAGCAAGTTTGAGTCTCAAAATTCAGAGAAATATGGGTATTCTTAGACATGGAAGTTGATTATTTTTTTCTTGGTGGAAACTAGCATTACTTTAGACAATTACTCCTAAAAGAGGAAAGTGGTGGCTTTGACTGGGTTTGGGTTGGGCTGAATAGAATGATTTTTTACTTTCCCTTTTCAGACTTGCTTTCCAAAATTGCTTCACAAGAGAACCAAAAGGCTATAAATTTAAGGAATCTCTCTTTGGTTTGTTTTCATCTATTCAGAAACCCCTGGGTCAATTGTTCACGATTTATAAAGGGGGATACCAGTCCTACTAAGTGCTGATACCATTTCATCGATCCAACGGCCAGGATCGGTGGGATCTTTTTGTCCTATATGAAACAGTATCAGCACTCAGTAGAACTGGTATTACCTTTATAAATCAAGCAATTGTTGGGGAGTTTTCTGAAGAAAACGAGTTTTTTGAAGCAACAAAACGGTTGAGTTACTACTTTTCACCAAGATTTCCACAACGTTTTAGATTTTTATCCTAAGCAACAAAAGCGGATAATGCTTCCCTTGACTATTTCATGATTTATAAAAGGGATACCATTATTAGCGGGGTGATATCAATTCAACGATCCGACGGTCAGGATCTGTTAACATTTATTTGTCCTATATGGATTGGTATCAGTCCGCTAATAGTGTTATCCCCTTTATAAATCATGTATTTAGGGACGCGGCTTTTCAGATTCTACTTCAAGTGCACCAGTTGCAAAGCTGAATTAGTTATGAATTGAAGACTGGTCCACAAAATTCAGGCCATATTTTTGAGTCTTGAGCAATGGTGTTCTGATGGTAAACTCTCTCAGTCATGTAAAAAGCCTAT
Organism: Papaver somniferum; assembly: GCF_003573695.1. NCBI lineage: Eukaryota > Viridiplantae > Streptophyta > Magnoliopsida > Ranunculales > Papaveraceae > Papaver > Papaver somniferum. The sequence goes on from NW_020648748.1 coordinate 838,070, forward strand.
TGAATTAAGATGGTGAGTTTAGTTTTTAGTATCGATGGAATACTGACTAGAAAAATGGTGCCCTTCATTTTGTCAAAAACTTTTATACCTTTTACAAATTAAACAATTGAGTATTACTAAACTGTCCAATCACACGCCCCAAGATTCGTTTTAATTGGAAGGAAAGATGTATTAATATTATTTGTGTTTTGTTAAAGGCCAGTAATTTTCTAACTTCCAATTTAATGTCCAACCTAGTTGTAGAAGTGTATTACATTAGGAGGAAATGCTATTTCGCCACCTCCAAATACCCCATTTTACCACAACTATAAGAAACTGCCCCTTCTGTGACAGTCTATAACATTCCAACCCATTAAAATTACCCAGGATATTTTTAATTTGTATATATTTAATTATCTTTTATGGAAATGTAAACTTCAATGACGTTTAGAAATCAGACGATTGACCCATCTTATTTGCATAATGTACCAAAACATACCGTTTACTATACTCTTGGTGTGTTGTATGATCCGTTCAATTTGCTCCAACATTTCAGTATAGATTTTACTCATCATTCTCATCTAAAACTAAACTAACTTCAGCTTCAACGTACTTTCCTTTGTTCCTCGAGTTATAAATGACTGAAGTTGTGTGTAATGACAAAGCACACACAACATCCATGTACCCTCATCCATTTATTCGGTCAATTGGTCACACTTTTTTCATCTTTGAATAATATTTAGCGCTCCTACAGTAGTTGATCAATGCAGTTGAACTAGCTAAGAATAGGAAGCATATAAGGATTGTAGCCTTGTTTGCAACTGTTTAAGGTACTTATCAGCGGAAGTCATTAAATAATATGACTTGTTGTGCTCTATGGTGATGCTCAGAATTACCAAGTTACGTCTACTTCAAATGTGCAAAGGTACACAAGTTTGTGTCATGTGTTACTAGCAGGGCAGATATGTAAGATTAGCATGCGCTAAATAGGATTTGGGCATAGACAAGATGCATAATGCGTTTAGAGATGCAAGTTAGGCCGAGTTGTAGATACATGAAGAAGGAAGGACAAAGTAGTGGTTATGCATAAGGATGTCATGGGGTCATTCTTGAAGAAATCTTCATGATAGCTAAAGCAACATAATAGCCTCAGTTTGAAGGAGTATTCAACTAAGTGTCAATTATATTCTGCTTCGTTATGGGAGTTTCATAAGAACATTGATAGTTAGAATAAAACTCATGCATTTCAATCATATTGTTACAACAATGTAAGCAAAGAACAGCAAGGCGCTGGTTCTTTGGCAATATTTTGGCGTAGGCGCAACATGATTGAAGAATAAGGACAAGTCTTGTATAAGTCATATTATGTTGCGTGGTGCAACTAGGAAAGTGAAGGCATAAAGACTATGGAAATGATCAGTGTGGTCTTTACTTGCGTACACTTAGGCGCAATGATTCAATTGAAATTCAAGACTAATTCAGAGAGTTGGCAAGAGGAATTTCAATTTCCATTTGAGTATTGATATACAATTTGAAGTGGAGTTGGAACGTATACGCAACGCAACAACAAAGTTCAAGTTAGTAGGATCAATGGTAAGGCATTAAAGCTAAGTGATGCTGATGCTAAAGCATGGAAGTTGGATAAGGGCGTTTGGCAAAAGCCAGCAAAGATTGCTAAATTTTAGAAATGGTTCTGAGAGTGCATGCGACGAAGTTAATACAAGTATAGAAATGGTTGCGTTCAACGAGGACGTTGAAAAAATTAAGCGGGGGAGGTCGATAACAGGCATGGCTAATGAAGCACAAAGGTTGCGCGTTACATCATAGCCGGCCAAGTCAGTGATCATCCAAGATTGTGAGACATTGCATAGACCGTCAAGCGCTAAGATAGCAAGACCGTGCATGACCAGTAAAGTGCCATGGTGGTTTTAAGGATCCGCAAGTCAATAGTCATTGACCTACTAATAAAGTGATTACGCGGCGAAATTTTCATTTGGCTAGTTAATAGTCATCGACCTACTTTGGATCCTTACAGTGGCGCTACACTGTAAAGTCATTGGCCAAGCAATGAAGCTTATTTGCCGACACAATGAAGCTTCATTCAGGGAAGAAAAAATAAGGCCAAATTGACAAATGCAACATGCGATGTTGGCGTTGATGCATATCCATGGAATTGAGTTAGCCCAAATTCAAGGATGATGCAACAGTGCAGAATATGCCAAGAGTTGGCATATGCATTAGTCCATGGCTGGCCAAAGCTTGGAAAGTACAAACAAGCTGGTGATGCAAGAGTCATCACTATTGTCGAGCGATTGTGCTAAGTAAAGCAAAAATAACACATATGTGTGTATGTCGCATATTTGTAACAGTTGGAAAGCATATTGACATGAATTTGGCTTAACTAAAGCATCCTAGCAATTTTAGATCAAGGCCATAGTGCGCTGGCGCCAAAGTAGCGCAAAATTGGCGTATTAATGCTCAAGTGGCGGTTATTGGATTTACAAGCATGCCAAAGATGGGAGACAAAGGTGAACGGTAATAACTTAACTAGCAAATTGGCCAATTTAAGGCCTAGTTTGGTATTGCTGCGGTTTTTGCAAAAGCACTTTTCTGCTGTGAGAAAAAAACAGTTAGACGTTTGGTAAGATATTAATTAAAGTTAAAGTTGATTAATAAAAACAATCAAAGTGTCTTTGGTAAAATATCATATTCAACCATTGTTGTTACAGCAAATGACAAAAACATACATATATCTGAAAATAATTTTGTTTCAATTTTATTGAGTTTAAAAACAATTAAATTTTATACTAACCAAAAAATCATTCTTTCCTGACCTTACTTCAAACTTACGGATTTGATAAAGGAAAAATTGCAAAACAGTCATACTATTAATACCCGATATACAAAGTAGTCATACTATTATAAACTATTAACAAAATGGTCATACTTCCGTTAAATAGAGAGTTAAGTGGTGATTCACAATTAAATATGATAATGAAATTATCTACATATCCTTCTTATTTATCCTTCCATACATGATTTCAAATTCTACCTTCATTATAGTTTTTTTTGACAGTGATGCTATTTGTAAGTGGTGGTGCCGCCGCTTACATATCGTTACATCGCATTCAGGTTCGTTAGAACGCATTCAGAATCGTTACACCGCATTCACCCAAAGGGTTCATTGCTTCCATTCTGGAGTTTAGTGGAGATTCTTAAGCTTCCACCACCACCACCACCGCTTCATCACCACCGCATCAACCAATTTATTAAATGAAGAAGATATTTTGGAATGAGGGTATTATGGAAAAAGTTAACACCGTTTTATTCAAAAATGTTAAATCTGATGGAACCGTGACCATTTTGTAATTGAAATACAAAAGTATGATCATTTTGTGAACGAATTACAAAAAGTTTGACCATTTTTGTAATGGGCCCTTTGATAAATCTCAAATCTCTAAACTCATTACCAGGTCTCCATCAATTCTCTTAATCAATCCACACAAAACCCTATAACCCAAATTGGAATTTTTCAATTCTAAAGGACTTTCTGGAATTGAAGTTGCCAATTTCGTTACTTGTAATCCATATATCTTTAAAGCAAGCTTAAACTTGATCATCCCTTTCTATGATGCCCTGAAGAGCATTCTTCATACAGATGAAATTGTCATTGCTACTCTAAAACGATGTGTAATGGGTTATGCACAGGGTCATGTCATGAATCTAAATCTCAACATTGATCTTTTGAGAAAGGAAGGTGTTCCTGAATCTGACATTTTTAAGTCTGTAACCAGGCAACCGAGAGGGTTTCTGATGTCTAATGTTCGATTCGAGAAGCTAGTAGAGAATGCCAGGAGATTGGGTTTCGAACCTCGTTTTAATTCGTCGAATTTTATTGAAGGTTTACAGGTAATCTTCATGGGAAAAGAAATTGCTAGATTACAAGAGATTGGGTTGGTCTGATACATTTATGAAATTGCGTAATTGTATGAGGTATTCTGAGAAGAAGATAACATTGACAGCGGATTTCCTCGTCAACAAAATGGGTTATAGTCGATCCGACATTGCTAGTAGTCCTCGAGTTCTTGGTTCTAGTTTGAATGACACCATTATCCCGAGGTGTTCTTTTATGCGAATGCTAGTTTCCAAGGGTCTAATTGAGAAGTTAATCAAACCAAGTACATTAGCAACGATGACCGAGAGGCATTTCTTGGACAAGTTTGTGTTCAAGTATGAGAAAGACGTGACTGAACTGTTCAAAGTGTATCAAGGTCAGTCACTCTGTTGATTTCTCAAGAGGTAAATTCTTCATGTCGAGTAACATGATAACTATTTAGATAACAACCATGTTTAGTTTTTAGTCAGAATGTAGGATGAATTGTATGTTATGTGGATTTCCCCAAAGAATTTAGATGCATCCAACAAATTCCATAAACTGTCTCCCAAGTTATTGAAAATGTTATACGAACTGTGTTGTATTGTATGTAATGCAAGCAGGAGTTGTCTGCGTAAATGAATCGGTTCTTTTTTCGTGGTTGTTAGTTAAACTAGGTTCTTTTTGTGTGGCCCTTGCTGTCATGTTGGAGTATTGTTTAAGGTTCTTCCCTGGATTTGTGAATGTTCTGGATGTGGTGTCAAGTAATAAATTAGGTAGATAATGCTGATTTCAAACTATGAAGGTGAGCTTAACACTGTTTTTAATGTCATTGGATCTTTACCTAATTGTTATGTGGGAATGCCAATTGTCAAAGCAGAGTACTTAATACTCCACAACCTTTAACCTTGCGTACACCTGACAGAAAGAGTGGCATTTCCACCCTATGAGGTAATTCGGCATAGTTTATCTGGTGTTGTCAGGTTTTAAACTTCTGATGTCTGATCCTGTAACTAGCCAACAAGAGTCACACAGGCTGATTTTATGGTGGAGATTTTCTTCTCCTAGAATCTATAGCGTGCCTGTTGGTATTATGGAAGCACTATTCTAGAATCATGATTGTCAACAAGAAACGTGGTCACCATCCCATAGTAAATATGTAACTTGGCAAGTTCTGAGTCTCAAATTCCGGGAAATTAGAGTATTCTTATACGTTGGTCAACGAAGGTTTTTTCTTTTGCCTTACTTCAGTTGTTTTAGACGAGGAAAGTGGTCTTGACTCTTGAAAGTGGGTTTGTCCTTTAGCTGAATATTACAATTTTATTTTATTTCCTCTTTTTAGGAAACATGTTATGAGGCATACTCAATTGTTTTGAGGCATACTCATTTATTATACCATTTAGGATGGGTTTATAAGGGGTGTCTAAAGATAGAGCAATTACCTATATATCCTTAAACAATTTAAATTACTAGAACGCCTTTATCCTCAAAAACCTAAAATCAAAAATCAAAAATCAAAATAAACTTTAAACTTAAACAGCTTGGACTCCAATACAATCAAGAAATTGATCAAGCAAAGCAAACAAGAATCGAAGTGAGCGATATCGGAGTGCGAAATCCAAATCTCAATTGCTCTTAGATGTATTTTAGAATGTATGTATAACAAACCCATCTTGTTTTTGATTGATTTTATTTTGTTTTATCGATAGAATATGATTTCAAAGATGAAATTAGGTTTTAGAAGATCAGTTGGCTGATCTTGGAGTATCAATTTTGAGCCGAACCTAGTGTATGATTTAGAGAAACACTATGTTCGGCTAATGCGACTTTGCTAAATTTTGTTTGAATCAGCCGAACCTAAATTTGTCAGTTTCAGAGTGAAGTTCGGCCGACAACTTTTCAACCGAACCTCAGTTTTTTAAAAATATACCTAGGTTCGACTGATAACTTGTCAGCCGAAACTAGGTATATTTTCAAAAAATGGAGGTTCGACTGAAAATTTATCAGCTGAACTATTCATCTAGTCAGTAGATCTGGATTTTAAAAATTCATTTTTTTGACAGTTTCAACTTATAAAAAGAAATTAAACCTCGTATAGAAGTCTACCTCTGATTTGAATCACCCATTTTTATCACTTCTAATCACTAGAATCTCAAAATAGGTTTCCTTTTTAGACGCGCGTATCCTAATGGGCCTAATCGGATTTCAAACAAAAAAATTGGCCTAGTCAAACAAAAGAAGTTAAATTGCTTGGTACGTAATGTGCCTCAATAATCAAATGGACAAAAATCTTCTGTATTTCGTTTTATAGATGTCGTATTATATATCTGGGTGCTTCGAATCTAAGTTACAATCCCACCATTTGGATTCAATACCAACAATGTTCAAAATATTTTTTTTTTGGATAAAAAGAACTAGTTTGTATAGGCGTCTCAATTTACCCCAACATTCTCTATATAATAATAGAGTTTTTTCGAGCTACGTGGTTAATCGGAAATTCAGGTTGATTCTGGTCCCACCAAATTTTAGGAAAAGAAATTTATTCCACGTGTACTATGGTATATATTTTTTCTGGAAACAAATTTTAATTTTTTTGGAAACATATTTTGGTTGCCAGTAAAAAATTATCTCAAAAAATAAAATATTACCAAAAATAATTAAGTCATGCATTCACGACTTCACCCCGAAATTAAATTAATCATGCATCAATATTAATTACCCAATCAATAGCATCATCGATCATAAAATTAAAAAATTGTAAAAATATTTGTAAAAAATATGTCCAATGTCCTGTTACAATTCTTCGAATTTCCCTTTTTCTAATTACAACTTCGTTCTATCAATTAAAATAAAATCAAAACGAAAGAATAAGTTATTCCCGGTGATTACACTTCTGACGATGAGAAACTTTAAAAAAATGATTAAATTGATTGTGGATACTGACCTTTCGATTGTATGATGGGTCTCTCTTGCAAACAACTTTTTTGCGTATCCTGTTTGCATAAAAAAAAATTACGCAATTGTTAAAATTCGAAACAAAAAAAAAAATAGAGCGAAGAATGATTATCATCCAAAAAATCGACCAAGAAAAAAGAGCAACCAAATATTGATTCAAACATCGTTTCCATGTTACTTTTTTTTATTTTGTTTATACCGTAATTAAAAAGAATTAGATATATAAAATAAAATAATTGTATGGTGGATTTTTTTAATTTAGTTATATCTTGATATGCCCATATTTTGTATATTAAAATGTTTTCAACCATTAATTATGATGATATATGGAGATAATAGATATCCGAATTTTAAAGATTTCGATGGCTATCGCGATTTTATTCCTTAAATGAAATATTCTTCAATCTATTTCGGGGTTCTATTTTTTGGAAATTTCGTGCTCATGCTATCTATATAAAGTGCTCAAGCAAGGTTGGGGGCATGTTGTTTCCGTGGTGAGTTTTTTCCCAGCTAGGATTTTTTCATCTTGCTTTTTTATTCGTATTTTTATTATTTTTATTCGATAATAATGAATATCGGATCTTTATGACGGTGTTTAGTTTTTGGTTTTCATATGTTGGTTGTGCTTCTCTTTGCTTTCCTTTACTTTGGCGAGATATCAGCATTCAGTGATATGATGAGTTTGATATATTGTTTGCAGGTGTTGCTGCCTTAATCAAACAAAAACACGCAACATGGAGTCCATCAGAAATTACGTCCGCTATGATGACAACAACAAACAGAACAGACCATTTCGGTGCACCAATTCCATCTCAACAACTGAACCAACTTGCTCCCACTACACCATTTGATTACAGTACATGTCCATACTTTTCTGGTGATGTTTCCTACCCTTCAAATTTTTAATTGAAGGCACATGTTTATGAGTGTTTACAATCGTTTAGTTGTTTTATGTTTATTATTGAATTTGGTCAATTATCAAATCACATATCACGTTATAATAATTTTCAGAAATAGGACCATTTTTTTATATTGGACCTTGAAGGATGTATGAGCAAGTTGTGACCAAATTACGATGCTTCATTGTAAAAAAGAATGTGAGATTGAGTTAAATTATACAAATATGGATCAATATCTTATCTGTATCAATCGAATCAAAAGAAAACACTCCATTATTATTTGAAGTATAGAAATGCAAATAAATGACGCTGCCATAAAATTCACACAACTGTATGGTACTCTAATAATTAATGACTTTGCTGATATCATGAGTGCCAATAGATGCGGTGGTATATCAAATTAACGAAATCCAGTTTTTGTAAACATTCAGGGACCCATTAATAAATGATTTTGCTAATATTACGAGTGCCAATCAAGATGATAGATATTACTACTTCTTTTAGATTTTGTCGGAAGAGGAAAAGTGACAAATAACTAGATAATAATTCTCGACTGGTAAGCCACTAATCCTTTTCTTTCATTCATGTTCACCTCCCTCTTTCTTTTGTGCCAATCAAGATGATAGACATTATTTTTTTTTTCATTTTTTTCACTATTAAACTGATTTGGAGTTATTAACTCATGATTTATATCATTTTGTTTTAAATTTTGCAGTCTTGAATCTCCATATGGACTGGTTGAATTTGGTACGTTCCAATCCTAGCTGATGCTACTAAGTTTTTTCATTTTCTAATTATAGATTATAAATTGACTTTTTAGATTTTTGTAATCTCTATAATAGTTAATACAGATAGACTTATTAGATTGCAACCGACTAAAACCGTGACTAATGCATAGACCGAGCAATTGAACCACATAAAAACCGAGATTACTTTTTATCTCACACATTTAGGTGGTGGGTCCATGTGGGCCCCTCAGAGGACAGCAGGGGGTTCTATTTTTGGTTTGGGTCTGTTAGTGGTTGTTTTCATGTGGTTTCCTTTGCACGGTTCGTGAAGAATTTTTGGACTAAAATTTCAGTTTGCAGGACACAACTGTATATAAATAATGCATGGGTTGGTCCTAATTACTGTACTTTTTATCCGTCGTATGTGCCTTTTTATCCCTCTACTGGTACTTTTTACCCATCGTATGTGCCTTTTACCTGGATATGTTATGTTATGGTTATGTTGAATCACTTCGGAGGGGAAATGCCACCTACAATGGGATAATTGTCTCATCAAAAATCATGAAGGTTGGTCTAGTATCTCATCATGTTAATCAATACAATTCCAGTTTTGAACTTCTGAGTATTAAATCAATCTGAACCTGTGCACCACCGAACATATTCATATTACTATATATAGACTACTCCTTTTGGAATTGTTTAGTATCCCAACTGTGAAAAGAAGAAAGATTAAACATGGATTAGGTTTAATATGTAAAATTAAAACTGTAAATTCAGAAGAAATGATATAAGCATTGTCGGTTCTTTTTCTCAAAAACGGAGAACCATGATCTGTTCACCATTAAACTTGGAAGTTACTACTACAGCTAGGCTCTTCCCAAGCTAACGGGAAAAGGAAATTGAAAGAGTCATAAGTTCCAGTAGTGTCCCCCTTTTGAGGAGGTTTTTTCCATGTAAGTATAGTGAGTAGTGACCACCTTGGGAATATTGATCACCTGGCCAACCAATATTGGAAGGTCCTTGGGCCGAGCTTTCGAAAACTGACCAAGTAAGCGGAGGAGGTTTAGCCACCCAATTTTTTTTTCTTTTCCCTGAAGCATCATCCCTGAACGAACTCTGAAGCCATCCAAAATATATGTAAGTATTGTGAACTTAATTACATACGTATGTTAACCTAATTTTTGCATACTTTAGTTGAGAAGATATGTTTACATATATTATGTGAGAAGATCAATATTAGATCATCCAAAAATATCTTACCTTTTTTAAGAAGAAAAGAGTAGTAATCCGAGAGTGCAAAAATTACCCAATCACGAATATTAAGTTCCATAGAATAATTAATGTATATAATATATTCATAATCACTATTATTTTCGATTATTTTCAAAAATGTAAATGATTCCATATATGAATGCTTCAATATAAAAAAAAGCCATATATGAAAACAAGCCATATATGAAAACAAACCATATATAACCTCTGTTGGAAAATTACATATAAAGAGGAAATAATTGTTTCATTGCATGTATATGAAAAAGTTAGTGAAATAAATAAGCACATAACATCTCGTATTCCGAGGAAGAAAGTGAATACCTATGTGGATATTATACATCTTTTACTACTGAGAACCACACTAACCTTACAACTGTATCCTAATATTCTAAATAAGATTGAGAATACTTACAGGTTGCGTCATGAACTATGATTTAAAATTGGATCGTTAATTATTCTCTTGATTAACCTAGACAAGAGAGAAGGAATTGTTGAGGCCACAATATTAATATAACACATCTAAGAGAACATGATTAAGAGAACATGAAATTGTTGCAGAAGTGCTACCTGGAGATGCTATTGGGGAAAGTAGTAATATGAAGAGAAATTGAGAAATATAGGCCTATTCAAAACTCAGTTTACAAATATAAGGTCGTTTCCACTTTTCCACTTATCCGGAACCACACAAAAGCGGTACGGCTGTATCCTAGAATTCTAAACAAGATTGAGAATGCTTACATGTTGTATCATGAAATACGATTGGAAATTGGATTGCTAATTATTCTCTCGATTAACCTAGACAAGAGAGAAGGTATCGATGAAGCCACGAGTTTAATATAACACCGCTAAGAGAACATGAGATTGCTGCAGAAGTGCTAGCTAGAGATGCTATTGTGGGGAAGTAGTTATAGGAAGAGAAATTGAGAAATATAGGCCTGTTCGAAACTCAGTTTAAAAATATAAGGCCCTTTCTACTTTTTAACTTTTCGAATATGGCCATGTCAGCATTTTTCCATCCATCTCGGTTAAATCCCATTATATTATTGTTTAATTACTCTTTACTCATTGCCACGTTGGCCTCCTTCATCATTTTTAAGGTTTGTTGATCTCGGGTTCATGATCGTTTCACCATTTCAGGTTCGTTACATCATTCGTAATTCCATGGTTTAGGGTTTAGGGTCAGGTTTTTTAATTCAGGGTTCATTGTTCCAAGTTCAGGTTCCCAAGAGGGTTCAATGTTCCGAAGTTATAGGGTTCAGAGTTTTTAGTTGGTGGAAAATCGATCTTGCACAAAGGAGATACGATTCAGGGTAATTTATGACTTTTTAATAGGTGAGATAACTTGATGGAATTGGTTTTTTTCAATAAAAAAATAAAAATAAAAGTGTGATAAGTCAAAGTAGGCCTATATTCGAAGTTCAAAAAAACAAGCCTATATTTGAAAACGGCAAAAAAAAAGGCGTATATTAAAAAACTTATTAAATGTCAAATCTCGATAAAAAATTTCTTTGCAGTGCACATAGATAAGTGTTGGGAAAATCGTTTACACAATGTCGGGTTCTACTTCAGATCCGGAGCTTTTGATGGGAAAGAAAATCAGAAGCATGTTGACATTTGAAATGCATCTTATGGACCACCAAAATAAAAATATTAATGTCCTAAAAAAAATAATTACCAGATGGAAATACCAAAAGATGGATATACCAAAACAATTTTGATAAACTGCCCCACTCTCAATTTCCGGTTTAATAAGTTGCCCCCTATTTTTTCAACTTTTCAAAACTGCCCCCACCGTTAAGTTTTCCATCTAAATTTTTACTTATTTACCCTTTACTTGTCACGTCTATCTTGTATTTCAATTTTTCAGGTTAGTCGAGCTCGGTTCATGGATTCAGGGTTAGGGGTTTAGGGTTCAAGGTTCAGGGTTCATGGTTCAGAGTTAGGGGTTCAGGGTTCAGGGTTAGGGGTTTAACGTTCATAGTTCAAGGTTAGGGGTTTAGGTTCAAGGTTCAGGGTGCATGGTTCAGGGTTAGGGGTTCAGGGTTAGGGTTCAGGTCATAGTTCAGGGGTAAATATGACTTTTAAAAAAGTGAGATAACTTCCACCTTGCATTTAACTGGATGGAAAGTGTTATTTGAAAAAAACGGGGAAGTTTAGAAAAGTGCAAAAAAACGGGGGCATTTTTTACCCTAATTCAAAACTGGGTCATTTTATCAAAATTCTCCTAAAAATTCCAGATCTATAGGTCGGATTATTCTCCAGCACTGACGAATATGGGAGAAGGGGATCATGCAACAACGATTATCCTCCTAAACCGACCTTGATATTATTTTGTTACACATCAATTCAAATATTAACTTATTAGTTATATTGGTTAGTCATTTGTTTCACAAGCAAGAAGATGACCCGTGCATCGTACGGGTAATAAACTAGTCTTATTAAATTACCGGATTTTCTAAAGCCATTAATATCTATTACAAAATTAAAAGAAATTTTTCTGGAATTCGGAAAGGAAATAAAATGGATTACCAGAGAGGAAATAAATATCCGTTCATTTCATATTCACACTTATAATAAACTTATTAGCATGTTGAATAATGTGATAAAAATAAAATAATATGTATGAAGTCGAGCATACGACTTCGAGGGAGCCAAAGAAGAAAATGAAAAACACGCTTATTGCAACCACCTAACAATGTCTCATGCTTCAAAAATAAAATAAAAAATTAATCTAGCAATGTTCCAGGAGATACCCAACATGTAAATTTGAATAACTAAGGAACACAGCTCATGAACTTTGAGTAGCCTATATTGTTGTGAACGATTTTGGTTAGGGAATAAATGAGGGTGCATGGGGTTTGGTTGGGTTATCCAGCCACAATGGCCTTCCGGCATGAATATAAAGGTATCCAACTATGCACCACTGGTGAGTATTTTCACAGACTGATTAAGGAGATGGGATTGTTTAGCTTTCTCCACAGTAGACGGATTTTAGCAAGGTTGATGAACGTGTTTCAAGTTTTTTCAATAAATTTGAAATGTTAGAGTATACTTGGAACCATACTGAGAAGAAAGAACTTGCGAAATTACATCTACAAAAATAAGGTCATTAGCTTGATTATGATTTTATGAGTCTGTCAAGAACAATTGGATTCAATCAGAAAATAGGTTAGCAGCTCTCAGTTTGCTTAATCAGACATTCTAACTGTTAAGATTTGGTAATTTTGTGTGTTTTCATTCATTCATCACGTATTAATTTATACAAGACCAAACTTGGGTTGCAAGACACAAATCCTAGACCTACCGACTTGAGACCGATTACTTGGGTCTCAAGTTTGCTACGTACGTAATCAGACCATCTTCATGGACTATCCAAGTTGGTCTCAGAATCCAGACCGAGTACGTAGGACTCAAGACACAGTCTTGAGTCCAAACACTACGTATCTCCTAATACCCCCCCCCCCCCCCTCAAGACGGAGCATGTAGGTCACAAATGCCCATCTTGGACAAAAGACCTTGAAATTGAGCTTTCCCTAAGGATTTGGTGAAGATATCTGCCAACTGCACCGCCGTAGGTGTGTAAGAAGGTGATATAATATTTTTCACGATAGCATCTCTAACAACATGACAGTCCACCTCTATATGTTTTGTTCGTTCATGAAATACTGGATTCTGAGCAATGTATACTGCTGATTGACTATCACACAGGAGCTTTATTTCATGCATATGACGAACCCCCAAATCACCAAGTAATTGTTTCAACCACTTCAACTCACATGTTGCTGCCTCCATGGACCTGTATTCTGCTTCAGCTGAACTCCGAGAAACAGTTGGTTGCTTCTTTGTCTTCCAAGACACTGGTGAATTCCCAAGACGAACAAACCATCCTGTCAATGAACGTCTAGTCAAAGGACAACTTGCCCAATCTGAATCACACCACCCTTGCAAACTTAGGGTACTATCAGAGCGCAACAAAATGCCTTGCCCAGGATTCTTTTTCAAGTATCTAACCACTCGAAGTGCAGCTTCCCAATGTTCTACTCTCGTTTTTTGCATAAACTGAGACAGCAGCGTATGCACCGAGTATGTAAGATCAGGTCTATTCACTGCCAGATAAATCAGTCTACCAATTAGTCTTCTGTATTTCTCCACATAATCAAACAAATATCCCTGCACCAAAGCAAGACGATAATTAGTCTCCATTGGAAACTCAGCAGGTTTATCTCCTAATAAACCCGTTTCCATGAGAATATCCAATGCATATTTCCGCTGGCATATATAAATACCCTGTTTACTGCGAGCTATCTCCAAGCCGAGAAAATATTTCAATTTTCCCAAATCTTTCATCTTGAAACATTGTCCCAAGTATGATTTAAATTTATGAATCTCCACTAGATTATTCCCTGCAACAATCAAATCATCTACATAGACCAAGACATTAAGCTGCATGTCTCCCTTGGTCATAGTAAAAAGAGAGTAGTCTGAGTATGCTTGCCGAAAACCATATTTCTTCAAGGCTGTTGATAGTTTGGCAAACCAACAACGAGGAGCCTGTCTTAAACCATATAATGATTTCTTCATTTACACACCATATTTGTCTGACCGTTGGAAAATCCAGGTGGTATCTTCATATATACCTCTTCCTCCAAGTCTCCATGAAGAAATGCATTATGTACATCCATCTGATGTACTTCCCAATGTTTAACTGCTGCGACAGCTAGAAAAGTACGTACTGTTGTCATTTTTGCAACTGGTGCAAATGTCTCATTGTAATCCAACCCTTCAACCTGATGATTCCAAAAGATCACCAATCGTGCTTTTAATCGTACCAACTTCCCATTTTCATCATACTTCTCCGTGTAAATCCATTTACTCCCTAGTGCTCTCTTGCCCGACGGTAATTCTTGCAATTCCCAGGTACCTTGTTCTTCCAAAGCTCGGATTTCTACTTCCATGGCTTTCCTCCACCCTGGATGCTTCATGGCTTCTTTAAAGTTGCGCGGTTCAGACCCAGCTGTTATAGCTGCAAGATATTTCTTATGCACGGCAGAAAATTTATCACAACTAACATAATATGTCAAAGGATAAGGCGTACCTGAGGATGATGATTGTGTAGAATGAAGATGAGGTAGACTGTTTGCTCGAATGGTGTGCGTCACAAATCCTTTTAGTCTTCTAGAAGGGATCTTCTGACGCTTCCCTTTACCCATGTCACCCTCAACTACAACGTCATTGCGAGAAGCAACATTTTCTTCATGTTGTTTCGGAACATCGTATTGTATTCTCTCACCCATACCCTCGGACTCATCTGAAACACCAGCACCTTCAGTCTCAGTAGAAGCACCAGCATCCTCGGTCTCGGCTGAAACACCAGCGCTGTCTGTCTCAGTTGAAACTCCACCTTGAGGAGCTAATACTGCTTCTTCTCTGTTTTCATCCTCACTCCAGTACTCATCAGGACTGGACTGAACCGTCTCAGCCGATACACCTTGCGTATTAGTCGCAGATGAAGCGTTAAATCTCGACTGCATCATCTCAGTCGCCATCTTACTCGAAACACCATCAGTCTTAAACGGAAATTGATGTTCAAAAAACTTGACATCTCTTGACACCCTAAATTGTTTCGTGTCTAAATCATATACTTTCCAAGCCTTTTTACCAAACGGATAACCAAGGAAGACACACCTTCTTCCTCTACTCGCAAACTTATCCCCTTTACTACCTTGATCATGCACATAGCACAGGCATCCAAATACCTTCAACTGATGATATGGAGGCTCTTTTCCAAACAAAAGTTCATATGGAGTTTTATGATCTAAAATAGGTGTAGGCGTACCATTTATTAAATACGCAGCCGTCAATGCGCATTCCCCCCAAAACCTTATTGGCAAATTGGCTTGAAATCTCAAAGCCCTTGCCACATTCATTATATGTTGATGTTTTCTCTCAACTCTTCCATTCTGTTGTGGTGTACCTACACAGGATGTCTCAAACACTATCCCATTAGTTCGAAAGTATCCATGCAATGCATTGAATTCAGTTCCATTATCGCTTCTAACAATTTTGATTTCTTTATTAAACTGACGCTTCACAAGAGCAATGAAGTTAAGAAATGTATGTTCAACTTCAGTTTTGTTTCGAAGCAAACAAATCCACACACCTCTTGAAGAATCATCTACTATTGTCAAAAAATAATGTGCTCCACACGATGACTGAGTCTTATACGGACCCCATAAATCTATATGAACCAACTCAAACATACAACTGGATTTACTGAGACTACTAGCAAAACTACTCCTATGATGTTTTGCTCGTGGAAAAATATCACAAGCATCATTATTCTTCTTTATTAACCTACTCACTCCTTGTAACTTCTGCAAAACTTTCTCTGAAGGATGTCCCATACGCCAATGCCATAGCTCATACGTATCTCCACTAACATCCATAACTTCAACTTGAGGCACACCACAGAAAATATACAGTCCACCTTGTCTCTCAGCCACTCCAATCATCCTCCTCGTCAACCGGTCCTGTATAAGACATAAACTGTTAGTACATTGGATAATACATCTTTTCTCATCAATAAGTTGTGTAACCGAAATTAATTTACAAGTTATCTGAGGCACATAAAGCACATTCTCTAGTCTCAATCCCCCAGGAAGGATAACAGTTCCTATCTTCTCAGAAAGTGCATACTTCCCATCTGGAAGTCCAATAGTGCATGCCTTAATATCTTTTATCTCTATCATGTCATCCCTTTTATATGTGACATGATTTGTAGCTCCCGTGTCTACAATCCAAACAGTTTTATTCTTCTTACCTTGGAGCTGAGGCGTGGATTTTCTTGAGTTTAAAAACTCAAGAACCTGTTGAAGCTGTGTTGCTGTGACTCCGGTCAAACCTGACGCTTCTGATGAGGACGCTCCACCTGACTGCCTTGCGTCTGATATATTAAGGTTGTGTGCTCGAACCTGGTTGCCTGCACCTTGTCCTCGACCACCTCTACCACCAGTAAAGTTAGTGCCACCACGCCCTCTACCATTGGTTCTGCCTCCTCGACCAGATCCTCTTCCGCCTCTAGGTATGTCTCCCCACCATTCTGGGTATCCAATACGTTGAAAACACCCATCCTCTGAGTGTCCATCTCTGTTACAGTACTTGCAATGCTTGTTAGGATCATACATATTGTTGAGTTGACGTTGATCAGATTGTACTCTGAATGCCATCACATTGTCATGTACCTCCATAGACATAGCTACTTCTCCTATACGCAGACGCTCCGAATTCACCATTGTCTGGTATGCTACATCTGTTGATGGCAACGGGTCTCTAGACAACAGTTGTTCACGCACAGAACTATACACAGAGTCTAATCCAATCAAAAAATAGTGCAGAAAGTCTTCTTCTCTCAACATACTCACTTGTGATGCGATATTACAAGTGAACTTACCACACTTGCACTGAGGTACCTTCATGTATGCCACCATCTCATCCCATATTTTGTTCAATCTCCCAAAGTACTCAGCTACACCTTCTGCTTTCTTTTGTTTGCACTCACTTAACGAAGTTTTCAGCTGACAGATTCTTGTTCCGCTTACAACACAGTATCTTCTCTTCAACTGTGTCCACAGCAAGTTTGCATTATCATAGTCTCCCAAGCTCGATCTAATTGATGAATCTAGCGTGTTGCTAATCCATGAAACAAGCATTGACTGGACAGCAATCCACTCTTCCAACTGGTCACTATCTTCAGGTTTTGTTATTGTTCCATCAACAAAACCAAACTTCCTTTTAGCTATCAATGATCTTCTTATGGCTCTATCCCATTCATCATAGTTAGTCCCCTTTAGAACAATCGGCGTGATGATGATACCTGGACCATCACTCGATCCTAGATGGTAGACTGGATTCTTCTTCTGCATATCACACTCTATATTTTTCCCTTTGGATGAATCACCATCCATTGTTTTCTTTTAGGGTTCTTAACCGGCTCTTGATGCCATGTTAAGATTTGGTAATTTTGTGTGTTTTCATTCATTCATCACGTCTTAATTTATACAAGACCAAACTTGGGTTACAAGACACAAACCCTAGACCTACCGACTTGAGACCGATTACTTGGGTCTCAAGTTTGCTACGTACGTAATCAGACCATCTTCATGGACTATCCAAGTTGGTCTCATAATCCAGACCGAGTACGTAGGACTCAAGACACAGTCTTGAGTCCAAACACTACGTATCTCCTAATACTAACGCTTCTTCGGCAATAGACTTGATGATGTTTTCGATGTGGTCCTCACTCGAAATTACTGCATGTTAGATTACAGTTAAAAGAAAAATCTACGGAAAATAAACCGAAAAGGCTTTAACCCATGAAAATACTATCCTATATCTCAGTTGTTTTATAAGCCATCTCCTTCATTTTTATCATAGACATCCCCTTTGAACGATGGATTAGCCACTAGGATACAATCTTTGTTTGGGACCTCATTGAGTTTATGATTTTGTTTTTTGTTCTTTTTTTCCCAGATAATCTGGGTTTTTTACTTTGGTTTTTTGTGTTCATATTTTCTTTTATTTTGGCTGATTATTTCAGATTGGTTTAAACCGTTCTTTGCTCCTTTGCTTTCCAATTAAATCTCTTTTCTAAAAAAAAAAAAATTAACATAAAAATGTTATATTCCACACTATGTTGCGGAATGGCTGGCATGCCATTGGCACTATGTTGCGGCTGGCATGGTTGGTATGCCTTTTGGCGCGGAGATGTGGCTGGCATGGCATGTCATTGGCACGGTGGTGCGGCTGGCATGGTTGGCATGCCTTTGGCGCGGAGATGTGGCTGGCATGGCATGCCATTGGCACGGTGGTGCGGCTGGCATGGTTGGCATGCATTTGGTGCAGAGATATGGCTATTAGGGTTTAGCGTGTCGAAACCCTAGTTTAAAATATGTGGCACGCATGATTGGCACGTTTGGCTAGCATGTGCGGATAGCATGTGCAAAGATGATGCCAGTCAGTACCGAGGGAACTGACGTGGAGCATGACATATAAAAAAGGTACCCCGATAATTTTACGTATACATGTTGAATGGTTCAATAAATGTGTTAGGGGCGACATTATTACTCAAGTGTGATGTCACTTTCTGACTAAGGTTTTAGGATTTTAACCCTAAGCTAAAAACCACCATCAACATTAAGTCCCCTGCTTAGCTCGGAATAGGGGAATTGTTACGAGCTAAGAATAAGATGGTGACATAAAAAGACAAAATCGAAATGGCAAGTCATGAAAAGATGGTCAGGAAGATCCGTTTAACCTTTTCGAGAGGTAAGGAGAATTCATGATTCTTGTGTTGGTGGTTTTGCATAGATTCTGCTCATGGTGCTGCTAGCTAGGCCGCAGAGTGGTAGTGGTGGTTGCTGTCCGGGATGCAAACAGTTGGCGTCAGCTTGTCTAGGATGGGGAACACAGAGTTGTTGGCGTTGCTGGCTTGACTTGGCAAGCCGTTGGCATGGTGTGGCTTAAAACCGATCCGCTGGCACTGGTCGTCTTGGAATGGAGCCGTTAGCGTTGGATCGGCTTGGGATGAGATCTGTCTTGGCACGATGCTGGCTTGGCGTGGCGCGGGCTGTTGGTTTTGCGTGGCGCGGACTGTTGGCGTCGCTTGCAGGCTCGGTTGCCTCTTTCCATGCGTGGCTCAGATAGGAAATCCTTTCCTTATTCATATCCCAAAGTATCACGTCCATACGAAATGTGTTAGCTCTCCTCCTTATGTTATACTGCGGTTTCGCTTCCAAGTTCTGGGGCTGGCAGTAGAGCAGAAGCGATAATGCAGGCCAGCGTGTTCCAAACACGTACTTCTACGTTTTTTTTATCAAACCCTAATTGACTCGCATAGACAAATATGTTTTCTAGCCAATATCACGCCTTAATTCATGATAGTATAAAGTTTTCCTTTTTTCGTATTATCGTTCTGCTGAATATAAGAGGCGATCTTGAATCCTTCGTTCGTACAGATCGTCTTGAAACCACGTCTATCCTCTTTACAGGTATCGTCTCGTGTTCTTCTGGTTTCTAACTCTGTTTTCTTGTTCATGTAGATTGCTGGTGCAGATAGGGCGAAAACTTATCCCATCTTTTGATTTTTTTAGTACATAATGGGATCTTAGAGTGACAACCGTACCTCTGACTCTTCTGAGAGAAGCTTTGGGATCGACGAAAACTGGTTTTCTTCTCATGAGGAGGTATTGGATAAAATTAATTCTTTGTTTCGTGAAGCTGGAGAAATTATTCAGGACATGCCTTCCACCTATTTATGTGGAGAGCGGATGCATGCTCAGGCTTTCATGACTCTGGTGGACATGGAGGAAAAGCGTGGAGATGGTGAAGCATCCCAGCTCGTTGAGATACCTCAGGGCAACGAAACTTCTTCACAGCCCAGTGCTAAGGCTGAATGACTCACCTCTCGTTTGAAACGGCGAAAGACTGAGTCTGTGAAACTTCTAGGGGAGAGCCAGCCTAATTTCCTGATAGACACATTTTTGTGTCTACGTTGTCCTTAATTTCATGTATTGTTGCTACTCGATTTTTTGTACTTATTATGGTATTTTATGTGTTTTTAGGTATATTTGGAAAAATCGGCTCGAAAAGTCGTCTAAAGCATCGGAAGGAACGTGTTATTCAGACTCTCACTTGTGGATAAGGGGCGCCCAAATGATAAGGGGTACCCAAAGGATATTTGCACCCAAGCAGCTGATCAGAGACACCCCTCATGGCATCTGCTATTCGCACCCCAGGACCGGATACGGGCACCCATCTTCTTCTTCACGGGAAAGATATTTGGCGGGAAAAGAAATCTCAATTGTGTGAGATTCTGGTCATGATATTATGGGGATATTTGTGTCTTTAAGACATGATTATCTTCTTACCATGATAGTAAGATTTTGTACGTGTCTTGAATGGAAGGAAATCGTATACTTTTGGATATTTTCGAAAACAGGGAAGGAATCATTCACGAAATTAATTGAAGATATTCTCTTCATTATTTGGCTCAATTGAATGAGAAGATTTGGATATACCATACAACTCAGAAGACGTGTGAAAATGGAGAGGAAATATTCCCGTGAAATACTTTCATTAACTACAAAGATCTTTTGAAGTAATTGAGATGATTGTCGACCTAAGATTGGCTTCACAGTATAAATAAGAGTTTCTTGGGTATCAGTGAGGAGATAGAGAGTTTGGTAGAGTTACAGAGCATCACAGAGCCGAAAAATCGAGTTGCAGAGAACACCATTTTTGCTGCTGCAGAACTGAAGAACACGAAGAACAGACTCCCGAAGACAGTCGTTTATCAACAGTGACAACGACACAGAGGCGGGGGTCGTAGAAGCTGAACAACGACAGTTGACTTTTATCGTTTTATGTAACAGTGTTTTGCAACAATTAAAAACGTTGCAAACATCCGATTTTTAATAGTTTTTCTCCAATTCATCATTTGTAAACACTTTGAGCAATGAAATCAATTTTTGAGCGCATTTCCACAATAATGAGCTAAACCCAATCCTTGGGGCTTTGGAGGAAGTTGTTGTTTCGGTAAAAGTGATATATTTATTAATTAATTACAACAACTCTATTATGATTTTTGCATTGAATTAAAAATTGTTTATATGATTTTGATTAGTTAGGTGTATTTTATCTTGATAGAATATGCTTGCTTTAGGGTTTTGATATTCTATGCTTGGATTAACATCTATTCTTTTGGAAATCTACATGTCTAGGCAATACTATTAGAATCAATTTGAATGTTGAGTTGCATAATTATTGTTTTATTAAATCACTAATATCAACCAATGGTGGAATCCTAATCCCATTCTCTCCATAATTTTCACAACATCTTTTTAAATTTAGTTCGCTATTTTTATGTATTAAAAAAATCTAAAAATCCGCTTTCACAAGTCTTGAACGAATCATATTATTACAACAACTTTGAAAACACATCAAATTTTTGGCGCCGCCGATGCGGACTTGTCTTTAGGCTAGAGTTTTTAGATTTTTTTTTTTAGGTTTTTATTTTATTTGATCTTCTTTACGTTTTGGATTTTTGTCTTTTTCTTACAAAATTCGGAATTTGGAGCGAAAGAAAATTTTTCCAAAGCTTTTGGTAAATACTTAAAGACTTCGCGTGAAAGGAAAGGTGAAAGGAGCGAAAGAAGAAGATTTTTTTTTATTTT